>NC_134710.1:310551415-310900415 GCF_043290135.1 Rhipicephalus microplus | reverse complement strand
GCTTCGCCCACTCATCATTCACTTCGCGGATATGCAGTGATTTTTTTTCTCTTTGGGCACTGCTCCATGTCGACTTCTTATGGCTGACAGAAATCAGAGGCTTTTTTCCTTCTTCCAAAATCACTACTACCACCGTTTCTCACTGTAGGCGGCAGGGCAACGTCCGCCACACGCCACATTGTGACCGCGTCGCCGAGGAGAAGACCATGAAGCTTCGGTGCGGTTGTGCCATATAGTTTTTCATAGACAAACTAGATGCGGAAAACAGTCTATAGGCTAACGTTCTCTGGTATTATATTGAAAAATTAAGGACTTGCGCGCCTACTGGTAAAAGCCTGCGTGAACAAGACACAAGCGAAAAACGGGAAGAAAACACAAGAATATAAGAATGTTTACACGACGCAGTGCCTGTCTGTGTGTTTTTTTCTATCCTCCGTCTTGTTCGAGCTGGTCATTGCGAGTACATTCTAACTCGCCCAATTTGCTAGCTGAAAGATAGCATCTCAAAAACCCTTTCAGCATGCGCTCGGCTGGTGCGTTTTTGAGCTGTCATGTTAGCATATTAGGCATCTGAGCTTAAATTGAAGTTAATAAACTGAACTAATGCAGTGCAATGGCGTCCATCTGTTGACCCAAGCCGGTCATATTGCCACGACATAGTGACTGCATTCAAATAACGCGCCCATCACCACGCGCACAGAGACATACATGGGCGCCGTCTAGTGTTGCGCAGAGACGATGATGATAGCACGAGAACCCAGCTGGCCCCTGCTGATGTGTGCCACGCGCTTGGGACTCTTCTTGAAGAAGTAGAAGAGGAAGACATCTTGCCGTTCTGCTGTAACGTGCTACGACCATAGTCCCTTTGAGTTGTGGGCACAGGTTCGCCCTTTAATAAATGCGTTTTGTTATACCCCGAGTCCTTCAACATCGTTACATTTCTGGTGGAGGTGCTGGGTAATGAATCAAAGCCCTACGAACGCAAGACAGCGTAGCCCCGACCACCAGCCAGTTGATACTGCGGAGCCGACACCTGTGCATCAGAGGACCAGTCGCCGTCTTCGAGGTGATTCACCAGAATTCAGCCCACTCCACTTTGCGCCAAGGGGAACTCAGTCAATGGACGCCGCCACCATGACAAGTCATGAAACACCCGCCCAAGTGGTGATAAATCAGCCTCACCAGCCACCAGTATTTCATGGCGACTCGTATGAAGACGTAGAAGATTGGCTGAACCTCTTTGAGAGAGTGGCACGTTTGAACGGTTGGGACGAGAGAGAGAAGCTCCGCCGCGTATACTTTGCTTTGGAGGACTTCGCAAAGACGTGGTATGAAAACCATGAAACCTCCTTTACGACCTGGGATGAATTTCGGCGACAAGCTCTGGCGACTTATGCCAGCGCGGATCGCAAAGAAAAGGCGCAGGCTGCGCTCGAATCCAGGAACCAACTCACCAACGAAAGTGTCGCAATGTATATCGAGGACATGATCCGCCTGTTCAAGCGCGCAGATACCCATATGACCGAAGACAAGAAGCTACGCCACCTCACCCTATCGGAAAAAAACGAATGGTGGGCATGGTGGAAACCACCACCCACCATTATAGTGGATTAATGTAGTGGGTGAATGGTGGGAAACGCCCACCATGGCGCATGGTGGGTATGGTGGGTGCTGCAGTGCCGGCAACACTTGAGCGCGAAATGACGTCAGAATCACCGTGACGAGCTGCCAAAAAAAATAAAAAAGAATTCTATAAAAACGGTATAAAAAACACCCGTCCCGTAAAAAAAAAACAAGGCGCCACGGAGGATCGAACGTGCAACCTGCGGATTCCCATTCGAAGACGCTAACCACTGCGCCACACCAATATTTTTTTCTCTATTTCCGGTTCAACATCACAAACGGGTTGCTAAGATAAATATATTACAATTCACAACGAACAATACAATAAACTTAAAAATAACTAAGCCCGTCAAGCATTACTATAACACATCACGTCCTAGAATTCCGTCATGGTCAGTAGGGCTTCTACCCTTTCTACCCATGAAGGTACACATTCGTCTGTTCTTACTACCTCGAGTAATCTTGAGATGCTTTCTTTGAAATGCTCTCTTGCTGGTCTTCTGTCTGGGTCACAATGAAATCCAGCCATTCTAGAGCGCCATATACTGTGCAAGGCAGTCATCATGATAAAATCGAAAGGTAGTCCATCCTCATTCTCTATTGGCAAATCTCTGATCCCATGAGGGTCTAACGGGAACTCTTTTTTGATTGTCCTTTGTAATACGTCCCAAAACTAAGCTCCTTCCCAACAGTGCAGAAAAACATGGTCAATAGTTTCCGGTTTCTTACAGATTAGACAGTGAAATCCCCAAGGCATATCAAACCCCCGCTCCTTTAGGAAGGTTCTTACAGGAAGTGTTCCAGTGTGTAATTTGAAAAAGAACGTTTTCGCACTTGGAGCTGCTGGCATTTTTTTAACTCGTTTAAGTACATTCTGACCCTTGCGTGCTGTATATAGCGCTCTGTACAGTGGGATGGGGAGCATCGTGTCACATAAATCTTTGTACAGTTTTTTCTTTCCCACAGACCACACACTGCGCCACACCAACATGACGTTCATTGCGTGTTAAATACTTAGTTGGCATACAAACTTAAGGTTCAACTTGGTTATGTTTGTCGTGTACACAACATAGACAAGATGTACACCTGCTACTAAATATTGCACATTTATTAAACACAAGCAACTGCGGCCTGTAACGATTGCCACTATGTTAATGACACTAGTGCTATTTTTTGCAATTCACAACTTCAAGAAAAAAAAAACCAAGTGGACTGGGGAGCAGCAACAGTTTACCGGCGGGGTTTGCCAAGTTTAATATCCATTTCGCGCTCGTTCTAAAGGGCGACATCTGCTCACGCTTTATGACGCTTCTAGGCTCATTCCACAGATACGCCCGCCTAATTTATTTGATTGAGTATTGGGATGCTTTTCGCGCAATGTAGAGGGTGGTCGCGCCAGCGCAATGCTGTAGCTCTTTCGCTAAAGCAACAACTACATAACGGCTTGGCCAAAACGAATGCAGTGTGCCGGAAACATTACGCTATCATATTGGTTCACCAAGCACACGAATTGCCACGTCTGAGATCTCGTACAAAAGCTAGAGAAGTGCCGGCGAGTGTGACCGGCGGCTGTCGGTGAGAAGACACTTAATTACGTTCTCTGGGAGTGATTTAATCGCGTCGCATCAATGTTTGTTGCTTCTTGAGCGGACACCATACACAATGAAAAATGCTTCAATTAGGTTAATTGATGCCATATGGCTGCGCTGTATTGTCATACTTAATCGTCGTAATCATGTATTCTGAAACCCGGAAGCACGGATAACACAATTGTACGGGCTCGGTCAGTAGGCTTAACCTTTGGTGGAAATCATGGTGGTAGAACATGTAGTGTACAGATCCCAGCTTTGTACACTATATAAATTGCACGCCATTATAAGCCCACCCATCATCTGCTTACTGCTTCCCAGCATTATCGCGATGGTGGGCAGAGCTTCTCAGCTTGGTACACCATGTGGCCCACCATAACAAGCAGCACCCATCATATGCTTAGTGCTTCCCAGCATTATCGCAATGGTGGGAAGAGTTTCTCAACTTGGTACACCATGTAGCCCACCATAATAAGCACCACCCACCATATGCTTAGGGCTTCCCAGCATTATCGCAATGGTGGGCAGAGTGTCCCATTATTGCCCACTATATAGCCTCTGCTTTCCACCATCATTTCCACTTTACCCATCATTTGTACACCATACCACCCAGTATGTCCCAGTATAACCACCATATTTTCCACTAAGTCCCACCATAGTCATCATAATTTCCACCATGCCCACTATTATTTCCACCATGCCCACTATTATTTCCACTACTCCCACCATGTTTTCCAGTATCCACCATGGCAATTTTTCCGATAGGGCATGCGTGGGGTGAAGCAAGAGCTATTCGCTGTTCTCGTCCGCAACCCACCACGAACAGTTGCGGAGTTTCATGCGGAAGCGACAGCCATAGAGAAAACGCTAGAACAGCGGGCTCGACAGTACAATCGAGACATAAACTATGCACCTGCCAATGTCTTCTCTGGACGCCAGCGAAGTGACATGGACGCTCTGCGAGAACTCATCAGGTCGGTGATCAGGGAAGAGCTCAGCAAGCTGCAAGCGCCTCACACTACAGCAACACTGTCTGTAGTCGACGTAGTACGAGATGAACTGAGGCAGATGATACGTGAGCCGGAGCGTGCGCCACAGCCGATCCAACGCATCCCAACGTACTCTGAAGTACTCAGACAACCCGCGGCGCACACCAATGCAGCAGTTACGATGGCCTCTCCTTGCCCACAAACGGTACGCAGCGCACCTCGTCCACTGGAACCGACGGCTACCTACCTGCCACGAGCCCGTGGTGTAGCTCGCTACGTGGATCAAAGGCCCCGGAAAAGTGACATCTGGCGTGACCATGAGCGCAGGCCTTTGTGTTTCCATTGTGGGGAAGCAGGTCACCTGTA
Source organism: Rhipicephalus microplus (assembly GCF_043290135.1). Lineage (NCBI taxonomy): Eukaryota > Metazoa > Arthropoda > Arachnida > Ixodida > Ixodidae > Rhipicephalus > Rhipicephalus microplus. Next base: position 310,895,848 of record NC_134710.1, on the reverse strand, counting down.
TAGGTTCTGCCCTTACCGACAGGCAGGATTAAGGGGCTTTCCGTTGTACGCACCATGCCCTCGAAACGGTGAACGGCCAACCGAAATCGAAGAGTACTTGTCCGCGCGCCAGAGCCCACTCACTCCACGCCAACATCAGCCAAGATCGCCGTCGCCCAGGCGTTACCGATCACCCAGCCCACGTGCTTCTTCCGCACGGTCTGGGCACCGTTCTACAAGCCCACACCAGGAAAACTGAAGCAAGCGACCTGTGGAGGTGAGGCCACTGATAACGACAGTTGCGAAGATCCTCCATTGCGGTTTCAAGGTGACGATGCTATGTTTACAGAGGATAAGCGCAGCAGTGCGAAGATTACTTCAGATTTGCGGTTGAAAATAGACGGATATGAGCTGAATGCTTTAGTTGACACCGGCGCTGATTATTCGGTAATGAGTCACAAATTGGCAAGGAAACTGAAAAAGGTTGTAACAAAATGGAGTGGGGCACAGATACGCACGGCAGGTGGCCACACTATTACACCGCTCGGCAGATGCACCTCAAGGCTCGAAATAAGAGGCTTTACTGCCGTTGCTGACGTCATCGTGCTGCCGGACTTTTAAAGGGAGCTTATACTAGGAATGGATTTTCTGCAAGCCAATGGAGCCATAATTAATCTGCGCAGATCCAGTGTAACGTTTTCGACAGAACAAGCTATGTCGGTGGAGGAATCGGAAAAGCGACGGCTTACTGCTCTGCGCGTTGTTGATGATGACGTCACAGTGCCACCTCGCTGAAGTGTAATGGTGCTTGTTGAAAATAAGGCATTTTGTGACCACGAAGGAATAGCGGATGGAAACGTAGAGCTATTTTTAAACAAAGGAATTTGCGTGGCAAGGGGTGTTGTTCACTTAACGAATGGCCGCTCAGTTGTCCTCCTTACGAATTTTGGGAATGAATGTCAGCACATCGCGCAAGGTATGGCTATCGCCTATTTCCACGAGTTCTGCATGGCGACTGAACTATGCAGTTTAGCGACAACGCCAACCACTCCACAAGAGACCTGCAACGTCGACGCATCAGTTAACGTCAACCATAGGCTCCCAGAATATCAAAAGAAACGATTGTTTGCCCTTATAAAAGAGTTTTCGGACTGCTTTTCAACGTCCTCTAAGGTGCGACGAACGGCTATTGCAAAACACAGGATTATAACAGAAGAAGCCACGAGACCGATTTACCAACACCCATATCGAGTATCGCAAAAGGAAAGAGACGTCATCAAGAAACAAGTGGAGGAGATGCTTTCAGATGACGTGATCCAGCCTTCCAGCAGTCCATGGGTGTCTCCCGTAGTGCTTGTTAAAAAGAACGATTCTGCGTCGACTATCGGAAACTGAACAGCGAAACGAAACGGGATGTATACCCTCTGCCGCGTATCGATGATACACTGGATCGACTACGGAGTGCGAAATACTTCTCCTCCCTTGATCTCAATAGCGGATATTGGCAAATTGAGGTGGATGAGCGCGACCGTGAAAAGATGGCATTCATAACCCCAGACGGACTCTACGAATTTAAAGCGCTTCCATTCGGCCTGTGCACAGCGCCAGCTACGTTTCAGAGAATGATGGACGCTGTCCTCGCGGGACTGAAATGGCAGTCCTGCTTGGTGTACTTGGATGACGTTGTCGTATTTTCCGCTACATTCGACCAACATCTAGAGCGACTCCGCACAGTATTAGAAGCCATTCGTTTAGCAGACTTGACTATCAAGCCAGAAAAATGCCACTTCGCTTTTGAAGAGCTTCGATTCCTCAGACACGTCGTCAGCTCCGACGGCGTTCGGCCAGATCCCGAAAAGACAGCTGCCATCGCGAAGTTCCCGACACCCAAAGACAAGAAGTCAGTACGTCGCTTCCTGGGTTTATGCGCGTACTATCGGCGATTTGTGGAAAATTTTTCGAACATTGCTGAACCACTTACTAATCTGACAAAAGACGAGGTGCCCTTTAGGTGGGAAAGTGAACAACAGGAAGCATTTGATGAGTTAATAACACGCCTGCAAGCCTCTCCAATCCTCGCCCACTTCGATGATACTGCCGAAACTGAAGTTCACACCGATGCGAGTAACGTCGGCCTCGGAGCCATTCTAGTCCAGCGGCAAAACGGCCAAGAAAAAGTGCTAGCGTATGCCAGCCGCAAGCTTTCGAAAGCTGAGACAAATTACTCTGCAACCGAAAAAGAGTGTCTCGCGGTCATTTGGGCCATAAGTAAATTTCGGCCGTACCTCTACGGTAGACCATTCCGAGCAGTAAGTGACCACCATTGCCTGTGTTGGCTGGCGAATCTTAAGGATCCCTCTGGCCGACTAGCAAGATGGAGCCTTAGGCTACAAGAGTACGATGTTACTGTGGTATACAAATCTGGGAAAAAGCACAGCGATGCCGACTGCCTGTCACGCGCACCAGTGGAGACGAGTGAGCCGGAGGAAGAAGACTTCCCGTTTCTAGGCGTCGTCCAGGCATCAGAAATCGCTGAACAACAACAAAATGACCCCGATTTGCTGCCGCTTATACAGCGTCTCCAAGGACTCAACGTTAAAGTCCCGCGCACTTTATCCAGAGGGCTCCCTTCGTTCTGTCTTCGGGAAGGGGTCCTTTACAAGAGGAACTTCAAGCCTCATGGTGACAAGTTTTTACTCGTTGTACCTGCACCTTTACGAAACGAGATTCTGCACGCATGTCACGATGAGCCAACATCTGGGCACATGGGTGTCAGCCATACATTCGCCAGAATTCACCTAAAATACTACTGGCCAAAACTGTTATCATCAGTTCAGCGCTATGTGAAAACTTGCCGTGAGTGTCAAAGACGCAAAACTCCATCCGTGAAACCTGCAGGCCTCCTCCAGCCAATAGAACCACCGCATGCCCCATTCCAACAAGTTGGTATGGATCTCCTAGGCCCGTTTTCGACATCGACTGCACACAAGAAGTGGATAGTCGTAGCCACAGACTATCTCACTCGCTATGCTGAGACTGACTCGCTGTACACTGCAACATCTCTTGAAGTTGCCAAGTTCTTCATCAACAACATAGTCCTCAGACATGGTGCACCCAGCGTGGTAATTACAGATCGTGGCCCAGCTTTTACTGCAGACCTAATGAAATGTCTGATGCGAATGACCCACACAGACCAGAGAAGAACTACAGCATACCATCCTCAAACAAATGGCCTAACGGAGCGCTTGAACAGAACTCTGACTGATATGCTTTCAATGTATATCGACGTCGAACATAAACTGTGGGATGAAATATTGCCCTACATCACGTTCGCATATAATACAGCCGTTCAAGAAACAACGCGAGTGACACCATTTGAACTTGTATTCGGCCGAAGAGTCACCACTCCACTGGATGCCATGTTACCACTGAATGATGAAAGCAGCAATCCACCTGGCCTAGACGACTTCCTGCAAAGAGCTGAGGAAGCACGACAGATGGCGAGATACAGAATACGCCGCCAACAACGTATCGACTCCTATCGGTACAATCAGCGTCGTACCGAAGCGCATTTTCAACCAGGTGACAAAGTATGGATATGGACCCCAGTGCGTCGCCGCGGACTTTCTGAAAAACTTTTTAGCCACTACTTCGGGCCTTACGAAGTACTCCATCGTGTAAGCGATGTAGCTTACCAAGTCAGATCCGCTATACACGGGAGCTCAAAACGCCGCAACCCTACAGAGGTTGTACATGTAGTCCGGATGAAGCCGTACTATGAGAGATCACCGGAAGACCAGTGACGCCTACGCCTACCACGAATCTATTCATTGCCTGACGCATCGGGACGATGCGTGTGAGGAGGGGGATTATGCCACGACATAGTGACTGCATTCAAATAACGCGCCCATCACCACGCGCACAGAGACATACATGGGCGCCGTCTAGTGTTGCGCAGAGACGATGATGATAGCACGAGAACCCAGCTGGCCCCTGCTGATGTGTGCCACGCGCTTGGGACTCTTCTTGAAGAAGTAGAAGAGGAAGACATCTTGCCGTTCTGCTGTAACGTGCTACGACCATAGTCCCTTTGAGTTGTGGGCACAGGTTCGCCCTTTAATAAATACGTTTTGTTATACCCCGAGTCCTTCAACATCGTTACAATATATTTTGATTAAAAGACGGGCCTCGTCACTGGTGAATATATTGTGGTGAAAATATGGCTGCATTGGTTTTCAATGTTCAGGCAAGAAGCGCGACAATTACGACAAGGCATACGAGATCTACGCTAAGGACGCGCCCCTGCCAACAAATACAACGCAACTGCATTAGCTTGCGCCAACAATTTATCTTGCCTCAGTCAACAATCTCACCCCTGTGCTTCAACAAAGCTTGGCAAACTTTCGCGTTCACATACAGTCCTGACTCCTTAAAGAGAGATGCCAGTTGGCATGTACATACACGAGGCGTGACGGTGAAGACAAACGGCGACGCTGATGGCAAAAAAACGGTTGAGAGGGTCCATATAATTGCTATAAAAATAGAAACTTATGATACAGTTACTTTGCAGTCGCATTATTCGCATAACATTGATTCCTAAGGTACGGGGAATCTGCCGAATTTTCATGTAGGCCCAGCAGAAGTTTTGTTTAATGTTCCTGACTTTGTCGAGCTGCTTGCGCAGCCTGTCTTACAAGCATCGTTCTGTTCGACCCACGTATTTTCTATTACACTACAGATATATTTCATACACCACCCCTACATTACATGCGATAGTACCTGTTTACTCGTGGTTTCCTATGCCAACTGGTGCTTTGCAGAGACAAATGTTGGTCAAGCCTGTAGAAAGCTTCGAAGAGCTGAGAAATTAACCTTGCACGTTGTGAGACCTTCAAGGGTCCCTGAAACACTTTTTCTAGTAACCATGGAATTATTTCATTGAAAGAGCTTATTGCCTCACAGGTTAAACGCTGCAAAAAATTTGAGATCCCGTCTAGTGCGAGTGGAGTTACAAAGGTTTATCTCATGCTGCAATCGCATTCTCTCTTCTGTCGTCCCGACGAAAGTGTTAAAAGCTAAGCGTTAAAAGGGGTGGCAAAAGGGATGGAAGGAGGGATGGCAAGGCCACGGAAAAACATCACGCGTTCCTCGTGACCTTGAGCACTTTTTTTTTCTTCCAATACGAGGCTTTTTCAGTGTGATCGCGCGCGCACACGTGGACAATTAACGGCCTCCCGTGGCGATCTCTGTAACGAGTGAGCGCGCTATACTCAAATCAGCCAATGGCTGATAGCTGGTCTTACTACGTGTGATTTTTTGGGCATATTGCGTGGTTTATCGAGAAAAAAGAAAGCAATTTTTAGCTGACTTTGATAATTCATTGTGAATTCCAGGCCACATGCTGCGCTATAATATTTGGCTCGCGTGTTCTGGGGAGCCCCTACTACCGATTGGCAGCGTTTTCTGACCATGGTCAAAAAGTGTTGCAGGGCCCCTTTCTGTTTTTTGTGTGTTTGTGTGCGAAACAATGTGCACCTAAAACATCGCAAGTAACTTTTTTGTTTTTCGAGGCTATGCTTTATTAATTTGGTGGTCAACAGGCGACTTCTTCAGTTTTATTTCCTGCTACAGGAACAATCTGTCGTCACCGCGCTTTCACGCAGACACTATGAACGAGGCCTGATTTGCATTTCTTGTGCGCTGTTCTGTACAGGGTGGAACGAGACGACGTTCCCAAGCGGTGAAGATCCGACGGACGACGAACACGCGCCCATGATGCTGTCCCTGGCGCTGCAGTACCTCACCCCAACTGCGGTCTCGTGTTTGGGACTGGGTGTGGTGGCGGCAGCCATCATGTCTTCTGCCGACTCGTGCCTGCTCAGCTGCGGTTCCATTGCTGCCAGGAATATATACGTACCTCTAATTAGGCCACAGGCATGTTTTGCTCACAATCGTGCGCATTCTGTGAAGCCTTGACGTTTGGTCGATTGGCTCTGACGTATTGTGGTGGAACTTACTTAGTGCTATACTCCAGCTCAAGCACTAACTCCGGAATCAAATCAGCGCTCTGTCACTCTACTTGCGCCCCACGCATTTCTCTTATTTTTCCACTTAAGTACATGCACGTTGTGAACATGATCAGAATGCACTTTCATGTGTGGGATACAAGCATACACGTGAAACACGTAAAAGATTTGCCTAAGGTCACAGTAGTGCATGCACTAGCGTTTGTTTTGCTGGTCCGACGTTGTTTTGTTTATTTTTGTTCACTTTTGTAATAAGCTACTTTGACAATCGTTTTCCTTCTTTTCTTCCACCCCTTTTTGTTTTTAATCTTCAAGCCCGCTGCGGTAGTGTGGCGGTTACGGTGCTCGGCTCTTGACCCGAAGGTCGCGGGTTCGGTTCAACCACAGCCGTGGCGGTGGCATTTCGATGGAGGTGAAGTTCTAGAGGTTGTGAGATGTGCCTTGTCAGTGCAAGTGAAAGAACACCAGGCAGTCAAAATTTCCGCAGCCCTCCACTAAGGCATCCCCCCTAATCATATCATGGTTTCTGTACGTCCAATCTGAGACATTATTATATCATTTTTTTTAAACCAGCCGTAATCTTGATGCCCTCCTTTTTGGAAATGTTCCTTATTTATTTATCTACTTATTTATTTATTTATTTTGTTGTATTTGTTACATCGAGAGTAGACATTATTTGGGGAGGGGCAGGACATTTAGAGGACGATCAGAACGTTATCAAATACGAAGCATTTCTTTGCATACTGCAAACACTCTTGGCATCTATCTATCTATCTATCTATCTATCTATCTATTTATCTATCTATCTATCTATCTATCTATTTATCTATCTATCTATCTATGTATCGACTTACGACTTGGTGCTCTCGTGATCACCCCGCTTGAATTGGCGTCAATCAAAATTAGTATGGGAAGGTAAGACAGTTTGGCTAATATGACGCGCTAGTGAACGCTTGAATAGTGTCACAATCCCGTCGCGTACGTCGTCAAACACTTCCAGTTAAGCAGTAAAAATGCCCGCAGGCGGGTATGTGCCACTGGTATGCGGGTATGTGACAGCGATGATTTAAGCTTAGCATCTACCCAGGAACAGCAAGAACGCACATGGGTAATTTCAACGTTCGGAAAAATTGGACATCGCCAGCCACGCCAGGTTCGGAAGTACCTCTCGAATAGACCGTAATGTTTGTGAAACGTTAACTGTGGTTGCAGTGCTGGGCTATCTCATTTTAAGACATATCGTATTTACTGCTATCATACAGCCGTCACATCGGGCTAACGTCAATGGTAGTTAGGAAACATTCGCTGTAATTGATTTATATAGCAGTGTCCAGAGCATTCTTCTTGGCGAGCACTAGCGCTTCATATCAATTTATTGCTTCTGGTGTTGCTAATACTCATGCGCCTATTAACATCGTTGCGTAAGTGCAAACAACTGGTTATGTAAGCATCTGCAACTATTCAACATATTTTATGCGCGCATTATTTGTACAAATATTTAGCACCATTTCATGACGTGTCCCTCAATAAAAAAAACTTACAACACGGTCATCTTCTTTCCGCATGCTTTGCATAACCTCAATTCCCAAGGTATACGTGGGATCTGCTGAATTTGTTATACGTAACACGATTAAGGGGCTTGTTCAACGGCTCACAGCGGTTTTGTCGACATTGAAAAACTGCCATTCATCTAGTACATCATGCCTTTACCTTAGAAAGACCATATCAAACAGTGTTAATATGGAGTTGGGTAACTCCATCTTGCTACAAAACATGATCGTCGGCAAGACGGCGGATATTGCGAGGCTGTTATTTTACGCACTCTATCAAACCGCCGAACCCATTCAAGACTCCTAGAGCATTGATACAGGCATGACAACTTAAGTATTAAGTGTGGCTGTGAGAGCCCTTATCGAAGGCCACCTCGAAGTTAGAAAAAAGGAATGTCAAGGGGAATTTCTAAGTCGTCAGAATAATACCATGAAAGAGTGAAATAGTGTGAGCTCACGTCGTATGAACAGTTTTTCTGCAAGCCATTCTGATTGACAAAATATAGCAATTGGCAGAGAGCCCCTGACGTTTCAACATATATGTTTGTTTTTATATATGCTGTGTAACTTTAGAACATATACTTGTCACGGGGATGAATTAGTAACTGTGTGAATACGGATGAGCAAATTTCAACGATCCGCTTCATATCATGATTGATTTGAGAGAAGCAGCACACGTAAGGCTAACATCTTAAACACTGTATGGTTTTAACGCGACATCATTGAAGAGCTTGTTTCGCAGAAATTCTTGTTTCGGCATCAGCAGTTGTGAGCACAAAATAAGCCTTGTCAGTAAGCGAAAACTTCATATAGGAGCAAATAAATAAATAAATAATAAAAGTCTTTCGTTTGAGTTGGAAACAAACTCACACCTTCTTCTTGGCAAGCAGGCGTTCTATCACAGACCAACGCTAGTCCTTGGAGACTGTTTCAAAAAAAAAATAACCATATACTAATGACGTCTAGGGTGAGGAGTCTTTAAAGTGTGCGTGGAAGAAGTGGAGAATCGGGACAGACGTCGGAACATGTAAATTGTGCTGCGAGTTCGTGTTTTAGCTGATCACTCATTACAAGCACTCATGCATTAATAATCACAACTATCACCAACACCATCAACAAAGTGTTCATGTTGCCTAACGAACATGTGGTGGGTACTGTGCGGCCACTTAGCCAGTTTGCAAAAAAAAAAAGAATTGTGGCGCAGTATGCTCTTCGCAACTGTACAAGTGCATGGTAGGCATTCTTGAATTGCTTGAAACGTCTAATGTTGCGCGCACGAGGTTTCTTTTCCTTGCGACATGGTAGGGGTCTCTAAAGAGAAGGGAAGCATGGCTAGATTTGAGAAGGTGATGTGAATGGGGCTCGACTACGCGATAGTGTTCTATTCTTGAAGGCGATTCTCAAGCTTCTTCCAGGTTGTTTTCAAGAAATCAACTGTTATGCGCGAAATGTTTTTTTTTTCGTGGCTTCAAATGTCATATGTCGACAGAAGCTATAATCAAAAATGCCGATAATGATGATGATATGTGGAGTTCAACATCCCAAAACCACCATATGATTATGAGAGACGCTGTAGTGGAGGGCTCCGGAAATTTCGACCACCTGGGGTTCTTTAACGTGCACCCAAATCTGAGCACACAGGCCTACAACATTTCCGCCTCCATCGGAAATGCAGCCGCCGCAGCCGGCATTCGAACCCGCGCCCTGCGGGTCAGCAGCCGAGTACCTTAGCCACTAGACCACCACGGCGGGGCATCAGAAATGCCGAGGAAAGCACTGTCGCTGTAGCGAGCTTCACCTCATAATTACTCCTACTGAAGAGAAGTCAGCCACAACGAATGCTCACAACTAAAACAGCACGCCCGCAAGCAATCACCACCGCTTAGACTCATCAAGTTCAACGACTACAAAATGTGCCAGTTGGCACAGGCTACGTTATCCCGAAAATAGCAGACTAGGTTAGTTTTATATACTTTATGTACTCTAGCGAATCGGCGCAGGGCAACTAACGTACTTTATGCACGGACCGATACGCAGAGTACGGATTACTTGGGCTAGTTTTTAGAAGGAATGATTGGAATCGTAGGACTGGGGTGAAGAGGACCGAAAAGCAGACACAGACCAGCACCTTCCGAGAAGGACAGTGTCCTTTTTTTGTTTTTCCTATGTATATTATTTATGAGATCTTGGCGCTTTTGGATAGCACTGGCTACTTCTTTTAACAAATGTTAGGCAGGGGTGGCGCCAGTGGGTGGTATGGGATGATTGGCGGTCCCCCATTGTTTCCGCTTGCTACCTCCCATCCCTTTGCCCTCTCAAGAGCGAGAATAGTCAAAACAATACAGAGTAGAAAATCCTGGGGCTGCCCCTGGTGATTGGATATGGGAAAAACTTGCCAGCCAAAAAAAGAAATCATAAAGAAAAGCTATGGAGATTTTGTATCAGTTCATTCACGTAACGAAAAATAACGCGAAGTATAGTCCCTTCATATAACACTACAGTTCACATAAATAACTGCTCGCCCCACTCCAGCGCTATATGGCACCACTAAATACTCTTCGTGACATATCCGTGACAGAGCATGCTCTTAGCTTTTGACAACTCGCCTGACTGAGCTGCGTGTAATCTTTTCGGGCAGGCCTCGGACACCGAGGTGGTGTGGGTCCTGCGGCTGTGCGTGGTCGCCGTGGCCGCCGCATCGGCCGTCATGGCCATCGTGGTACGATCGGTGTATGACCTGTGGGCGCTGAGTGCTGACCTGGTGTACGTGGTTCTGCTGCCCCAACTTCTCGCCGCCGTGTTCTTGGGCCGGCGGTGGTGTAACGTGGTTGGATCGGTGACCGCCTTCTCCCTGGGCCTGGTGCTGCGTGTGCTGGGCGGAGAGCCTGTGCTAGGCATCCCGGCCATCATGCACTACCCTCTCTACGACGGAAGCCGGCAGCTGTTCCCTTTCAAGACGGTCACTATGCTCTTGTCCGGCATCACGCTACTCGCTGTGTCCCGAGTGACCGATTGGGTCACCGGATCCAAGCCCGCCGCTCGCCTCGAGACCCCGCCTTCACTGGCGTGCGAAGTGCCTAAACGCCCGCCGCTCACTTCTAACGACTTGTGGAAATAGCATAGCCATTTACTGTGGCGCATAGCCAGTTCAACATTCCTTCATTTCGTACTGACACTACCATAAACAGTACCACAGGCTTTTAGTGCTGAAAATTGACAAACTCCAGCAAAACGCGCGTTGCTTTCTACACTGGTGCCGCATATCTGACGATCCTTGCCTCTTGGAATTCCCGGAGAGGAAGGCGCTGGACGTCGTACCAAGAAAAACAGTAGCTGTTTACTGTGTCTTCTTCACACTGACACACGTCGCTTGTAATTGCGATGGGCACATCTTCAAGTACATGCATTCATTGATTGCTCTACTTTTATTATGTTTGTGTTTTCTGAGCCAAACAAAAGTGCGTGTAATTGGTGTGGTTGCCCTTGCTTTCTTCGCAGTCCCTCTCGGTGTACTGTGCACTGGTGAATAACTTCCCGCGTTGCCATATAGTAAGCGTTATGAACTGTTGTGTGGTTGCATCCAGCGCTTTGACGGATGCCCTTCTGGTCGGGGACAATCGCATATCCATCTTTCAGGAAGAGAGTTTTGTGAGAAACTCTATGACGGACGGACGGACGGATGAATGGATGGATGGATGGATGGATGGATGGATGGATGGATGGATGGATGGATGGATGGATGGATGGATGGATGGATGGATGGATGGACGGACGCACGGATGGATGGATGGATGGATGGATGGATGGATGGATGGATGGATGGATGGATGGATGGATGGATGGATGGATGGATGGATGGATGGATGGATGGATGGATGTATGTATGTTCCCGGCTGTGCCCTTTAGATTGGGCGGCGGCTCACGCCACCTATCCATAAATATATGTACTATCAATATAGCACATTAATCCGCTAGGGATGGATGGATGTGGTTGTGCCCTTTAGATCGGGTGGTGGCTTACACCACTTAGCCATAAAGTACTATCATTGTGTGTTTAAAGATTGAATTTCACTCGTGCCCCGATTGTAGCCACGAATCAGTTAGCCTCCTCCTGGTTATTTTGTTTAAAGTCTATTTTGCCTTCACTGTCCCTAAACCCGAATGCTTTGAAAAATTCGGTGTCATTATCTTCGACTATAGGGCGGAGCCCTTTACAGAACATTACCAAGTGTTCAGCCGTTTCCTCCTTCTCTCCACACGCACTACATACCGTGTCTGTGCCTTCGTAGTTTGCTTGCTATGTCTTGATCTACAATACTCCCGTTCTAGCCTCGAAGAGCAGAGAACTAGCCCGAGAATTATCGTAGATATTTTATTTCCTGCTTAAAAGTTCAGTAGCTCTCCAGTGATGATTTCGAAAGCATTGCCATCTTCCACGTGTCCCTCTCTGTTTCCTTCACCTTCTTCGTAACCGATGTTTCCTTGTGGCTTGGTGTTCTGCTGTTGTCTAAATACTTGCTCGGCAGTTTTCGAGTTCGCTTCCTCCATTCAGTATCAACATTCTTCATGTACTCAATGCTCTTCTCACATTTTTCTCAAGCGCTCCTCTAATTCCGCCTTGCTGCTATCTTGCCTGTACTCAAATGATGTCCATCCCATGTCACCCTGTACCCCCTAATTTGGGGTATTCCCGTGTGCTCCCAAAGCTAGTCTACCTATGCCACGTTGTTTAGTTTCCAATCTTGCTTGAACTTTTGATTTCATGCACAAGACCGCGTTGCCGAACTCCTAACCCAGGACCATGACATTTTTTTTTCAAATCCCTCTCACAACGTCATATCTTTTGTAGTTCCACAGTGCCGTATTTTTCATTACAGCTGCATTCCTGGTGCCCTTAGTCATTACGTATTTTTTGTGCTCCCTCAAATACTAATCCCGTTATTTATCCATACGCCTAAATAATTGTATTTATCCACTAATTCTAGCGTGACTTCCTGTATCTGTTGCTCACTGCCTTTGTTATTATTAAAAATCATCATTGCCGATCTTTCCCTGCTCAACTTAAAATTTAACCCATCTCCCTCATTACCATAGATGTCTAACAATTCCTGTAGATCTTCCTTGTTGTCGGCTATTAATACTATATCATCTGCATACATCCATCCTTGTAATGTCTGTTCAATGTGTTTTCTTTGCCTGGCAAAAGAAAGGCTGCAGCGGAGTCGACACCTCTCTAATTTGGCTGCTAGTCTCTGGAGATACAGCATAAATAACAAAGGTGACAAGGGACATCCCTGTCGAAGCCCGCGTTGTATCTCTATTGGTTCAGATACCTGTTCTTCTCATTTATAACCACCTTGTTACTTCTATAGATATCCTTTAAAAGATTAGTGACTCCATCTTCCACATCTAGTGTGTCCAGTATTTCACACAAGTCTTCTTGAATTACACTATCGTAAGCTCCCTCGATATCTAGAAATACCAGCCACAGGGGCCTGTATTCTTTTTCGGCTATTTCAGTGCACTGCATCAATGAAAACAGATTGTCCTCCAATCTCCTTCGTTTACCGAACGCATTTTGTAGTTCTCCGAGAAAGCTCTCATTCTCCACCCATGTCTGTAGTCTTTCCTTTGCTATTTGAATCACCAACCTGTAAACAACTGATGTCACTGTTATAGGACGGTAGTTCTTTATATCAGCTTTGTCCCTCTTTCCTTTCTAGATCATGCTCATCCTGCTTTGTTGCCACCCATTGGGGGCTTCACCATCCAGTATTGCTTTTCTCGCTGCCTCTCTTGGTGTTTGCTTAGAGTTTGGTCCTAGTTTCCTTATTAGCATGATTGGGATGCCGTCAGGGCCTGTTTATGCGCTATTAGGAACCCTTTTCTCTTCCCTTTCCCACTCTCGTTGTCCCAGTGGAGCTACTGGGCTAGTTGGTCCATCCTCATTTGGTACAGTGCATGCAGCGTTTTCTTGGTGTTTATATTTTTCTGTCATCATTGTTTTTATATATTCCATTGCCTCATTCCCTTCTAGTCTGACCCCTTGAACTGTAGTTATAAACCTCTGTTTCATGCTTGTCTTATTACTCAGAGAATTGAGATGGTACCAAAATTTTGTAGTTGCCTTTCTATCCTCTTTTTTTACTTCCGTCATCAGTTGGGCCCTCTTTCTTCTAATCTTGTCACTGATCAAATCGGACGCTTCCCTTCTGTAGCTCAAAAAGTTATTCCGTTTTCTTTTTGACATCATATTCCAGTTCACCCCTCTGTTTAGCATACCTGTGTTCCCTGGAGGCTTCCTGACGTCTTTCTGTGGCTCTCTTATCTTCGTCATCCCACCAGCTCTTGGGTGTGTGTCTGCTTTTCCAGGTTGATTTGACTCGTACATTAGCAAGCTCTAACTCAAACAGTCAAGTTAGATTTGTGTACGAGCACTCTGTTTTGGTATCCTGGTGATTATTTTCTCAATCTCATTATTTACTACTTCTATTTGCCTTTCTGAATAAATATTACCATGTGGTTGCTCATAATATTACCTTTCTCATTTCATTTCTCTTCCAAAACTCAGCTTGATGCGTTTGTGATCACTACCTAAGCTTGTGGACCCATATTCATCTATGTTCATCACACTTAGCCGATCATACATCTTATGTGACAATATGCGTAATCTATCATCGACTCCAGCCTTCCCACCTCCCATGTTATCTGCCCTTCGTATTTCTCGGTGCTGTTACGAATGATTAAATCATGCCTATCACACATATCTATTAGCATTCTGCCTGTCGGGTAAGTATATTCATCCATATCTTCTATGTGCGCATTCATATCTCCTAATATATTTACCTCGCACTCTTCTCCTAGTTCGTCAATGTCGTTTTCTATGCACTTCCCCATTTGTTGGTTTTCCTCTCTGGCTTTTTCTTCTGCCCACAAGTATACGAAACCCAGGAGGGTCATTTGCCCGGCCAGTTTGCCTTTTAGCCATAGATGTTCCTGGCACTCCTTCTCGACCCTTTGCCAGTCTGTTCTTTTATGAATGAATGCCCCAATACCACCCCCCTTTCTGCTGCTTTCTGTTCCATTACAATATTCTCATGCGTGGTCCGGATCGTTAGGTGGTTGTTCCATGTCCCTAAGATGTGTTTCTACAAAACCATATACCATCAGCCTCTCTTCCCTTAGCTGTTCGTCTATCTCTTCCCAGTTCAGCCTATTCCTGCCACCCTGCATATTATTATACCCTACGTCTGAATTGGCTCGGCTCTCGTGGCTACGTCAATTTCTGCCCTGGACTGTACGTGTCTTCGATATATGTACCACTTTGGAATCGTATCTGTCTATACCACGTGTCAAAGAGTCCCCCTTGTTTTTTTTTCTCGTTACTAGCTATCCTGGACCCCGAAGAGCCCGCTTGTCCCCCCAAAAAAAGCTACTGCGCGTCCGGCAAGTCGCCAACCCACCTCATGACCTAGCCTCCCATCGAAGTGAATTCTGTCTCCTTGACCCCCCCCCCCCCATCCCTATGCACCTCTCTGTTTATTTCCACCACCACAAAGCCTTTCTCTCAACTCATCCACCATATCTCTAGGTTTGCGTTGACAACCGCTCTTTGCAGGTGTTGTGATGCACTGGTACCTCAGGTATCGTGCATATTACTACCTGTACCTGGGGAGAACTGGCGCACATGCCGTCGACCCCTTTTGCCAGTGTAGGCACAAGTCCTGCCATATTTTTATTTAAGACATCGTTTAAACTGCCTGCAGTTATCACGAGGGTTCGTCCATCAGCTGTAGTTTTGAGTTTCGCGCTCGCTTGCCTGATGACTGCTTCCTGCTTGCGTCCTGGGAACGTCCCTACTGCAACCCTCTTGTCACCTCTTACCCTCTCTTTGATTGCTTTTGCACATCGATTTCAATTCGAGTCCCAGGCGATTATTACGTGCTGTCACTTTTCAGATGGAGCGTCCTGCACCGACTGATCAGCGCTCCTAGCAGCAAAGGCTGGAAGCTCTCACGTTTTCAGTGGGATGGGGTCATTTTTTCGACAATAAAAAATTGAAGAGGCCGAAATTTCAAAACTTCTTAAAAGGACAAGTACTAGGACCTGTACTGTACTTCACAAATGCAGTATCGTTAACATCGGGACTTCCGATTCTGTTCCCACGACGAAAAAACTTTCGACGGTGGGACCCTATGGAAGCTACCAAAATCACATTTTTTTTTCGGGACAAAAAATGGGGCCGTCTAGACAGACTAGACAGAAACCTTAAATTTCTCAAAAGTCTAAGTAGTTCGAAAACTAAGCTTTCATTTCAGCCCACAATCATGTTTCTGCGGGAGAAAATGAAGTAACAGCTTTGCCGCAAGGGCGAAAAAATGAACGCGATAGCAACAAATTGGAAGGTCACGTGCAGAATGGCAAGCAGATTGAAACGTGCCCCGCGTCTCTCACGCACAAATAACGCATCAAACGTACTCACATGTACAGATGAACGTGAATGAGCGTGTCAGTTGTTACTTCGCTGTGTCTGAAAACCATACTCTTTTCGCAAACGGAGACTGTGCAACTATTGCGGTAACCTTTGAGGATTGTTCTGGAGAAAGCCAAAGGCCAGCCAAGACGAACGACCCTCCCCACTGCGAGATAAGGGCGCGCGAGTGAGCCACCTTCTCTCTGCGAGGCGAAGTACGCGTGGAAGATGAGAGCGTGCGCGCCCGCGTCGTGACGATGTGGCGACGCATGCTCATTGCGTCATCCTGCTGGTAATGCTGAAAACACGATAGTCCCCCCCCCCCAAGATGCCAGTCACCAGTGGTAAGTGGTATATATAGAGAGCTTGCCGTTTGAACGTTGAAAGACGTGTTTATCAGTGGCTAACGACTCATACGTTTGAGAGCCCTCCGTTCGATTCGGCGTGCTGAAGTCTTTTTCTGCTTTATTTTTTTTCCGTTTATATATATATACATATATATTTATATATATATATATATATATATATATATATATAGTGACGGCAACGCCCACGTCGACGCCGGCGGCAAACTCCAGCCTAGAACGTCCATATAGTTGCTATCGCAATAAATTACATTCCAAAGTGAAGTTTTCTACAACTGTTCGACTTCAGTCCTAGGCCACATTACCTTGATAACACCAATCTTACCGCCGCGCACCGGGCTGGCATTATGGCCGAGTTCGTTCAACCACTGAGGCGGTAGCTCGCGCGTGGTCAGTGTGGCGCCACGCGGGATCTAATCCCAAGCAATTTTTTCGGAGAATTTTTTTTGGTGCTTACGGTTTTCGGCTGCCGATCGTGACCGCGGCTCTAGCTATTTCGAAGTAGGCGAGAATCTTAGAGCACCTGGATTTAGATGCATGTAACGTGGCGTAACTATAAATAGGTCTAAACTCACGTGAAAAAAGTAGGGCTAAATTCACGAGAAACCACCCCTTGATGATCGAAATTTCAGGCATCCTCCTTTGCCACAACAGAAAATGGAGGAGACGCCAGCCACGCTCTAAGCGCGTGTTATTATAGCCTGTAGGGCAAATAGTTTTCCCAGTCCTGTCCTCCTATAGGGCATGCTTCATTAACATAGGATAGTTTTGGCACGTAATTATTCAAAATGTATTATTACTTGTGCGGCATTGCTCAAGATTTAGTTGTTTGTTTTTTCGCTAAAGCGTTCCACCCAGAATCTTTGCTGCAGTGCCAATTTCATTTCTAGAAATGGAGCAAGCAAGTTTCTCTTGCTTTATTATTTTATTCTTATTATGATGCCTATTATTTAACAACAAAGAAAGAGGAACTAGAGGCTTATTTATTGAACTGCAGAATCAGTAAAGTAACAGGTATTGAAGAAAGCTCAGAGGTAGAGCACTTGCTTCGCATGTGAGGTATTGAAGAAAAGCATGAGGGAAGCAAATTTAATACAGTAAAGAGTACGCACTTTACTATTGCGGACGAACGATCAATGGCAGAACCAGCGCAAAGCTTGTGTTGCTCAATCGTCTCTCTCTCTCTCTTTCTCTCTCTTTGCATGAACAGCGTTCTCTGTTTCGGCAACGAGTGGCACTTTTCTCTTCTGAAACAGAGCCTTCCTGGAAAGTTACGGGCAGAATACAACGGCACAGTGCATGATAGTAAGGCTTTAGCAGTCCCATATGCACAATTTAATGTCTCGACATTACTGATTACCAAATTAAAATAAAGCCCAAGTGACTTGGCTATTAGGGCCATCTCAAGGAGTCCAGAGCCATATAACTCAGTCACGGGCGTACGACGCTAAAATTCTTCAAGACATCTTGATGGTCCATTTGACACTGCTCACCAATAGTGGCGTGACATCGGACTCTCTGGCGACCTTCTTCAACGCTAAGCAGCTTGAGAAACTGCCGTCGACTCGCCTAAATATGCGTGGAAAGTATTTATTGATTGATTTGTGAGACCCAACGTACCAAAACTATCATATGATTATGAGACACGCCGTAGTGGAGGGCTGCAGAAATTCTGGCCACCTGGGGTTCTTTAAAGTGCACACAAATCTGAGCACACGAGCCTACAGCATTTTTGCCTTCATCGAAAATGCAGCCGCTGCACCCAGAATTCGATCCCGTGACCTTCAGGTTAGCAGCCGAGTACTTCAGCCACTAGACCGCCACGGCGGGGTGAGTCAGCGTTGAAGGTACGCATAAGTCTTAATGTAGATGACGCGGAACAAGTGCCATTTACGTCAGTCACCAAGGTAGTATCGATGGTAGAGCCATTGTCGCGAAGATTGAAAGGGTGTCTTGGACGGCTTACTTCTTCAAGAAGGGTAGGTAACGTTGCTTCACGCAATAAATCCACAATAGAATCAGTGCGAGGATTTCTGCTTCACTCCACAGGCACTTCGGTGACAGCGAGTGAGAGCGCGTCAACAGAAAAGTTTGCGCGATTTGAAATGTTCGATAAAGCTGAATCAACACTTTGGCTGGGAATTTCAAAAGAAATGTTCCATATGGAACTTGGGATTCCTACCTGTACAGTCGCTCGATTACAAACATTAAGCAATGATATAGCGACAATTCGCATTTTTTGTGTATCCAACGTCCCAAAAAGTTTTGCTGTTCATAATGTCGGGCACCCTAGTTGGAACCTGCGCACAATCCAAAATATTCGAGCCCACGCACTTAGGATATGCCTTGGTTTACCCCGCTGCGTATCGACAGCTGAAACAATTGCCATTGCACAGGACTACTCGATCATGACGCACATCACCATTGAAACAATACGTACGTACCTCAGGCAACATGCTAGGAAGCCTTCCCACCACTTGGCAACCCTCGTTACTGAGAGGCCCCGCATGAAATTTAGTGCAATCGTCTGTGCTCATCGTGCGTCGTTTACGTCAGGTTTTACGCCTGCTGAGAAACTGGTGTATCCTCTGTGGCGCCTGACACTTCCACAAGTACGTGTTTCGATTCCAGGAATACAGAAAAAATCAAATTTGCCTTCATCAGCCCTAAAACAATTGAGCTTGAGCCATCTGCACGAAATGTACAACAACCACGTGCACATATACAGCGATAGTTCAACCACAACGTCTGGTTTTGGTGGTGCGGTGGTGATTCCAGCTAGAGGAATCACTCTGCGAATCAAACTGTCACATGTTACTAAGTCCACAGCGGCAGAACTTGCGGCTTCGCGTGGCGCCCTAGAGTACATCAAATCCCAAAGACCGAGTAAATGGGCTGTGTTTTCCGACTCAAAACCAGCCTTACAGAGCATGCAGTCAGTCCTTCGACGAAGTTGCCATGAACAATTAACTTACGAAGTTGTCAAGCTTCTTCACCACGTCACAGAAACAGGCCACGAGGTCAAGTTTCAGTGGCTTCCTAGCCATTGTGGGATCAGTGGCAATGATTCCGCAGACAACGCGGCTCGCATATTGCACCAAGAAGAACACACCCTTCCGATTTCTTTGTCAAGGACTGATGCTGCAAAGCCACTTCGTCACCTGGCACGTAATCTGAGTCTGCAGGAGTGGAACACCCCAAGCGTAAGACATACGAGACTATACCAAATAAACCCTCGACTGGAACTTCGACCTCCATCCGGACTTCGTCGACGTGAAGCTTCACTTCTTTGTCGCCTTTGGTTGGGGGTTGCCTTCACAAAAGCATATAGAACCCTCATCGGATTGACCGCAATGCGGAATGCGACGTCTGCTGCACCAAAGAAGACATCGACCATCTGATATACCATTGCCCTCGATTTGCCTCTGAAAGACAGAAGCTTTCGGACGCATTGCGACAATTGGATGATCGGCCACTCTCTGTGCAGATGCTACTGGAACACCGTCATCGCCTTTCGTCGGCTCAAAAAGCAGTCAAAGCTGTCTTGTGCTTTTTGAGGACTACAGGCCTATGTGACCACCTTTAACTTTTGTGTAGTGCCACCGCTGCATACGCGCCAGCCGATTGACTGACAATCCTCCTTTTTTCTCTCTCTCTCTCTTTCTCTTCTCTTTCCTCTCTCTCTCATCTTTATGCCCCCTCCCTATTCCCCCAGCGTAGGGTAGCAAACCGAGAATGTGCCTGGTTAACCTCCCTGCCTTCCCTCTTGTTGTTTATCCCCCCCCCCCCTCTAGTTGGAACTTTTTTTCGGTGGAGGTTGGGCGGGGGGGGGGGGGTAAGGTTCGGGGCTAAAACACAGTTATGTATTTTCACACGTGCTTTCATAGGTGCATATGTGGCATAAGGAACGACTAACTCATCAAACTCATGTTTCCACTGGGCAAGCACAGGGCCAAAGCCGACACCGTCAGAGTCCTCGTTTCATTTGGGGCCCTCTCAGCTTTCCTGTTATAATAAATTTCACTCTCTGTCTCTCTCTTAGGGCCAGCAGATCTAAATTTTGCTAGATTGGAGGAGATGTAAGAATACAGCGGAGTTTGCTAGATGCATCGCCCCATATGGTGACTGCGCTCGAAGATCGCGGCTGCTGTGGAGTTAAGTCAAAGGCACTTTACATTTGGGGAAATGGTAAATGAAACGTATAAAATAAAAAAGGCACAGAGAGCTGTGAATGCATTTCATTGTCAATTTAGGAAATGCATCAACAGCACGAAGTGTTGTGGGATCCCGAAGTATCACGGACAAAAACAGGGCTCACAATAAACAGCTTCTGTGCGACAAGACCATTTGAGCTGAGGCTGGTGGCGATAGCTTGAACATTTTGTGTATATACGGATGAAAAAGTCATCTGAAAAGATAAAAGTACCATCCAGGTAGCAGAAATTTGTCTGCCACTTGAAGTCGAGAAGATTATATCGATCATGCGCCCAAATGTTGCAAGCGCGTTGCACAGTCCGAATCACGTGTCAATAAAATCATTGGGTATAAGAAGGCTGCCATGTAGTGGTCACGTTCAGCCATCGGGACTGCGAGTAGTCGGAGTGCAGCTTCAACGAACAGACAAAAACTATTGATTGATTGATTTGTGGGGTTATACATCCCAAAACCATCATATGATTGAGACGCCGTAGTAGAGGGCTCCGGAAATTTCGACCACCTGGGGTTCTTCAACGTGCACCCAATTCTGAACACACGGGCCAACAACATTTCCGTCCCCATCGGAAATGCAGCCGCCACAGCCGGGATTTGATCCCGCGATGTGCGGGTCAGCAGCCGAGTACCTTATCCACTAGACCACTGAGGTGGGGCCAGACGAAAACTAGGACCCTTGATGCCAGCGGTCACAGCGTCGTCTGTACGAGGCTAGGGATATATGTCCCTACGTGTGATCTTGTTCAGCAAGCCGTAGACCACGCGAACATTTGGCAATAGCGCAATCCTCTTTCTTTCTTTCTTTCTTTCTTTCTTTCTTTCTTTCTTTCTTTCTTTCTTTCTTTCTTTCTTTCTTTCTTTCTTTCTTTCTTTTTTCTTTCTTTCTGTCTTTCTTCCTTTCTCTCTTTCTCTCTTTCTTTCATTTGTTCTTTCTTTCTTTCCTTTTTTCTTTCTTTCTTTCTTTATTCGACAGGTGAGGCCAATCGGCTGCTCGAGGTCTCTATGAAACAGTGTTGAACTATAACGTCACTTAATTTTGGGCTTCAATACATGAAACTGTGTTTTCTTAGGAAAAACTTCGAATGGCCCCGCCGTGGTGGTCTAGTGGCTGCTTACCCGCAGGTCACGGGATGAAATCCTGGCTGTAGCGGCCGCATTTTCGATGGAGGCGGAATCGCTGTAGGCCCGTGTGCTCACATTTTGGTGCACGTTGAAGAACCCCAGGTGTTCAAAATTTCCGGAGTCTTTCATTACGGCGTCACTCATAATCATATGGTTTTGGGACGTTAAACCTCACATATCGATTGAAAAAAAAAATTGAATGGTAATTCGTTTCCCTGTGATGTTCGAAAATTATTATTTCAGAGCTGGTGGCCTCATAACAGTTCGTTTCAGGTGGATCCGCCTTGCGAAATCCACGGCTAAACTTTGCAAATGAAAATAGTAGCAATAATTTAATAAGTTTGGAACAAAATCTAGTGAATTGTCATTAGTTAGTCAGCTATGCCTTTCAGTTTTTGTATTACTAGTAACTTCTACCTTTTCACGTAGACTAGCTCACGAGCCGAAATTGTACCACATCCAGCAGTCAAGGTTTAAATATTATTGAAATTGTTTGCAGAAACATTAGTATTCTTCTTACTGTCGCACATATGTACTCCGCTCCGATCTAGAATGCCAAGGAGCTTGAGCGCATTTGAGATGAATGAATGAATGAATGAATGAATGAATGAATGAATGAATGAATGAATGAATGAATGAATGAATGAATGAATGAATGAATGAATGAATGCTAAGCACATGTTACACTCACCGAAAACGCTGAGGCTAAACATGATTGGGCTCTTAACACATATTTTATGCTTTAAGGATAGGCTAATAAAAGAAGATTGGCAACTGTTTACCGGTCATGTAATCAAACTTGCGCATGTAATCAAACTTGGTCATGTAATCAAACTTGCGTGTACCGGTCATGTAATCAAACTTGCGCATTCTCGTTTCAATAGTGGGTGGTCGTCATCATATATACCATCACGCGCAACATCACGGTAGGGTACATGCCACACTCCATGTTTCTCCAATCGTCTGGTTCCTGTGCATATTGCGCCCACGTTAACCCCGGAAACTTCTGAAACTCATGTGCCAATTTTAACTTTTTTCTTCCGTTTTCGTGGTTGCCTTCTGTTAGAATCCATGCTGTCTCTTTTAATGACCATCAGCTGTCTGGACTTCTCGCTGCATTCTTAATTTTAACTTAAATATTCTTAACACGCTTCTGTTCTTTCACCCACTTTGCTGTCTTCTTGCCTGTGATAAGGTTACACCTATCATATATATTTTTGTGGCGCGCGGCCTCGTACTCACTTTAAGTTTACCGCTTTTAGTCTCTTCATAAACCTTCACATTTTTTTTTTCCGTATACGGTACCGATAAAATGCCACTGTCCCGGCCACGGCGGTCTACGGCTAAGTTACTCGGCTGCTGACCCGCAGGTCGTGGGATCGAATCCCGGCTGCGGCGGCTGCGTTTTACGATGGAGGCGAAAATGCTGTAGGCCCGTGTGGTCAGATTTGTGTGCACGTTAAAGAACCCCAGGTGGTCAAACTTCCGGATTCCTTCATTACGGCGTCTCTGGTAATCTTGTGGTGGTTTTGGGACATTAAACACCACGTATAGATCAATCAATCAATCAAAAATGCCACTGTTATAACTTTTTTCTTGACAGATAGCGGTAAACTGCCATTCATTATCTCAGAATAAGTTCCAAATCCACACAAGACATTCTTATTGGTCTAGTTACTTCGGTCTCATGGTTCGCGTCTGTGACCATAACCCTTCCTAAATAGACGTATTCTTTTACTACTTATAGTGTGTCCTTGGGTATCGCAAACCACTCCTTTCTTCGAAGGCTGCTCCACTATATTTTAGTATCCTGCATATTACTTTTCAGAACCATAGTCTCGCTTTCCCTGTCTAAGTCGGTAATTATGATTTGCAATAGTTTCTCCGAGTTACTCAATATGCTAAGTGCCATCAACGAATCGCAGTTCACTGAGATACTTTCCATTAACTGTTATCGCATGCTGTTCACAATTCAACGGTCGGAAAGACTCCTGTAAAAATTTGGTGAATCACATTGGCGAGAGCGTGTATGCATATCTCTGCCTTAAAATACACCGAATGAGAATGTTATTCCGGTTCCTTTTTTTTTTTCATGAAGCACTACGGTGGCTGTAAAGACATTGTAGATATACCACCGCGATGGTTCCATGGCGGGTGACCGTAAAGATGTAGGTTCGGTACCGGTCGCAGTGGTGGCATTTCGATGGAGGCAAAACGGTAGAGGACCGCGAACTGCGCGATGTCAGTGCACCTTAAAGAACATCAGAAGGTCGAAATTTTCAAAGTTGTCTCCGGTGGGCCTCATAATCGCATCGTCGACTGTAGCGTAAAACCCCAGATGTTTTTGTTAATAGCTCTAGTTTATTAAAGAAATTACGCACCAGCGAGCAATAAAATGACGTTATTTTAATAGTGTTTCTTCTTTCGTTGAGTACTCTTATGAACGAAGCGAAGTGACCGGCAGATAACGCATGCGTGATCATGTGTGCAATATGTGCTGATTAGTGTATACCGTGAGCCAACACCTCCTAGAACGATAACCTTGTACTTCAATAACGATAGCAATTTTGGGAGTTCAAGTTCCCAAAACTACCATATCATAATGAGAGACACCTTAGTGGAGGTTTCCGAAAACGTCGACCACCTGGCATGTTTAACGGGTCCTTAGGTTAAGCACACGGGCCCAAAATATTTTCACCTTCATCAAAAATGCAGCCACAGCAGTGGTACTTTTTACTTTGAGCCATATGTTTCGTAAGACCGTGTTAGTGCGTGGGACCGAGTTTGCAGCCACATTTTGATGGACGCAATCTGCGAGAAGCCCATGCGCTGAGAATTAGAAGTGCCTTAACCCCACGTCATCCAACTACCAGGCCCTCCACTGCAGCACCTCTGACATTCATATCGCCTTTTTTTACGCAAAACCACCAACAAGTATTACAAGAAGTATAGCCAATTTTGGGGCAGCCAGAGAAGGCTAAGTACATACAAAAAATCTTGAAAACGCAGGGATTACATGTTAACCTACACTGCAAGTTTAGTATACTAGAACTCATCATTGTCAAATGAAATCCTACCATTCGAGTGTTCAGTAATTAAATGTATACCGACCCCTTCAAGATCTGCCATTGGCCGAGGTTTTTGACACAGTAAAAAATTTGCTCGGCTCTCACTGAGTAGTAATAGGTCGGGCAGAGCAAAGCTAGTTGGCACAGACTGGTCCAGGTTCTGGTAGGCACACGTTAACTCACACGACCATGCACAAAATATTCACGCCATCCCATCGCGATTCACGAGTATTGGCTAGGTATAGATCGGGTTTCATTGAGGATTTCTTCGCAATCGTAGCACCAAGTACCTTATTTCTCTAAAAAATAAATGGGCATAATTTGCATATTCCAGGCTTGATCTCAATTAGGTTGCATTTTATGTTAAGCTAAGCTTAATATAGTTGCAATATTTGCAACTCAAATGAACATAAGAGGGCGCTGCGGAGTTGGAGCATGGCGGATTCACGGAGGTCACTGCGTCTGCTGTCGCTAAAACAAATATTGAGTTTTCTGCAGTGTGATTGCAGTTCGTGCTGCTTTGTGGAAGGGGTGCGGATTGTTGACGCTGAGCATCTTATTTTAGTTGGCACCAGTGGTCCCGCCAGAGCGAGCGGCGTTCTTGAAGTGGTCGCGTTGTGCGCGTAATGCACATGGCCCACCGCCTCTCTGCGAAATTTGTTTACATACTTCGGGCGCCGCAGTGACATGTAGTCACTGGATACAGTGGTCATTTAATAGTTTCGAGTTAACAAGTTAACACTGGTGCTGGGGCCTATGGCGTTGCTGCGTGCGTCATGGCATTGTTAGCGCAACTAGCGTCATTTCTCTTTCTCGGCTATATGCTGCATGAATTAATAAATGTTCTTTTGTTGTCAGCCGTCAACGCGTCCTGTGGTTTGCGTGCTGGCTCGCACAGCATCTCACGTGGTGTCAGAAGACCCGACGAAGTATATAGGCGTAGCTCTGTCGGCCTAACCAGAATCCTTCGCCGGACATCTAAGCACCAGCGGGCAGCCTTGCCATAGCTATAGAAACTGTTACGTCTTTGCTCCCCGCACCGAAGCCCCTCGATACGACGCAAGATCTTTGGATGGCGTGGAAACTTTGGGAAAGCGACTACAAGCTCTACGCTACTGCGACTGGACTCTCCGGTAAGCCGAAAGAAGTTCAAGCGACAACGTTTCTCGAAAAAATTGGAGAAGAGGAGTGGAGGATTTACCGCACGTTTAATTTTGAAGCCGAAGCATACCATAAAGAGGTAGGCAAGCTGTTAAAAAAAATTGAAGAACACTACAAGCCCATCGTCAACCTCGCGTACCATGACTTCGTTTTTGGCACGAGAGATCAAAAGCTGGGAGAGCGTTTCTATGAATGGCTCACAGAACTCCGAACGTTCGTTGGCAAATGCGAGTATGGGCTACTTGAAGAGAGAATGTTGAATAGTCACCTCATCTTAGGTCTACAAGCGTCTACAAAGCGAACGACAACCCAGATTTTCACAAGGTCGTCGAAAATTGTCGCACGAGAGAACGAAGCAAGGAGAAAATAGAAGAGATGTAGAGAACGACCCAAGAGAATAACGGCAACGCTGACAAACGCCCGAACTGCCTTGAAGAGGTCAACTTTGTCCAAAACGACAAAACATGCACGAAATGTGAATACGCGTTCCACAAGAATCAGTCTTGTCCCGCAGAAGGCAAGACGTGCAAGAAGTTTGGGAAACGCAACCACTTCGCGAGCGTCTGTCGGTCAAAGAAGCCCAGCAAGAGGACGAACGCAACCCAGATAAAGACCAGGAACGTTGATAGCCTCGAATGCGACGAAAACAACTTTCTTCATGCTGTCTCACAAACCCACATGCAGACGAGTGGAATTTAGAAGGCCGAGATCGAGATTGAGGGCGAGCCAGCGCTGTGCAACTTAGACACCGGAGCGAACTGTTAAGTGATTTCGCTCAAGAAACTGAAAGCAGTTACAAGCACGCAATTGGAAGCAAGCCACGTGTTGCTTAAGACGTTTTTCAGGCAGAAGAAAGAAGAAATGAAAAGAGTTACCCTACAAGCTACAAGCAAACTCGGATCTGCTCAAGTACATTTTTTTTGTTTTGCAAGAACGCGTGCCAGCAACTCTCAGCGGTGAACTGCATCAGAAGCTAGGACTCATCCAACTTGTGGCCACACTCACAACTACCCAGAACCAACTTTATGAAGTGGCAAAACCGTTTGCTGACACATTCAAAGGCCTCGGTGAGCTACGTGGTGTGGTTTACCACATGAACCTACACAAGGGATTTCAAGGCATAGTCAAGCCCGCCCGTAGCGTTGCACTAGCTCTCCGTGAAAAGGTCAAGGCCGAACTAGACAGAATGAAAACAAATGGAGTCCTCGCACCTGTCACAGAACCGACTTAATGGACAAGTCAAATGGCAGTTGTGGTAGAGAAACACAAGATAAGAATTTGCTTGTATCCTGTCGACCTTATCAAGGCAATCAAGCGAGAACACTACCACATGCTGACGCTTGAGGACGTCGTGACCAAGACAGACTCTGCCAAGTACTTCTCTACGTTGGACGCTGCCACTGGATTTCGGCAAATCCGACTTGTCCAGCCTAGTTCATACTTATCCACCATGAGCACGCCATACGGAAGATACCGATTTCTACGGATGCCATTTGTAATTTCCACAGCACCGGAAGTCTTCCAGAAAGCAATGCATCAAACACAGCAAGGTCTTGATGGCGTCGACGTAGTCATAGATGACATACTGGTATGGGGTTCAATTATGGAGGAGTATGACAGACGTCGGCGAAATATTTTGCAATGGTGCCAAGAAGTAAACCTCAAGCTGAACGAGGCCAAGTGTCACTTTTGCAAAACCAACGTACGCTATCTAGGGCTCAGGCTGACCGACCAAGGACTCTCGATTGACCCGAAAAGAGCAGAAGCGATTCTCGTGGTTCAAGTCCTAGAGAACACTAAGCAACTCAAGACATTCCTGGAAATGGCCAACTTTGTTGCCAGATTTGTCCCGAATATGTAGGAGATAAGTGCACCACTGCGTGACTCATTGAAGACAACGCATGCGTATGAACAGACGCGCAGCAACAAAGCTAGAGCCTGCGAAAAGCCTTGTCACAAGCACTGGTAATGGCATACTACGACAAGACACAGCCCATTGTGCTACAAGTAGATGCCAGCCAACATGGAGTAGGAGCAGTCATCCTGTAGAATGTACACCCCTTGGCTTACTCTTCTCGCTCACTAACAGAAGCACAAGAAAAGTATGCACAAATTGAAAAGGAAATGTTAGCCATTGTACAAGGATGCACCATATTTCACGAATACGTCTTTGCACAGCCAAGCATCTCGGTGGAAAGTGAGCACCACCCACACAAGGCGATGTTCAAGAAACCGCTTCACCAGTGTCCATTACGTCTGCAAAGGATGTGACTGACACTCCGAAAGAATTCACTTCGGATAATGTATAAACCAGGAACTGAGATGTTTATAGCAGATGCCTTGTCGTGGTTTCCGTCAAAAGAAAAGGTGCCGGAAGAAGAACACTTCCAAGTAACGGTCGTGCAAGAGTTGTCAGTCTCCACTGAAAAAACTGCAGCTAATCCAGCGTGAGACAAGCGAAGCCAACAACATATGTACCTTCAAAGAATACGCAAGTACCACATGGCCAGATGACAAAGTCAGTCTCTGAACAAACTCGAGCTTACTGGCCGTACCGTGACGAGATCCATGTCGAAGATGATATCCTCTTCCGATCCAACCGACTGATCATTCCTAGTAGCATGAGAAACCATGTCTTAGACTTTTTGCATGCAGCCCATGGAGGAGCAGAAAAGATGAAGCAACGCGCCAGAGATGTTATGTTTTGGCCCAGCATGTCACCAGACATTCAAGAGAAAGCAGATCGATGTGCACTCGGCAGGAAACTTAAGCCCAGAAACCAACGACTGCCGATGATGAGCCACGAAATACCCGAACTACCCTGGCAAGCAGATCACATAAATTTTTTCTGCCATGAGGGAGAGGAACATGGGGTCATTGTCGACTTCTACTCGTTCTACTTTGAGATTCGACGCTTGAAGCACACGACCCTTGAGGCCGTCATCATGTTTTGCCAAGTAGTCTTCGCTACTCATAATCTACCTCGTAAGCTTATCAGCGACAATGGACCACCATTTAACAGCCACAAATTTGTTGAATACATGGGTCAGTGTGACAGCGAGCACACCTTATCAAGTCCGCACTATCCACGGTCCAATGATATAGCGGAACGAGCCGTCCAAAAGGCGAAGAAACTTCTTAATGAGACCGCCTACGGGACCGTAGCATTTTACAACACCATACTTGAGTGAAGAAACACTCCAAGAGACAAGCTGTTGCTGTCACCAGTCCAGTTACTGATGGGAAGAAGAACAAGAACACAGCTGCCTTTCACACCAAGGTACTGGAGCCTAAGACAGTGCCTCCCAAGCAGGTGGCGGCAAGACTCAAGGAAATCCCACAGCATCAGAAGACGTACTACGACAAAGTCACAAGAGACCTAGCAGGTTTACATCCTGGATCCGAAATCACAGTGTTTAACAGCTGAATTTCCAAGTGGCATTCAGTGATTGTAGTCTCTGAAGATCCAACACCGAGATCATACATCGTGCCCAACAGGATGGGGAAGAGTTCCGTCGCAACCGAGAGCACATACGAGCCCAAAGCTCAACAGAAACGACAACGCCACAGCCCCCGGGACCACCACCCCAACCACTAAGGCGTAGCACTAGAAAACGCAATAAGCCACGACGCTTTGTTGAATAGTGCTGAGTCAAGTAATCTTCTTTCAAGAAAGAAAGGGAGATGTGGCCTATGGCGTCGCTGCGTGCGTTATGGCATCCTTAGCGCCACTAGCGCCATTTCTCCTTCTCGGCCATATGCTGATTTAATAAATATTCTTTTGTTGTCAGCCATCGACGCGTCCGGTGGTTTGCGACTGGTTCGCACAGCGTTTCACAGGTTCCTCACCTGGAAAGAAGAAATCTGCTTGGCCGTTCGTTTTTTTATTCACGAGTGGCGCCATCCTACGCACTCCTACCGTATAACACTGGCGCTTGGACTGTTTGGACCTCAGTACGCAGCTTCCCTATATTGCCGCTAGGTACCGCAGGAATTGCTGTAGTCGCGAGAGCTACGTCTAGCGACTACCAGAAGGGGCTCGACGTAGCACACGGCATACACAGGCGCAGCCACTGCATCAGGTAACGCGGCTCGCGTGGCCGACGGGCGCCGCGCAATATATCTGTCGTGGCCTTCCAATGAGCGTGGCCCCCCGCTTGGTTTTACCTTTGATAGTTGTCATGCCTATACAAACACAAATATACATAAATTCCGGGGCACGTTTGTCACCGAACTTAGTTGGGCCAGTTGGTTCTGCATGTCGACGATGTGGATGCGCTTTCAAGACGCGGACCGGGAATTGACAGCACGCACCTGTCTTTTCTCTGTCCACGTCTTCAAAGCGCACCCACATAGTCGTGGTGCGAGAGAAAAGAGAATATGTTCAATTCAGCTTTTCGACTATAACTGAAAACCTTTCTTTTGTTGAACCCCAAACATATTTGTATTTTCGTCTACGCACACAACCTCAGGATAAAACGCTTATTTCTGCGCCTGTGCCACACCGGGCCCTTTTAAATAGATCAGCGGCGATCAGAATCGCTCGCGATCCGAAGTGTTCGTATGAATGAGAAATTATAAAGTTTGCTGATGTGATGACGTAAACTGTGGCTGCAGGGTCACGCGAACTATTATGCTTTACCCACGAGTAAGCTATTCATGAACCAAACTTTCAAGTTGAACCTACCTAAGCCGGTACTTAATGTTCACACCGAAAAGATAAATGAGCTTGAATGCGGCGATTTTCATTGGCGGCAGAAAGGCAGACGATGAGTCCTTTGCTCGCACAGGTGAGAGCCCACTTGTCGAAGTTGCGTACACAAAAAAATCAAATGCAACGACAACGAAACGTGGACACCATGACGTACACTGTGTGGCGATTAATGTTAAGCACGACTACTTTGTGTCCCCTGTTATTTTGAACAGTACGTATCATCAATATAGCTCAAACTATGGAATAAACACCTTTGCGACGGATTTTCTGTGTTAGCTTCCACGTTTTGCTACCCCTTTCCCGCTTCAGTACACTTATCTGCCACGAGTGGAAGACGACAGTGATTGATATGTGGGGTTTAACGTCACAAAACCACCATTTGATTATGAGAGACGTCCAAGAGGAGGGCTCCGGAAATTTCGACCACTTGTGGTTCTTCAACATCCTCCAAAATCTGAGTACACGGGCCTACAGCATTTTCGCCTCCATTTAAAATGCAGCCACCGCAGCCGGGATTCGATACCACGACCTGCGGGTCAGCAGCCAAATACCTTAGCCACTAGACCACTGCGGCGGGGCGAGGACGACAGTGACTGATGTGTTCCCGGTAACCGGGGCCTTCAACTAGTCTAACGTCTGAGTATCGCTTCTGTGCCATTAGTCTGCGCTGAGCTTTAGATGACCTTTGATCAAATGGGCAGAACAAACCTATGCGCTCTTGGTGGGAATCCAGTTTTCTCGCGTGATCGCTGCAATGCAGGCACTCTTGCTACCACCATCGGTCAGGAAACAGAAAGTTTTGACTAGCATATAAAATTAATTCAGGCATGTATATGAATTATTTCAGGCATCCTGGCTTGACACAGCTGCATGCACTCGATTTGCTAGTGCTTCATCAAAATAATTTTATTCACATAAAACATCAGAACTCAAGCAGCTGTGGCCAGCAACAAACGCTAGAACCACGCAAAAACAAGCTAAAACGGAAGTTGCCAGAGACCGGCAGGCTCTGGGGAAACCGTCGATAACGCGGAATTGTCGTCTCGTATATAGCATTTTGTTTTGGCGGGCAGAGGAGCGTTGGCGGCATTTAGTGGGTCAAAGGCTGGCACCATCTTAAAAAAGGCGGTCATGTAGGGTCGCTAATCATGGATAAGGTCCCTAGATGAAACAAGTTTTAGGGACCTTAATCTTGGACTGCACGGCACGCCCTCTATAGCCCGAGGACATGCACCAACGCCTCCTTTAGAAAGATGCCTCACGAATGACTCGTGCTCCTACTGCATCCTAGCTGAGTCGCCTGCCTTCAGTTTTGAGCAGGCGCCGTGTGGTGGCGCTTGCGACCGACACTATAGTAAAACGGGAGCTCAGGCAGGAGTGTCCTCTGTCACCCTTGTTATTCATGCTATGCGCTTCGGCTCCTCCATCGCACTTTCTTGTGGAGATTTCTTCGTATCGGCCCACCATTCATGTCTAGCACATGATGACATGTCCCTTGAAGTATGACACGCCAATCTACTGAATCCTACAAAGATTAGAAGCCAAATTAGAGGGTAGTGGACTTGGCTTCAACCTCTCTTTTGTCAAACAAGGTAAACTCCTTGAACAGGCACTACCAGCATTGATGTACGCAGATGATATAGTGCTAATGGCCGGCAAGGAAGATTTTCAAAGATTGACGGACATCTGCGGTAATGAGGGAGATAGGTTAGATTTCAGATTCAGTAAGAAAAAATCAGCAGTCATAATTATTACTGATAATGAAGGTAGTGAGCTTAGGATACAGGAGGTCACACTAGAGATAACAGATAAATACAAATATGTCCACCAAGCCCGCGAGGCGGCTGAGGAGCTTGGCATCTCAGTCCCCACGTGGGAGCTGCCCGCAACACAGTGATCTGTGTTTTGGAGGACCAAATAAAAGTTTATCCAATCCAATCCAATCCAATCTGGGCGTATGGATAGGCAATGGGACCGAGTACCTAAGGGAACACGAAATATACGTAACGACTAAAGGTAACAGGAATGGAGCAGTAATGAAAAATAGGGCACTGTGGAATTACAATAGGTATGATGTTGTGAGAGGAACATGGAAAGGGGTCATGGTTCCTGGTCTGACGTTTGGCAATGCGGTCTTGTGCATGAGATCAGAAGTTCAAGCAAGATTAGAAATCAAACGTGGAATAGGTAGGCTTGCTCTAGGAGCTCACGGGAATACACCAAATCAGGGAGTACAAGGTGATATGGGATGGACATCATTTGAGGGCAGGGAAGCTAGCAGCAAGATAAAACTTGAGAAGCAATTGAGAGAAATGGGGGAGGATTGTTGGGCTACGAAGATTTTCAGCTACTTGTGCATGAAGAATGCCGATACAAAATGGAGGAAGCGAACCAGAAAATTGAGGGGTAAATACTTAGAAAACAGCAGGGGACCAAACCAAAAAGAACTATCGGTTAAGAAGAAGGTGAAGGAAACGGAGACTGACATGTAGAGAATTGGCATGATTAAGAAGTCCGCACGAGAGATCTATCGAACTTTTGAGCAGGAAATTGCCAAGAAAAGGATCTATGACAATACTCGGGGTAGTTATCTACTGTTGGAGGCCTGGACAGGAGTATTGCGAACCAAGACATATCGGGCCAGATACGAAGGGGTAGACACGGTATGCGGTGCATGAAGAGAGGAGGAGAAAACTGTCGAACACTTGATAATGTTCTGTAAAGGGCTTCACCCTATTGTGCAATATGGTGGCGCAGAGTTTTTCAAAGCACTGGGGTTTAGGGACAGGGAGGGCAAAATAGACTTTAAGCGGGTGGAATTAACTAGAAGGAGGTTATCTGATTGGTGGCTAAAGCCAAGGCAAGAGTGAAAATTAAACCCTTCACTGCAAAGTACGAATCCTCAACCTAACTATGTAAGGGGAAAAAATAAATCTAATTTTTGGTTCATTAGGTATTACGGCTTGGTGGCGGTAGCCACCACTCGCGATCTAAAGGATATAGCCATATCCATCAATCCATCCATCCATCCATCCATCTATAGTAGTTCTCTGCTGTTTGAGGCCAGAACGGAAGGACTGCGGACCAAGACGTACCGAGCCAAATAAAAAGGCACAGATAGAGTCTACTAGAA
This sequence comes from Rhipicephalus microplus, assembly GCF_043290135.1. Classification (NCBI taxonomy): domain Eukaryota; kingdom Metazoa; phylum Arthropoda; class Arachnida; order Ixodida; family Ixodidae; genus Rhipicephalus; species Rhipicephalus microplus. The sequence goes on along the minus strand of NC_134710.1, from coordinate 310,862,045 downwards.
GTGTTGAGTGGCGACGCCTTGCAGCCTGATCCCTTCCGCGTTGCCCGCAGGGGCGGCGCTGCAGTTGAATAGTACTGAAAGAGCCCTGCAGCGCGTGCAGGAACTGCTTTGCGCTTCGGCTCCTCCGTCGCACTTCCTTGATGGATATTTCTTCGTATCTGCCCACCATTCATGCCTAGCACATGATGACATGTCCCTCGAAGTATCACATGCCCATCTACTGAATTTGAGCTCCGTAAAAGCCCTTGTGAGAGATCGAAAATAATTCAGAAAGGGTGTAACTTCTACTGATTTCTTCTCTTTTAACTCTTTTTTTTTCGTTGGTTAGGCGTCTACAGTTTTCAGAATAACTGAGCCAATTTATTGGAAGACAGCTGTGCTCAAAAAGGTCTGAGATTAAAAAAACAAATACTATGTCACACGCACACAGAACCAGAAGCTATAGCAGTAAAGAAGGGAGAGTAAGGGAATCGGAACCCCCTACACTACGAAATATTTTCCTAATTTAACTTTTCAGGGTATACTAAAATATTTACACGCATTCACAGCGACCCCCGATTGCCAAAGTTCGGCGTTCTGCAGCACACCCCACCCCCTTAAAAAATAATCTTCGGTAGCCCTGCGCCAATAGTTTACAGTTGTCGAAGCTGAATATAGCATGTCTCTACAAATGCGCACTGTAGATTTCACCTTTTCGACAGAATGAGGTCTCAAAATTAGTTCAAGAGTAACGTAGTCGGACGAGAATGGCACCGCCTAAAAATAGTAGCAGTGCTAGGAGGTCTTGCATGGATATATATAGAGATAGATATATAGTGTGTGTGTTTGTGTGCGTGTTTACTGTGTACATATACAAAGAAGGTAAATTTCTTAAAACAAGGTGCACCACTGCTTGCCTACACTTTTGACACTTAATAATAGGACTACACTTATAATACAAAACATTGTCAAAAATTTGCTCGCTTGCAATGGCGTTACGCCTATAGAATAATTGGAAAGCAGCGCAATTTAGGCTGTCGATACAAAATGAGAACTGGTTACAGTGAATTTACGCAGATTAACAGACGGACTATATATACAATTGACACTTTTTAATATGTTTGTGTAGTGTTTTTAATAAGTTTAACGTGTAATGAGCCTTGCGGAAAGCAATAATTGTTATCTTCCACAAAACTGGCATGATAAAACAGAGTCGTCACCAATTAATGTTGTGTCAACGTTACTTTTACTCGGGTTTCTTGTGAAACTATCGAGCTCATGTAGGCTCATATGAGGAACACTGTGCTCTAGATATTGTAGAGACTGCCAACAAAACGAGCGTATGATTTACTCACGGTTTTGATACTGCTTTTTTCTATGTAGTTCGCCAGTAGCCACTTATGATGTAACGCAGCTCAAAGCGCTGATTCAGTAAGAAGCTAGGGGGATCCGTGCAAATTCCGATTGACATTTTTTTCTGGGTCAGCAGGCTCTTGAAACAGTGAATGTATCGGCGCAATTTCGGCGTGCCTGTATATTCACTCATGCACCATGGCGCGTAGCATGTGAGTCCATTTATAAAGGCTCAGAAGCGCAAGAAATACGCAAGAAACGAGCAATTACACGCTTTCGCAGGCTCGTGTGCGTACGCTCCCAATGCAGACGCTCCCAAGATCTTCAGTACTATGCGACTACAGCGTCACCGCTACTGTCACCCGTCGGAGTATCAGACGGGATGCGGCGCAGCCACGTCGTTCACTCCACTGCCCCCTTCTAGTACACTGTAGCCCAGACACGATATGTAGTACAGTGTACTAGTCTCTAGCGATGACCGCTCCGCGCGCCACTGGAGAGCGTTGCTGGCTAAAGGAGTGCTACGCTTGCTGCCGTGATGGGTCTGTGAGCGGACTGTGTGGCCGATTTTTGCATTGTGCTGAGTTATCTTCGCGGCTTTTATTGCGATAAATGCCCCTTAAAGGCGAAATTCAGCCCTTCCGCATCGACACTAGTGGTTCTCTCGCTATAACGAGCGTACACAAAAGCACCCGACTACAATTCGGTGAGGTCGTTTACACCAGCCAAACCCTTTTCTTTTTGAAGTTACTAAGCTTTATATAGTAGTGATGTACTTTCAAATAGCATTGAGTGGATTTCAACGTGTCAAATTATAAAGCTTAAATATATATTTTTTGCATACAAGTGTTTGAGTTTTGTCCTGTGTGTTTTATATATTTTATATTGCTTCGCATACTAAATTTAACGGTCGGGAACGTCAATAAATGGCCTCTAAATCTTTAAGCTACTGCTTCTCCAAATAACTGCTGATTTTTTTCTATTTCATTCGACTGAAGTTCATTTTTGGTCTGCTAAGTTTGGCTTTCGTTCTCCGAAGGTTAGTTCGTATATTGCGAGGACTTTGTTTAGTAAACATCTTCTCACATCGTCTTCTGGGAAGCTGGTTGAGTATCAGCTTTCTCTCATATTTGCAGTGAACACAAGCACTGAAGTCATTTACTACAAGCGTGTAGTTCTTCGAAGAGAACATCCCATTTAACGATGAGCATTTACCAGCTAAATGCTCTATTTCAATGCTCGGACTTAGAGTCAATATGCTCACATTGATTATCAGCAACTCTGCCTCTTCTCGTGCTACGAGTTCCTCTTGGCGCCTTTTCTTTCCTCTTATGAGAATTTCGGTGGTTGCAGCCCTTTCAGCAGCTTGCTTTTTAATCCGAATAAGTTTTTTTATGCTGCCTTGCTATGTTCTACAGCGTCGGCTTTAAATTTGGCGTAAAGAAATGAGTCCCCAACACACGGCAGAAAAATTTCCGACCACTCATTTGGAATTGTGAGCTTTGAAAATCACAGCCCTTGAAATTCTCGGTCCCGAGCTTTATCAGCGGCACCGTCTCGGCCAACATCATTCGACATTCTTTGGCATTCCTGTTCAGGAACATCATTGACTGAACTGCCTTGATCAACGTCATTCGACTTAACTTCTGACAATGTGTTGCTCTCACGTCTTCGCATCGGTTTGAGAAGAATCTGATCGCTAAGGTTGCGATCCTTCTGTTTTTTTTTTTTCGGCAGCGATTTTAAAAGGTACTTGGGAGCGTCAGGGAAAATTGTAGGAATGGCATCTTTTGATAAGAGTGGCAGGTGTCTGGGGATCTCAATGACCGTGTCTGGGGATCTCAATAAGCGTTCCCCCTGGTTTAACAAGTCTTTAAAAGGCCTTAATAATAAAAAAGCGATTATTTCGAGTTGATAAACGAACTGGTTCATCCTCGGCCTGGCAAAAGCATAATGAGGTCGTTAAAGAGTACAACTCATTAAAAGCACCACCAAGCGTGACTACTATTTCACTACCATACTAAATATGCTGAAGTCTAACCCGCGGCGTTTTTGGAAAGTGATTAAGCCTGATAATAAAAGTGCCGTTTCACTATGTTATAACACGGGTACACCCATTGCTGATTCCGAAGTTCCCGACGCACTGAATCTAGCGTTTTGTTCAGTGTTCACAAAAGAAAGTACAGATGCATTACCATACTTTCCATATTTCAATTTTCCTCCAATGAAGGGTATTGAATTCAGGGCAGAGGGAATTGTCAAGGTCATTGACTCCCTGAAGTGCTCTTCATCCTGTGGTATTGACGGAATCAACGCGAAAGTACTAAAAAGCACAAAATATGCGTGCAGTGCGATTTTTTGTATTATCTTTCAGCACTCACTTGACACAGGTACAGTGCCAGATGATTGGAGGACAGGAAAGGTTATTCCAGTCTTCAAAAAAGGTGACCGGTCTTCCCCTGGAAACTACCGTCCCATTTTCCTCACCAGCATATGCTCCAAGATCATGGAACACGTCATCTACTCTCAAGTTGCTCATTTCCTAAGCTCGGTGAACTTATTTCATCCAAATCAACATGGTTTCAGGAAGGGTCACTCATGCGAATCTCAACTTGCTCTATTCACTCATGACATTCATTTAAACTTAGACAGTAACATTCCAATCGATGCTCTTTTCCTATATTTTGAAAAAGCCTTCGATAAGGTTCCTCATTCTCGTCTTCTGTTGAAATTGTCGTGCCTAAACATTCATCCGCTTGTTCACAATTGGGTTGAGTGTTTCTTAACGAACCGGAAACAGTTCGTATACGCTAACAACTACACATCATTCACTTCACCCGTTCTATCTGGCGTGGCTGAAGGCACTGTTCTAGGGCCGCTCCTCTTCCTAATCTACGTCAACTACCTGCCATCTACTGTAACCTCTGAAATACGTCTTTTTGCAGATGATTGCGTCGTGTACCGCCCTATCAATAACTCCTCAGACGTTTGTACTCTTCAGGAAGACCTACTTCGTAATCAAGACTGGTGTACCACATGGCTCATGTCACTTAACACCAGTAAGACCATGAACATTTCATTCCATCGTCGACCCAACTATGCACCCTCCGTGTATAAGATTAATAACAGCATTATAGCTAATGTGCATTCCTTCAAGTACCTAGGACTTCACCTGTCTCAAGACTTATCTTGGACGGGTCATATATCCCCCATTATCGATTCAGCGAACAAAATGCTTGGTTACCTTCGCCGAAACCTTTTCATAGCTCAGTCACATGTAAGATTACTTGCATACATAACGCTCATGCGACCTAAACTTGAATAAGCCTCTGCTATCTTTGACCCCACCAATCTAATCTCTCTAAAGCTCTCCAATCAGTCCAGAACCGTTCCGCCAGATTTATCCTTTCTGAGTACTCGTATCATACAAGCGTTTCGTCTCTAACGTCTAAGCTGGAGCTGGTGCCCCTTGCCTCTCGTCGCCGCATCTGACGCCTTTGCCTCTACCACAGATTCTTTCACACCATGCCTCGTGACAGTCGGTTGATTCAACTGACTCATCGTACATCCCGAAAAAGCCACCTGAATGCAGTAATTCCACCCCGTACCCGCACCACTACATTCCATCAGTCATTCTTCGTCAGAACTGCCCGAGACTGGAATGGCCTTCCAAAAGATGTTGCACTTGTCCGTGATGCAACACGCTTCCAGTATGCTATCGAACAAACATGAATTGATGCATTTGGGCTTGCCTTTGTGAAATGGATTGTCTTATTTTTATTGCCACCATTTGTATCTACATTTTGTATTTTAGTCTTATTGATGTTTATTGTTATATTGTTTATCGTTTTCTCTTTACTTATGATACCCACCCCTCATGTAATGTCCCTCGGGACCCTTGAGGTACAAATAAATAAAATAATTAAACCTTATTGTTGATAGTCGTCTTGAAAGTTCGCTGTGTGAACCTTGCTTTGAAGTGTCGCTCACAAACAGCGCTGCTCTTGTCGAGGACTCGATCACCTCTCTTGATGTTCCACGACCATTCCTCCCGGCGGCCAGCTTCAACGGCACCCGAAATAAGAAGTGCGCGTCTTTACATGAGCGAGAGCTGCTGTTACAATTTCGCACAAAGCAATTAAAAGCTGTCTCCCAGCCATTTCTTCTCATTCCAGTAGACAAGCGCAAACATCACCGCAATTTCTTCACTCACGTACAGCACAATCTGGCGAGGAGCATAGTTATTCAATGCGAGAAGTACCGGCAACGAGGAACTGGTCACGCGTTAACAGCCAAACTAACAGTGCAACATGTGTTGACACACGCGCTCCTCTAGAGTGCCTGAATGCTTTCCCTCGCCCGCCGCTCCGTACAGAGCGGCGGGCGAGGGAAAGCATTCAGGCACCCTACGCGATGGATGGATGGATGGATGAATGTGGCTGTACCCTTTAGATCGGGCGGTGGCTAACGCCACCTAACCGTAATACTTAGTGAACTAACCATTACATTTATCTTTTTTTTTTCTTTAAATAATGAAGTTGAGGATTCGTACTTCGCAGTGAAGGATTTAATTTTCACTCGTGCCTTGACTTTAGCCACCAATCAGATAACCTCCTTCTAGTTATGTCTACCCGCTTAAAGTCTATTTTGCCCTCGCTGTCCCTAAATCCCAGTGCTTTGAAAAACTCTGCGCCATCATCCTGAACTATAGGGTGAAGCCTTTTACAGAACATTATCAAGTGTTCGGCAGTTTCTTCTTCCTCTCCACACGCACTGCATACCGTGTCTACCCCTTCGTATTTGGCCCGATATGTCTTGGTTCGCAGTACTCCCGTCCTGGCCTCAAACAGTAGAGAACTACCCCGAGTATTATCGTAGATCCTTTCCTTGGCAATTTCCTGCTTAAAAGTTCGATAGATCTCCAGTGCGGACTTCTCAATCATTCCCATTCTCCACATGTCAGTCTCCGTTTCCTTCACTTTCTTCTTAACCGATAGTTCTTTTTGGTTTGGCCACCTGCTGTTTTCTAAGTATTTACCAGTCAACTTCCTGGTTCGCTTCCTCCATTTTGTATCGACATTCTTCATGTACAAGTAGCTGAAAACCTTCCTAGCCCAACGCTATTCCCCCATTTCTCTCAATCGCTTCTCAAATTTTATCTTGCTGCTAGCTTCCCTGCCCTCAAATGATGTCCATCCCATATCACCTTGTACTCCCTGATTTGGTGTATTCCCGTGAGCTCCTAAAGCAAGCCTACCTATTCCACGTTGCTTAATTTCTAATCTTGCTTGAACTTCTGATCTCATGCACAAGACCGCATTGCCGTACGTCAGCCCAGGAACCATGACCCCTTTCCATATTCCTCTCACAACATCATACCTACTGTAATTCCACAGTGCCCTATTTTTCATGACTGCTGCATTCCTGTTACCTTTAGTCGTCACGTATATTTCGTGTTCCCTCAGATACTCGGTCCCATTGCTTATCCATACGCCCAGATATTTGTATTTATCTGTTATCTCTAGCGTGACCTCCTGTATTCTAAGCTCACTACTTTCGTTGTCATTGAGAATCATGACTGCTGATTTTTTCTTACTGAATCTAAAATCTAACCTATCTCCCTCATTACCGCAGATGTCCATCAATCTCTGCAAATCTTCCTTGTTGTTGGCCATTAGCACTATATCATCTGCGTACATTAATGCTGGTAGTGCCTGATCAATAAGTTTTCCTTGTTTGACTAAAGAGAGGTTGAAGCCCAGTCCACTTCCCTCTAATTTTGCCTCTAATCCTTGTAGGTACATCATGAATAATAAGGGTGACAGGGGGCACCCCTGCCTAAGCCCCCGTTTTACCTCTGCAGGCTTGGATACCTGTTTTTCCCACTTTATAACTACCTTGTTACCTTTATAGATACCCTTTAAAAGATTAGTGACTACATGTTCCACGCCTAGTGTGTCCAGTATTCCCCACAATTCCTCTTGAACCACGCTATCGTACGCTCCCGTGATATCCAAAAATGCTAGCCACAGGGGCCTGTGTTCCTTTTCTGCTATCTCGATGCACTGCGTCAATGAGAACAGATTGTCTTCCAACCTCCTGTGTATCTGAAACCCATTCTGTAGTTCCCCCAACACCTTCTCATCCTCTATCCATGGCTGCAATCTTTTTTGTAACCTGCATAGCCAGCCTCTAGACCACTGATCTCACTGTTATAGAACGGTAGTTGTTTATGTCAGCTTTGTCCCCCTTTCTTTTATAGATCATGCTCATCCTGCTAAGCTTCCATTCATCGGGAACTTCACCATCGATTATTATTGTGCTCACTGCCTCTCTCAAAGCCTGCTTAGACTTCGGACCTAATGTCTTTATCAGCCTAATTGGAATGCCATCTGGGCCTGTTGATGTACTACTAGGAACCCTTTTCTCAGCCCTTTCCCACTCTTGTTGTGAAAATGGAGCCATTGCACCACTTGATTCGTCCTTGTCTATTGTGGTGCATAAAGTACTTCTTTGTTGAAATTTTTCTGTCACCCTTGTTCTTATATATTCAATAGCTTCGTCCCCTTCTAGCCTGGCACCTTGGGCTGTAGTTATAAAACTCTGCTCTAGGCTCGTCTCATTTCTTAGGGAGTTTAGATGGTTCCAAAATTTCACAGCTGCCTTTCTATCTTTTTTATGTACTTCTGCCAGCCACTGAGCTCCCTTCCTTCTAATCTTTTCATTGATCAGAAGGAATGCATCCCTTCTACAGCTTAGAAAGGTTGCCCATTTTCTTTCAACATCATCTGTCGGTTCACCCCGCTGCTTAGCATGTCTGTGTTCCCTAGAGGCTTCCTGACGTTTTGCTATGGCTCTCTTAACTTCCTCATCCCACCAACTTTTGGGTTTGTGTCTTCTTTTCCGGGGTGACTTGCCACGCGTCTTTGCAAGCTCTAGCTCAAAGAGTCTAATTAGATTCGTGTATGTCCACACTGTCTTATTATCCTCCGTGATTACTTTCTCAATTTGTTTAGTGGCTATTTCAATTTGCCTTTCTGGATAAAAATTTTTCCTGTAGTTGCTCATCATGTCTCCTTCCCACTTTCACTGCTCTTCCAAAACTTAGCTTGATACGTTTGTGATCGCTACCCAGACTTCTGGAGCCACCTTCATCTATGTGCATTCCCCTGAGCTTATCATACATCCTATGTGACATCAGTGCCTAATCTATCGTCGACTGAAGTCTTCCTACCTCCCATGTTATTTGCCCTTCACTCTTCTCGGTACTGTTGCAATTGATCAAATTAAGCCTTTCACACATATCGATGATCATTTTGCCTGTCGGATCGGTATACCCATCTATATCTTCTATGTGCGCATTCATGTCTCCTAGTATAATTATCTCGCACTCTCTTCCTAACTCCTGAATGTCCTTTGATATACACTCTACCATTACCTGGTTTTCCTCTCTGGCCTTTGCTCCCGTCCACAAGTACACGAAACCAAAAAGTGTCATTTGACCTGCCACTTTCCCTTTTAGCCATAAATGTTCCTTGCACTCCTGCTTGACCCTTTGCCAGTCTGTACTTTTATGAATGAATGCCCCAATACCACCTCCCTTTCTGCTGCCTTCTGTTCTATTACAATATTCCCACGCGTAGTCCGGATTGTTCGGAGGTTGTTCCATGTCCCTGAGATGTGTTTCTACAAAACCGTATACCCTCGGCCTCTCTTCCCTTAGCTGTTCTTCTATCTCTTCCCACTTCAGCCTGTTCCTACCACCCTGCATGTTAATATACCCTATGTCTGAATTGGCTCGGCGCTCGTGGCTACGTCTATTTATGCCCCGGACTCTACCTATCTTAGATATTGGTGCCACTTTGGAATCGTATCTGTCCAAACTACCTGTCGAAGAGTCTCCCTGGTTGTTTTCCCCGTTACTAGCTATCCTGCACCCCGAAGGGCTCGCTTGCCCCCCAAAAAAGCTACTGCGCGTCCTGCAAGTCGCCAACCCACCTCATGACCTAGCCGCCCATCGAAGTGAATTCTGTCTCGTTGAAAACCCCCCCACCTATGCACCTCTCTGTTTATTTCCACCACCTCAAAGCCTTTCTCTCGACTCATCCGCCATATCTCTTGGTTTGCGTTGACCACCGCTCTTTGCAGGCTGTTATCACGCACCGGTACCTCCGGTATCGTGCATATCGCTACCTGCACCTTAGGAGAAGTGGCGCGCATGTCATCGACGCCTTTCGCCAGTGTGGCTGCTAGTCCAGCTGCATCTTCATTTAGGACATCATTTAAACCACCTGAAATTATCACGAGGTTTCGTCTATCAGCTGTCGTTTTGAGCTTTGCGCTCGCTTGCTTCATGACTGCTTCCAGCTTGCGTCCTGGGAACGCCCCTACTGCAACCCTCTTGTCACCTCTTACCCTCTCTTTGATGGCTTCTGTGCATCGATTTAAAGTTGAGTCTCCGGCGATTATCACATGCTGTGACTTTTCCGGTGGAGCGTTCTGCACCTGGGGGCTACTTGCACCTGTGACGCCGGCTGCTTTGTTCCCTCCCTGCCCCACCACTACCTCGCTGAAGCTGGGCCTTGCGACAGTTGAACCGGCTAAACCTGTTTTTTCCAAGCTTGCTTGCTTTTCCTTCTCCACCGTTCTGGTTGCTGGTTCCCTACTGTTCTCTCGGTAGGTCGCTTCTTTGTTCAGCTTCGCTAGCGCTTCCTCGGCGGACTTCAGTCTTTCTCCCATTGCACTCGTTTTCTCTTGCTCTGTCGCCAACGCAGACTCGAGCTCGGCGATTCTCATCAGCAGTTCACTCTGGGCAACCATCATTTTCTCCATTTTTTCCTCGACCTCACATTGCCTACACTTCGCGTCAGCCTCTTCTCCATCCGCTTCTACGCTTGGGTCCACTTTCAAACCCACTCCACATCCTGAACACTTTACGGTCTTTTTAACCATGCTTTTCTGACACCAATTGTCCCTATACTCGATCGATAATTACTAAACTCGAGCCCTGCACTACGAGAAAAAAAAAGAAAGTCTAAGCTCTACTACAAAAATTTGCGTGTTCAATGTACGCGCACCTCCCCCACGGGGTGGCAAAAGAAAAAAAAACAGCAACAAAAAAATTCAAACATACACACCCACACTAACTAATAAATACCTGGTGACTGGCCCCCGAAAAAGCCGTACCATAAAATAAGTGCTACGAAGATTTCAACCGCTGCCTTATAATTATAAAGACAAGCTCAAAACATGCAAAAACACTTATCTGCGCAGTCGATCCGGAGCGCTCAAAAAACCACGTCCATCCACCTTGACAGCCCGAACTGAAGTCCTCTGGTTCGCAGAGGACTTCACGCTCCTCTGGTTCGCAGCGTCCCCTAGCGCTCGCAGGCTGTACTCATCCTGCTTCATCGCTGCGGGGGCCCCCTCGCCTCCGTTGAAACACGCCGCGCACGGCACGTTCCCCTTCTAGTTCACTGTATATGTAGTACAGTGCCTAGAAATCATAGAGTTTCTTAATATACACTAGACGGAACTCTGGCGCTAGTTTTTATGGGAACTGTAACACACGGCGCTTCAGCGAGCATGGGAATGATGAGTAGTACACACATTTGTCTAATTTTCGTACTTCTGGGCTGCTTCTGGCTCCGTGTGTGTTCATGTGGCTTGGAGCTGTTTTTTTTTTCATGAAAACATAAATTAGCAAATGTTCACCGTTTGCGCTTCACAACCTTATTCTTTTGGGCTTACCATTTCGAATCAAGTCACTCAGTTCAAAAGAGTTTGTTCTTTCTTTCAAAACAAAGCCGTAACCAGCAATAAACGAAGCCGCAAGTACGATTCGCCGCCCGCAAGTACGAAGACTAGGCAAATGTGTGTACTAGCCAACATTCCCACGGTCGCTTAAAGGGCCACTCACCAGGTTTGAGAATTTTGAGCTGACAAGCGCAATGTGTAGACGAGGCGTTCATGATCACGTCTGCCAAAATTTGCAACGCTAGGCGCCGCGGAAATGGGTCAAATTTCAAGATGAAAGCTGCTCCCATTCCCCTCTACCGGCGCACGCGCAGAGAATGAGGGCATGACGGAGGCGTAGGAATGGCCCTATGTACACAGCAATGTGGTGACGTTGGTCCTCTACGAAGACAACTCTGCTCTGCCGTTGCCACGTGACATGCAAAAATTATTTAACACAACATGCGTAGTTTATGTATTTGTTGCTTTAAGAGATGAATAAAACTTGAAATAAATAATAAGACGCAATAAAAAATTGTGCACGTATTTTTACATTTTTCCCGTGAAATGGTACGAGATGTGGTGCTAGTGTGCCAGCGTTTCGCATGCGTTCGGGTCCCCGTGGTCAGCCCATTGAGCAGACGACCGCCGTGGAACGCTCCTACGCATTCGCGCACTCATTGTGCTCATCTACTCTACTGCGTCTAAGCCAGCGTTTCGAAACAATTTCTCAGAAACAGGCAGAAGACCACAAAATAACGCTGGTCAACAAAGCAACTCCGCTCGCGTGCACGGGGGCTGGGCTTGTTCGGGCACGTCATGCGCACGTCAGCTCTTGGTCGGATGCCGGAGAGGGTGGGGAAGAGGTTTGCCTTGCGAAGGCTGTGCGGAGGAGCGGCAAGGGTTTCGAGCTCACCTCCTCTCACCCTTGTTTCGCGCCGCTTCAAAAAACCTGTTTTCTCCGCTGGTAATGAACCGATTCGAAAAATGTTTGTGGCAAAACGTTCCTCATCGGACACCCAACAACTTCCACTGTCTAACTAAAATTCGGTACGGGGCCTGGTGAGCGGCCCTTTAACGATCGCAGTGCCAGAGTGCCCTCTAGTTAATTTTGGGAAACTCTATGCTAGAAATATACTGCCTAGTGTGCTGAGCGCGAGCTACGAGATGGCCCCGCAGCTGATGACTGCCGGGCGGCACCCGCATGGTTCGCTACTGTGCGAGTGAGTGCATTTGCGTTCAATCCTTCCGCTCCGCAAGCGCTGTGAAGCTTTCAGGAGGCCGAGCCGCGCGAGGCCAACTATTATTTTCCTGCATTTTCGGAGTGCTTTTTACATAATGCTTTATTGAATAAGAACTACTCGATTGCTTTCAGAGTAGTGGCATTTTGCAACACCAAATGAAGATCATTTCGTGGCATACATTTCGCCATCCGCTACTGCCCGCAAAAAAAAAAAAGAGAGAGAGGCAGATTCCACGTAACTTGGGAATCAATGCCATTCAAGGTGACTCTGTAGTAATTTTTTATTAAGTGAATCATTATGAAGTGGCGCTAAATATATGCGAGAAATTGGATATATATATAGTCAACACTGGAACTAGCATTGGTGTATCCCGAACATTTGGCTCTTCTTGCAAAGTATTTCGGAGACCTGGCCTGGTTCTGCTGTAGAATACTTGATTTCCACGCAGATTGCTTGGCGTTGATTCCTCTGCTAAAAAACAAACGTTTATTATTTGAATTCGTAGGGTCAACGTTGCGAATGCTAGCTTAACGCTCACACGTTAAAAAGGAAGATGTGGCGAGAAGGGTTTGATGGCGTACGTGACGGGATTGGGAAATTATTCATGCCAGGACCAGCGAGTCATATACATCAAACCATCTTACCCACCCACGCTAATTTTGGTTTACCCTAATTAAGGGGGGCCCTGCCGCGGTGGTCTAGTGGCTAAAGTACTCGGCTGCTGACCTGCAGGTCGCGGGATCGAATCCCGGCTGCGGCGGCTGCATTACCCATGGAGGCGCAAATGTTGTATGCCCATGTGCTCCGATTTGGGTGCACGTTAAAGAACCCCAGGTGGTCGAATTTCCGGAGCCTTCCACTACGGTGTCTCTTATAATCATATGGTAGTTTTGGGACGTTAAACCCCACATATACGTCAAATCTAAGTTAAGGGGGTGGGGGTGATCGTGAGGACACCCAGACGTAGGTGATTCGATAGATAGATAGATAGATAGATAGATAGATAGATAGATAGATAGATAGATAGATAGATAGATAGATAGATAGATAGATAGATAGATAGATAGATAGATAGATAGATAGATAGATAGATAGATAGATAGATAGATAGATAGATAGATAGATGGATAGATAGATAGATAGATAGATAGATAGATAGATAGATAGATAGATAGATAGATAGATAGATAGATAGATAGATAGATAGATAGATAGATAGATAGATAGATAGATAGATAGATAGATAGATAGATAGATAGATAGATAGATAGATAGATAGATAGATAGATAGATAGATAGATGCTCAAAGTGTTTGCAGTACGCAAAGAAATTAATTTTTAAAAAGCATTGACAGTATAACCACCAGAGTTATTTTTTAAAATGTGCTTTTTTCTTGAGAGCAAGAATTATCCCAGAAGACCCAAAAACCTTTACCTCTTAGCCTGCATTCCATAAGATTCAAGTGAAAACAAAGAATGATAACATACCAATGAACAATCTTACACTCGCCGCATATGATACTCAAAACGTTGTTGGAAAGGGAGTCCGATGTTGAAATGGGAGAAAAACTGTGTGAATGAAATTCGAAAGGGTATTTTCCATTTTTTAGATAAATATCGATACTTGAAATTATGACTAAACGGTGATTTCGTTCCCGGCACCGTTCACTCTAATTCGAAAAAATAGTTCGATGGAGTCACTGTCAGAATGCTTTTCTCACACGACAGCCTCCAGATTCAGCCTTCTGTCTGCCCTCTTGATCCGACTTTTTCATTAAGTAAACTGTGCTGGATACGTTAGTGCGAGTAACAAGACACCTTTTCCTTGTCCGACCGATAACTTCTTTGACACAGCGGCACAATACCCGTCCTCTATTTGCATTTTCACTTAGCTTTTAACATATCAGGGTGTTGCAGTGTTCATATGGCACCGTCGAACTTCAAAGTACATAAGAAGGCAGCTGTCACACACTGGTTTTTAACGTGGCACGGCACAGCAGCAACAGGATGAGAGGAATTTCGCTCGTTCATGCACCCTCTCGACACGCAGCGCCACTTGTGGCATCTGTGTGCAGTCATCACATGCGGGGCCACCCTCTTTCGTATGGAATGCAGGTGCTTAGCACAATAGCTAGTATATTTCTAGAAACTGTATATGTAGTGCGTGTGGAGAGGAGGAGGAAACGGCTGAACATTTGACAATGTTCTGTAATGGGATCCACCCTACTCGCGGCGAGATCGGCTATACATAGAGGTGTGCGCCGAGGCGGTTTTGACCGGCGGCGGCGTGGGGGTCGTCCAGAGTCGGCGGCGGCGGCGTTGTCGGCGCACGCCGGTTTTTTCATCGGCGGCGGCGTGCGGCCAATTTTCGTCGGCGGCGGCGGCGTCGGCGGCGCAGAAACCGAAACTGAAAATTCAAAAGGCTCTTCCGCCACAGGTTACTGAATTAGTGGAAATTCAGGAATTTTAATCCAAATAGCATAAATGACACTACACAGATGTGTCGACATCCCGATGAATGCAAAGCGTTTTGTAAAGTAGTTTTTATTTCACTTTCATGAAAAAATAACGCGTATTTCAATCTATGTCCATGTTCTACGGTAAATGTGCAGCACTTTGCTTTTTTTTTAATTTAAGATGCATCAGTTTGTTGTTGTTGTTGTTGTTGTTGGCAACGTCATACTTCATAAAACCTTTTTTCATTGAACAATGAGCAAGCAGTGACGCACGTCACTCATTTCGCTTTTTCCGGATCTGATCTTACTTTTACATTGTACGCTGCACAAAAGAAGAAGCACCTCTGCTTCGAGTTTTCTTATTACGATTGCATGAAACTGCTTTTTTGAGTATCTGTCATGCTTTGAATGTAACTTTCCTTCAAACGAATCAAAATACCTACTTTTCACAATGTGAAAATCTTTTATGCAGCGGTATAGGATGCGGAAGGAGACAAATCTGCGCATTTATTCAACTAGTTCTCAGCACGGTGTTCAATGAATGAAGTGTAGACATGGGCGTGGGCGAGGCGGGTGGTGCAAAAAGGACATTTGAACCCTTCGAGCTCCACCAGCAATTGCTACCCACTCAAGCGATACCAACACGACCTACTCCCTCAGTCGTGATGCAAGTTGAAAGAAGGCTTTGCATCCCCCCAAGACAAAAGCCTGTCGATGGTCATATGTGCAAATGAGAGCAAATGCAATATTTGCTCAGATAGACAGCCCATACTGGTCACGAGCTGGGCGTCCGTTGACCACGCCTGCAGAGAACGTTGACTCCCCGACCCCTTTCTGTTTCGTTAGGGCAGGGGGACACCCCTTCCAAGTGGGCCCCATTAAAATTTCTCTTTAAAAACGTCACAAATAAGAATGCTTGATAAGTATGTCTAAAACATTCAACTTTTCAATGCTTTTTGTAGCGTGTTCACGTGCTCAATACCCATAAGATGTGTAAGAAATCGAAATAGCAACTGCCACTCTCGACTTGTTCCGGAAAAGACACAATAGAACAATGCAATTACGAGTGCTGAAAACCTTTGTTTTTTTGTATATTTGATTTTTAGGCATGATTTGAATTCTTATATAAACAAAAATAAAACCTGCAACATAATAAAAAAGGCTGCTATTGCAAGATGTGTGTTGCAAGACGTGATTTTTCTAGACGTAAGTCTCTGCAAGGCACATCTGGTGTCACAAACTTGTAAGTGTCCCCCCCTTTTCCCCACGACATCTACCGATTCCCCCCCTCTAATAAAAAGGCACCAATGTAGGCCTCCGTAGGCCTCCGTGATTGCCTACTGGCGCGCGGCGGGCCATTCCGGTGGCTAGATCCAACAGTGGCGATTTCGACTTGCTTTATTGGAGGTGCTGAAGGATCAAGAAAAGGCCGATATTTGTAAATTTCTTGAGAGTTCAGTGATAGTTTCTTCATGAATACCGTGGATTATTGGACCTCACTTTGTGTATAATGCTCCAATGAAAAAAAAATGGTTTCATCCTGTGTCACTGCAGAGTCAGAAGCCATCACATGTGCAGGCATCATTAAGCTTCTATATGACATTGCTAAGGTTCAGTACATTTGTACAAATAATTCTCGTTAATTGAACATTTTGAGTATAATCCTTGCTTGGGTTAGTATGTGTGAAACATAAATTTGAGATTTAAAATTATCATTGTGGGTTTCTACAGCGAAGACACATTGATTAAAACTGATGACTCCGGAGCTACGTTAGAGGTAACATTCGTTCTGTTTTTTTCGGTTACGGTAACGGTAATGCGTTACCTTTTTTATGTATCTATATAACGTGGAGCCGTGAAACGTTCCTCTTTTTCTTATTTGAGTAACTAGTGAGGTATTTAGTTACTTTTTACTGTAACGGATACATCACTAATAGACGCGTATACATCACTAAGATGCGTATACCACAAGCTATTGTCTTCTATAGAACCAATATGATGCGGATTTGTTAAAATACTGTGAAGTTGAATGTCAAGAAAGGAATAACATGAACTTAGAAAGAGACAGTGGAGACGAAAAGTGATAGGTATCGACGTAAAGTTTGATCGGTCGTTCCCCGCAAAACGTCCTAAACGTTTTGTCGACTATCTCAGGTGTATTCGAAAAAAAAAAAAGTCGGGCTGATTTACTCCATTGAAATCAGTCTATCATGAAAATTCTTTCGAGAGAAAAATATTTTTGGTGACCTATATGTGACCGAAATTTCAGCTATAGGCTGGGCCCTATATTGAGTCCTAAGATAAAAGCCTATTTACTGAGAGAGTCTATGTATAGGCTCTATTTATTTTGCCTACCTATGGTTTCGAATATTTAAAACCTCCCACTGTGGCGTGCCTTGGTGTCGTATTGACGTTCTGGCTTGTAAAGCCGAAAACTTTATTTTTCAAATTATAAACTGTTCATATCTCCCCCCCCCCTCCCCTCCCCGGCACTCGTTCTAGGGTTGGTCCTTTGATAAACACCAGTCACATATCTTTAAAGAAATGCTTGGATATCAACTATTCATAACTCTCATTTAAAGATGTGGAAATGAAATGACGTCACTAAATTACCGATGAGGTGAAATATTAACTTTAAAAGCACAGTAAACGTGACTAAAAAGCTAATTCAACGCTAAAACAATGTAACCTTAGCTAATAATGTCACCACACTTCTAAAACCTCATGAAATGTATATTGCATACCTGCAAGGTGCCGTTATTCGAGCGCTTTTTGCAGTGAAATTTGGCCATAGAGTTAATCTCGTTCATGGCAGTGCTATTTCTAAATTTGACGTTTGAATATCTAACGAGGCTTACGAGTTTCTTTCGGTAAAATCCGCGTTCTTTTTTTTTGGCGATGTAATTGAGCATTTTATGCATTGTGCTGGCACGAAGTTTATTGTAGATGATGCGTTTATAGAGTACACCGTTCAACGACTGTGGTGAAATAGAAACAGCAATTTATGTTCATTCATGCTACACAACTCTCGTGATATGCTCCCAGAGAACAGAAAAACGCATAACGAAGTACATTACTAACGAACGGAAGAATTAAATATTTCTTGGTCTTTTCATGTTGTTTCTGTAGTCCAATTTACAAACGTTCGTATTAAACGAGCATGACGGTACGAAGGCATGAAATTGGGTTCTGCAGCATGTTGTGACACATGTGCCACTCCAGGTCACCTTTATTACATGACATCGGAATCCACACTGAGCTTGATCTATGATTATGTACCTAATCAACGGAGAATAAGAGCTAAGCTCCGGATTCATTATTAATGTGGCTTCAAAGACGAGAAAACAGCATGATTCACGAGCAATGGAGCGCCCGTTCTCTCTCTCTCTATTTCGTTGAACTGCTTGTGCCCTGAGATGCCACTTCAATTTCTTTTTGAATAAATGTGGCGATCTGGAAAGTTGTGAGCGCCAAACAAGGCGCTAACAAGAATGAGAGAGACAGGACGGGTGCTTGTGAATGTCGCGTGGAGGCATTAGTTAGCGCTCGAAATTTCCCGATAGCAATGCGCCATCTGGCAGGGTTTCAAGTTTTGTTAAAATGTAGCGATGACACAGATCATGGGTTTTGTCATGTCATTTGCTACCAATTAAAAAGTGGCTGCGTAATTTAGGTTATCATGAAAATTGTCGCGGCCATATTTCAAGAAGGAAGGAGGCAGAAACGCACCGTTCATGCCATACGTGATCCTTCATCACTCGTGGAAATCAATTTATTCAAGCTGTAACGTGATTGAAGAATTCTGTTACTTCTCGGCAATCAGAGAGGCTTTTAATTCTCCAGTCTCTTTATGAGATATTGCTGCCATCTTTTTCCAACAGGCTTGCAGTTCTGTTGCACCGACATAGCAACACCCATGTTTTTGATGATTTTTTCATTCCCATTCAAAAACTTTTCTATTCATAGTCATTTTTGAAGCGCATAAGAACTGAATTCCTGTCGTTCGTCACCCGTCACTGCGTTCGTCCAGTACACACTGCAAAAGGCTTGATGGCAAAGTCGTTTTCTATGTTCAAGTTCCTTGTACCCAACCTTTCGCGCTCTTTGTGCACTTCAAGGAATTCAGAAAGACTACAATACAACCCAACGAGCTGTACACCGTGCCGTCGGGACTGGTATGCATGACGCAAATATGTTGCGAGTGGTCTCGCAGTGTTCTGCCATTGTGCTTCGTTCCCTGTTCCGTGAGCTCAAGTTTGGTCGACACGTGGCGTCGTTGCGGCGCCATTGGTGGGGGGGAAGTGGTTCTTAAAGTTGGAAAAGAAAAGAAAAGTGAACCCCGCAACTGTCTGCAGCTAAGTGCGACACCTCAGCAGTGGTTCACATGGGAAGGGGAATGGGGGATAATAGACTTGAGCGAAGAGAGGAAAGAGAAAGGAGAGAGCGAGCAAAGGAAGGGGGGGGGGGGCGCCTAGAAATATAGGTGGTTATATCAGAAGAAAAGAAAAGGAAGGTGCCGACCCGTAACTGTCTCTCCTTACGAGGACACCTCAACAGGTCAGCAGAGGAATGGGATATGGGGAATAAAAGATATAGGGAGAAGGAAGGAGGGATAAAAAGAATAGAAGGAAAATAGACGGAGAAGAAGCCGCCAGCCAACGAGAGGAAAAAAGAAGGAGATAGGAAAGTGGGGATCCGGTCGAAGCAGTCCAAGGGCGGGGTGCCACAATGCGAGAGCTGCACGGCATCAGGAGACCGCGGAGGGCGAACCAGTCGGCGGGAGCTACGCTGAAGTCGGAGATCGCGAGGGCACAACCGTCCAGCTTGAAATCCTCCGAGCGAATGCCATTGGTGTTGTGTTTCCCGTGTCTTTTCTTATACACAGTGTTCTACGAAGAAATGCCTCTGTGTAGGCGCTGGTGCCGAGGTCGCGGATTGCGTTTTTGCTTCTTTCCTTGCGCAGCTGTGGTGACAATTGGTGGTTAGATTATTGGTTATTTCTTTACTTATTTTAGCTTTCTCGTTTAGCTAGTTTTCTGTATTCTTGCTCAAGAAAGGTGATCCAGATTTTTTTTTTTCGTGGGAATGACCATAGGTATCTGCGTACATGGTTGCAGCTCCACATTTCCAAGTTGTGGTGGTAGTGGTTACAATGAAGAGGAAAAAGGCACCTAATTTCTGTCTGCCTTCAGGCGACACGGCGCAGTGCCTTATAGGGGTGGGGTTAAGGAGGGATAAAAAGGATAGAAGGAAAGTAGAAGCAGAAGAAGACAGCCAACGAGAGGAAAAAGAAGGAGATAGGAAAGTGGGGATCCGGTCGAAGCAGTCCAAGGGCGGGGTGCCACAATGCGAGAGCTACACGGCATCAGGAGACCGCGGAGGGCGAACCAGTCGGCGGGAGCTACGCTGAAGTCGGAGATCGCGAGGGCACAACCGTCCAGCTTGAAATCCTGCGAGCGAATCTCCAAGTTGTACGACTCGGACTGCCCTGCCCATGGCCTCTATTCTCTTTCTGCTCTAGCAGCCATGACCGTCACGTTCTTCCAAACCTTCTCCTCCTACCTACTTCTAAACTATTTTCTCCACTCTCCCCTTTCCCTTCAAGGGACTGAGCCGTGGTCTCGCAAGGAAAGATAGTGTCTTTTTCTTTTTTTTTTCAACCACACATTCATCCATTCAGGGGAAGCTTGCATGCAGTAACTGGTTTGGAAAGCAAGTAAGGTTCGCGGAAAGTCACCTCACCTCCCTGATTTGTTCCGGGTCAACGCTCTCGAGGTGCGCCAAAAGAGGCGACAACACGAAAGTCATATTTCGAATTCTTTAGGGCTGTTGGCTCCCCTCGTCAAAAACTCTTTGGACACGCCTGACTGACTGACGGCCTAGGAAGAGCTGTCGGAAATCGAGGCAGCTTGATTTGTTCGACGTGCCACGAGACGCGCTGAATAATTAGCCGAGAGGTTGGGATTCATCGTCAGGTATGTTCCCCACACTCTGTGGTGCTTTCAAGTCTTTCACTCTCCCACGCCCTAGCCTGCCTAGCGCTGCAGGCCCTATTCTGCACGTGCGATGCAACGTTATCGCACTGTGCTGTGTTGTGCGTATTATTGCATTATGACCTACGTTGTGTTTCTCTCTCGCCGTGTGACGAACTGAACGTGCATCCTTTGTATTTCCTGGGTAGAAAAGAAGGCAGTGTTTGACTTTTTCTCTATTTCTCCTTCTCTTTTTTTATCTTTATTCGCTGCGCTGTGCTCCCTGCTGGGCTGCAGAAATTAGGCGCCTTCTTCTAACCACTACCCCCCCCCCCCCATTTGGGGGACGGAGATGAAGACGACAATTTATTTGGACTGCCCTGATGAGCCAAGATCTCCTAGGAGACAAGACAAGACAAGACTGCCCTGGACTGAATGGACATGCAGTCTGTCCATTTACAGTGATCTGCAAGGCGGCTTTCCTGTAAGGTTTATTTTCTAGCCAAAAACTATCGTTCACAGACTGCTTTTTTCTCTCATTGTGTCTTTACCTCTTCGAATTCCAGCGAATGCACGTGAGTACAACAAAATGTCACCTCTCCAAATTCCAGCAAAGGCACGCGAGCACAAGATCTCAAAAAGGTGAATGGCAAAAACAAAATGAGCGAGAAAAGCAGTCTGTAAACGAGAGTTTATGGTTGGAAAACTAACCTTACCGAAAAGCTGCCTTGCAGATTATTGCAAACTGTCTATTGTTTTCTCCTGCAGAGGATTTTAGGAAGATCACGGCTTAAAACTCGAGCACCGAGACGCTCTGAACCAGCTCTCAGAAGCTCTCATCAAGCTTCCATGATGCTACCTTTAGTGTGTAAATAGTGAACATAAACGTTGCTCTTATCATCCCCGGCTACTCTGCTTGACTTCTACCTGAGACTTGGCTAGCTCCTTCGAACACATCACGAGCAAGCAAAAGGGCACGGAGTTGTAAATATGAAAATGTGCAACATCACATCGCTTTTATTACGTGACATATTCGTTCTCCACCGCATTCGCCCGATCGTGTCCACATATAACTTTCCCGTTTTATAGCGACGACACACCGTTGATTGCGGTCACGCCATTGAATGTCATTTAAACAGCGGTTGCATTATTTATTTGCAAATTACTTCTTCATAAAGTATGGTGAAGTAATTTATTATTTGGCCACCTGAGGAGCTTTCTAACTTGACTTGTTTTTTTATCAAGATTTGAATATAATGTTAAATTTTATTTGGTTGACTCTGAGCATTACCTTCGCAACAGAAGTACATCTGTCAGCGACAATCATTCTTAACCTCTCCCAGTGCCAGTAGGTCCGTTCAAGTTACGTGATGAAAACCAGTTCGCTGAACTATGTCATATATGACATGTCGCTCAAATGTCGGTCTCTGCATTTTTGATGAATCCAGCCGTCTTTTGTAAATTGTCTACTGGCAAGTTTTTTAAAATTTTGTTTTGTTCTTTTTAAAACTGGTGGTCTCAGACAAGCTTATTACGCCTCTTTTCACCACTGGATAGCCGTTGTTACGCGCGGCGTCTGGGCCGATGGGGGAAGGCCGCGTTCTTTGTTCATCAAACAAGTCACCGAAGGGCTGTCCGCCGTGTACTGTCCATCTTAGCCGGGAAGTGAGGTGGCATTCCGACACCATAAGACGTTCGACGAGACGACCACAATGGTTTCTTGGTGTCACAGGAGCAGTGTGGTGGCCACGCCCTAATCAAAGACCTTGACTTGAGCGAGTGTGAGCGGCACCGTCAGAAATGGTGTGTGTGTCTTGTGATTCAACAGCGCATTCTGGGCCGATTCCCTGATTAAGTCAAAACGTACACTTTATAGTGAGCCACCCAGCTCATTCGCAAGAGACCTCTCGCCCTGTCTGTACAGAATGTAATAAATACTCTGTTAAGTTTGCCATCTTACTCCTGAGTGCACATGCGTTTTCTTTTCTGTCTCTCTACACGCCCTTTCTTGCCCCTATTTCTCAACCCTCAGTGCTAGGCAGCAAACCGGATGCCAAGATATGGTTAATCCCGCAGCCTTCCTTTCTCTCTCTTGCCATCTTACTGCCTTGGCATCTTCATCCCGGGTATCCAATGTCTTAAAAAGCCGGTACAAACAGACAAGTTAATAAAACAGATGGTGAATGTTTTCTGCAGCATGTTCAGACGCTGCATATAAGTGGTCATCCTCGAAAATTATCAACTTTAACACCGCGGACAGGTGCTGATATACCCTGAGTAGGTTCGAGCATGTATTATGTTTCGACGCTTTTAATCTTCATTAAACTTCTCCCTTTCAATTTCATCCTTCGGGGTTTTGTGTAGTTCTTCATTTAACGCCTAACCTCCATGTCCTTCCTCATTTATTCCTCCTCCTCCCTTCATCTAACGCGCTGCATTCGTGCTGCACTGCTACCACTTCATTTTTTCTTTATGTACGCCCTGTTTCGGGCACAATTATAGGCTGCCATCTTGGACTGATAATGATGCCGTTTTCCATCCGTATGAATATTCGAATTGTGCTATGGCGAACTCGCACGCATCAAAACGCTGGACCATTACATTCAACATCGTATCACCATAATCATAGCTAATTACGACACACACAAAAAAACAGATAAGTTGCTTCTAAGCCTAAGATGGCAGTGTCTATGCTTTACTGTAACTGTTACATTTATTTTTTGTCAATTTGTCCAATATGTCAGTTCATGCAGCGGCCGTCGAACTTGTTCCGCTGTTCATAGTGGTACTCTCGGTCTCTGAAGCTGGATGAAGATAACTAAGAAGCCTGGTTTTTACTGGCTACATAAAATGTGAAACGAAGCTATAAATCACGATGAAAAAGAAGACAAATCTGGGAAAAGTCAGTACTGGCGCATAAATGGCGCGCCGATTGCGCCGATGAAAAACGCCGGCGGCGGCGGCGGCGGCGCGCCGATCAGTTCGCGTCGGCGGCGGCGGCGCGGCGAAAACTATCGGCGGCGGCGCGCCGACCAGTCGGCGCACACCTCTAGCTATACATAGTGTGCACGTGCGTCACGCAGCGCCCCTTCGTCACTTCCGAAATGCGCCACCGACATGCCCGGGTACCTACCAACTCCGTCGCCTACCGCTGCCGTGTTGTCTCCTCGTGCTTGGCAATGCTTGCGCCCGTTTAGTTTTGCCTCACGATGCAAGTTTGAGGGCTGCTAGTGAGGCAAGTTGATTTAGTAGTCCCCGAAGAGGGAGCAGAGCTTCGGGGTGTTTCTTCGCCGAAAGTTATTACCTGAAACTAGGAACGCACATTGCAATTTTCCGAAAAGAACCGGCGTGTTTGACTGGCACGGATTAACAAAAAAACTACTTGAAGAAACTCGGTGATTGTTTGCGTCCTCAGGTGCAACTTCATTCCGGGTAAGTGCCATAGCCAAGCCCTTACCTGCAAACAGAGATAGCTTACCCAGATACTGTACATACAAACTTGTGCGCGGCAACTGCGTGCACAATCAGCGTGTCAGAGAGGCGGATAAAATCGCGATGGCGATCGTGTAAATTCAGGTATTGCATTGAAACAAACTGTGAAAATGAATGCGAAACAATATTACTTCACTTTGAAGTGTAGCCGATCGGTTTGAGTTGGGAAGGGGGGGGGGGGTCAGGATTTTGAAAAGGTTGGTCAATTAGTTCCCTAACACGGTCTCCATCATTTTCAGGGACTCCACTGTACATTAGCGTACAAAAATTAAAATACAAGGTGAAAAAGATGTCAAAACATACGTGAAAACAAAAGGGATGACAGACATTACCGCGGCACGGACCACGCGAAGCCTCTATCGGCCTCGCATAATATTTTCCTCGGCTGTTTCCGCAAATTTCAATCAAAGAGGCTCAACATCAGCACTGTTTAAAATACTTGGAGGCGGGGGGGGGGGGGGGGGTGCTGCTACTTTGGTGGCGTGCGCCGCAGCAATATATTAATATTATATCTCTTGTAAACTTACCTAGCTCCACACGACTCGTTTTCGATGGAAGCTGCTGCGCTTCATTCATCCACTCTTAAAATTGCGGCTCGAGACACTTTGGGCTTTCACTTGTTCTTGCGTCATGCAATTTGTAGTGTTAGTAGTGAAAGCGGGATAGTGGGCCCTCGTCCGTCGTGGGGGGCAGCCGGTGTACGCGGTGGTGGTATACGTGTCACACATCTTGATTTTCTGGTCTTGTATCGAGTGAACAAACGAGACCTTCCTGATCCGATGAGCTCGTTAAAGTACGACAACAAAAAACCACAATGCTTCCCTTTCAACATCGTGCACAGCAACAGATGACGAGCCCCCAACAAACCAAGCTGCAGCACGCGAACTGCCGTAGGTACCCAAGGAGGTACCCGAGCATGGCGGGAGAAGGCTACAATGGCGAAAGTGACATCACATGAACACTATGTATAGGTGGCAGCACCGTCCCCGCGCAAGTGAGGATATGCGGTCGTCGGCGCGTATACAAATACACGCAGCGGCGCTTCATTGCGTGTGGTCTGAGCCGATTGTCGGCGGATAAAATGCTTGATTATAGTTTACAGTTATTATATGCGCTCTTGTTTACTGAATCGGTGCACGACGCTTATGCAACGTTATCATTACCCTCGAGTAAAGCACAATATGCCTATCATAGGGATACTCACCCTGAATGACTCTCTTCGCGCTTTCGCACTAAACACGCCTTTGCTCTGTTGTTTGTACGTGTTCAGCTTGTGTTCTGCCTGCTACGCGCTGCTGTAGCGTGACTGAACTACATATTTACATTTTTGTGATCTGCATACTACAAAAAAAAGATAGAAAGAAAGGTTGTAGAAAGCCCGCATATCTGTGCGATTCGTTCAGCACCATCGTTCGCTCTTTATTTGCATGTAATATTTTTTCTCTGTTCACTATGAAATGTGGCACAGTAAATCAGTCTAGCCGGGAAAGCTTAATGGCTGACGGCGCTTTGCGCTACACTTCGTTCACCAAGTGTATGCACATGCTCTTGGACTACACATGGATTATGTGCATTACGCTGCTACAACAAAGGCCTAGTTAATGGGACAAGCATATTTTCTTTTTCTTTCGGACAAAAAGTTACCACTCCCTTCCGTCTGTCACTTACAATTCCACACAAAAGCTGAAAACAATGTAAAAAAGATAAAATTTTCAGTGAAATTCTAAAACATCATATACCAGGTGTCCCACATAACTTTAGCCAAGAATTTGAAAATGAAAGACACTCCAGTGGTGAATTCAACCAAACGCGTACTACTCGCACTAGCCTGTAGGTACTCAGGATACTTTTTATTTCGCCCCATATTAATTATTATTGATTCTTAATTACCCAGTTTTTATTTATGGGCGGGAAATTCAAAATATGAACACTGAGATGTGGAGCACTTTTAGAAACCACCGACTGAATTGGTTCCTCTACGATACGTCTAGCACTGTTATTTCTTCCGCGTTGTAAAGAAAGCCTATGGCAGCACTATAGCAGTGCGCTGGCGGTACGTCACATGGCTTCTTTTTTTCAATTTTGTGGCTTTCTTTACAACGTGGAAAAAATAACAGCGCGAGACGTATCGTACAGGAGACATTTTATTCGGTGGTTTCTGAAAGTGCTCTACATCTCAGTGTTAATATTTTGGGTTTCCAGCCCATAATTAAAAATAGGTAAATAAGAATTATAATAAATTAGTATGGAGTGAAATAAAAAATAGCCTGAGTACCTACAGGCTAGCGCGCGAGAGGGAGAGAGAAACAACTTTATTGATGGCATAGAAAGGTCGGAAACCTTAATTTGCCGGTGGTTTGAAGAGTGGAGGCCAAAAGCTTGCCACGACCGTTTCGGCCCAGTTAACCACTTCTGCCTGAAAACAGTAGTCAGCTGACGACAGGAGCGACTCCCACACCTCGATGAAGGAAGCTGGCAGTATTGTTCGTGGTGGGGGGTTACCTTCGCATTCCCAATGAATGTGATTTTGGGTAGCTTTCACGCACTGCAATGTCGGCAGTTTGGTCGGCAATTTTAGACAGCCGATGAGGGATGGGCAATGAATCTGTTTGGATTTGCCTCCAGATCATGGCCCGTTCCCTTGACATTATCTGCATGCGGGGCCGCGTATGTCTTGCGGTTCTCTCAGTAATACACTGTAATTTCGTTATACGTGGTGATCCCTTCCTGTGGGAAATCCAGGGTGGAGGGGTCCACGTCCCGGTTGATTAAACCTTGGGTTACGCGGTGGGCTGCCTCATTCCCTGGATTCCCCGTGTGAGCGGGCAACAATATAAGTGGTATTTTATTGTTTCGTTTCTTATTTTTAATAATGTTGGCCGTGATCGGCGCAAAAGAGCCCATCGTAAAACTAATGAGCGCTTTTTTCGAATCACTGGATGGAATTGGTAGCCGGAATTGAGGGGGCCAGCGTGATGGGGGCTTCTTCTGCCTCTAATGCTGAGGCCGTTTTTATGGTGGCTGCAGTAATAAGTTCCCCATCGCTCAGGTCCTTCCTCAGCAAGGCTAGCGCGAGTAGTATGTGCTTGGTTCATTTCGCCTCCTAAGTGTCTTTCACTTTCAAATTCTTGGCTCAAGTTATGTGGGACACCCTGTATAAGGCATTCCGTCTGAATTAATTTTCTACGTCTGGGCTCGTTAAAGCGTTCTGAAATCGAACCACACGGTTGCGCACGGTAACTCTGTTTTAAGTACGTGTAAGTACTGAAGTCTCACAGTTTATATAATTGTAATATTATCATAGAAATATAGTAGTGGTACCACGGCCAGATAAACACAACGAAAGCTCCTCGCATGATCGATAAACTACAGTGCTGTAGTTGTGCACCCACCAACAGCGCGCAAACGCATGACCTCAAGCCTGTTTTTTTTTAGGGGCGAAGCTCCTTAGGGCGTGGGCTGTGCGTCCCCTGTAGCCTGTATGTAGCCACCTCTAGTTTAGTTCTTGCAGTGTTCACTAGATGGCGGTACCGTCCCCTGTATGTAGCCACCTCTAGTTTAGTTCTTGCAGTGTTCACTAGATGGCGGTACCGTCTCCTGTATGTAGCCACCTCTCGTTTAGTTCTTGTAGTGTTTACTAGATGGTGGTACTTGTAGCTGATGATGAAAAGATGCAAGATGTTATAAACTAGAAAGCGGTACTTGTAGTTGATGAAAGACGCGAGATCCTATAAAAGAGGAATGATGTCACATATGGCGCGTGTCATTGGTTGAAGGCAATCGTTCGATTTAGTGCGGCGACGTACGCTAGGGGGAGCGTTGTAATAAAATCCGTACCCAACCTGTCGACCGGGAACATCAAGACATTCATAGACACTGCGTTACGAAATTATGAGAACAAATACAAGAATGGACGATTTGTACTACTTGGAGACTTTAACGTGGCTATCATAGACAATAATTGGCTTATCCAACATATGGCTTCTAGATATGCACTCAGACGTATATCGTTTGACCATATGAAACCTACCACGATCCGAAGAACATGCATAGACCTAGTATTTGCAAATTGCCCACTGCAACCCATACAGGAACCGCTCTCCCTTCATTTCACAGACCATAAAGCCGTCATAATGAAGGGACATCGCAAGCCATCCATCGTCTAAGAACAAATAAAAGTTGATTTGTTTATATACACACACAGCGTTTCTCACGTCTTTACATGATGATCGACTGGGCGAATTACACGGAAGATTCACAGTTTACCGATGAATCCCTCCGGAGCTTCGCCCATTCATCATCATTCACTCCGTGAATATGCCGTAATTTTTTTTACAATCGAGTGGCTATAAGACGCTGCATTCACGCAGTATTCAATAATCCTTATGCTCGGGAGGATGCCACCAGCATTTTGCGATGTGCTTGAAACAGAAAGCGGCACGCACTCTGAAATTATTCTAGTGAATGGAGAGTATGAAAAGCACTCTGGAAAGCG
The DNA here is from genome assembly GCF_043290135.1 of Rhipicephalus microplus. Classification (NCBI taxonomy): domain Eukaryota; kingdom Metazoa; phylum Arthropoda; class Arachnida; order Ixodida; family Ixodidae; genus Rhipicephalus; species Rhipicephalus microplus. Next base: position 310,833,320 of record NC_134710.1, on the reverse strand, counting down.
GCATTCGCCGATCTTATCACAATGCATTAGCAGCTGAGCAAGACCAAATGCTTTCGTACGTCGTTTCAGGCATACGTAAAAACAGTTACACTCGCGCTGACATGACTGGACAAACTACACTTTGAGAACGTGCATAATGTACGCGCACATAGGACCACGATGTGGCTAGCAGACGAAGCAAGGAGCAAGGAACAATTCAAACTTCGTCGTTTCGGCCAGTTGCCACCAGGTGGCGATTCTTCTTTATCTCGCGGCCAATCGTCCAAGATAATGGCGCGGAAATTCTCAAAGCATTGGGGTTTAGAGACAGTGAAGGCAAAATAGACTTTAGACGGGTATAAATAACCAGGATGACGCTAACAGATTGGTGACTACAATCAAAGCACGAGTGAAATTCAATCCTTAAACACACAATGATAGTACTTAACTTTATGGCTAGGTGGCGTGAACCACCGGCCGATCTTAAGGGCAGAGCCGGATACATCCATCCATCATCGCGGCGTTTTTTGTCACCCATAGGGGCACGTCAGTCGAGAGTTATTCAAGATCTGCAATTATACATGACCATTTCGGAGGCTGTGCAAACTGTCGAGTTGTTGCATCGTCTGCCACAGGTGGCGCTAGCCACCGACACTAATTTTGACTGAATTCTGACTTTTTCATCATGTGTTTTTCCTCTCCTTTTGTGTCTTTTTTTACAATATGACTAGGACACTTATAAGAGTCCACCCGATACAAAGGACACTTTATCTACATAATATATCTATCTATAAAGTGACCTTTATCCTGCAGTGGGCGTAGTCAGGCTGAAGATGATGATATCTATCTGTCTATCTATTTATCTAACTAAAGATAATAAATGTAGCATATACACTAATCGAAAAAGAAGGAAAGAAAGGATGTGGCAGCTGGTGTCTTTTTCATGGGACAGGTATCCAGTGTAGGAGGCATTGGCAATTAAGCACAAACCTTTTATACTAGTCGACGACTTCAACGTAGACAAGTGGACCTTAGGACCTTGCTTAGCTGCCTTGTAATTCTAGCCACCATAGCCTTTTTGTCATCATTCACTTCGTGTAAATGCGGAGGGGTTTTCTTTGTTTGTTTTTAAGCCACATTGGTAAGTTAGGAAGTCCTGAGCAGGCGTTTGTTGGGCATACGCAGGCAGACATGCACGCGCTGCGCTGCTCTAACATTTCATTGGACGCGCGGAATTTCTCTTTGATTGGGCGATTGCGGTTTGTGACCTTATTGGGCAAAGTGCTGGGCTCAGCTAAGTTAGCGGATGTGGCCACAGCAGCCATTTCCCACGGTCTAGATCATTGCTGCAACGCAATCACCTCCATCTAGCCCGCATGCTCAACAATGGCAATTTTCAACAGTTTGCACGACGATCTGCTGATCTGTCCGTACAGATCCTACCAAGCGGTGGCGGTATTACCAGTATGGTATGTGTTCTCTGGTATTGCCAGACACTGAGTGTGAACGGCCACCCGGTGGTGTGCGTTCCTGCAGCATGCGTGGCCTTGGAAAAGGACTGTAAGGACGAGGAACATTGCTGCGATGTTCCTCGTCCAAGAAGCACCAAAGCTGGCAAATCATCTGCTTCTCAGGCCAACCAGCCACTCAACGATTGTTCGATGAAGCCTCTGCTGGCTGTCCAAACTGAGGTAAGCGGGACTTTGATTCGAGTGAGTTCGTAATTGTCTTCTAGATAAAAAAAAACACCCCAAAAAGCACGAGAACACAGAGAAACATACAAACTTGAGCGCTCGTATGTGTACTATGTTTCTGTGTCCTCGTCCGTTTTTTGCAGTTTTTTTCAGCTTACAATGAGGTAAAGCGAGCTGTGTTAGGCCCAGCATGCAATATTGATCCTCACTTTGATTGGCAGGTCTTGACTGGCGAGCATCGTGGCACCTGGGACAAGGCTCGGGTCGGCCATCCCTGTGGCACTGAGGTCGCCCACCCGACCGGTAATTTGGGAGCAGCGCAGGCCTCGACCAACCACCCATGGGCTATCCAGACTTCAGCCACCAAATACCAGAGTGCCCCGCCAGCACCACGGGTGATTCATGTGCACGCCCTTGCTCGAAGGCTTGTGGAGCCCAAGCTCCATAAGCCTTCGGGCCTCAATAAACCTCAATAAAGGGCTTTTTATATGCAGGAGCTAATTAATTACTGATTGTTTTTCTGTATATTTATTTCTGAACATCTTACTCGGTCTTTAGTTGAAAGATTAATATGTTGTGATAGAAAATCTCAGGTGCGACTATTGCCGTTTATCTACTTTGTCAGTTGAAGTATTAAAACCACGTGGGGCGATGTCATCTTTAGTTAAGACTACCGCCATTTTAAAAAAATTGCAGCAGCGTATTTACAGAATTCCTATTAAATCTGTTGCGATGATGTGTATTCGAACAGAGAAATCGCAACGAGGTCACGACGAAAAATGGGCGAACGGCAAGTCTGGCAAAGGCGGCACAGGTTCTCGCGCAATCAGAGCATGGGGTTCTTTGTTCTCTTTTGAAGGCGCATACGCGTTAGTGCGTATGCTCCACTACAATACCCCCTGGGTGAAGAGTAGCCATCCTGGCGACTCAGGGAGTAGGCACAATGAGGGGGTCGTAGTAGGGCTTGAGGCGGTGGACGTGTACGGTCTCACGTCCTCGACGGCGCAAGTCCGGCGATTGTGTTAGGGGCTCGATGATGTAATTCAGCGGCGAGGTTGCGTCAATAACACGGTATATGGACCATGGTACCGGTCCAGAAGCTTAGAAGAAAGGCCAGGAACGTGCGGGGGCACCCAAAGCCACACAAGAGAGCCAGTACGAAACGTAGGCGCTATGTGATGAACGTCGTCATGTCGGGTCTTTTGTAGACCTTGAGCCTCACTTCTCATAGAACGAGCCAACTGACGGCAGTCTTCTGTGTATCTGGCGACTTCCGAAAGCGGGGAGCACTCCGATGCATCAGGGCTGTACGGGAGTATGGTGTCGAGTGGGTGGGATGGTTCGCGGCCGCACAACAGAAAGAACGGGGAAAAACCGGTAGTCGCTTGCATCGCGGTGTTATAAGGGAATGTAACAAATGGTAATACAGCGTCCCAGTTAGTGTGGTCGGAAGAGGTGTGCATCCTGAGCATGTCACCAAGTGTGCGGTTGAACCGTTCAGTGAGACCATTCGTCTGTGGATGGTATGCGGTAGCTTTCCGGTGTATGATGTTGCATTGAGCGAGAATAGCTTGTATGACCTCCGACAGGAACACTCGACCCCTATCACTGAGTAATTCGCGTGGAGCGCCATGGCGGAGAATGAAGCTGTGCAGAAGGAAGAGTGCAACTTCGTGGGCGGTCGCTGCCGGTAGAGCTGCAGTCTCAGCGTAGCGTGTCAGATGATCGACGCCGACAATAATCCACTGGTTTCCAGAGCGACTATATGGGAGGGGGTCATAGAGGTCAATACCCACGCGGTCTAATGGGCGAGCCGGACATGGGAGCGGCTGTAACATGCCAGTAAGGTGCCGCGGAGGTGTCTTGTTCTGCGGCAAGTGGTGCAAGACTGAACGTATTTCTGCACAAAGCGATACATTCCTCGCCAGTAATATCGTTGGTGCAGCCTTTCGTAGGTTTTCAGGACACCTGCGTGAGCACTTTGGGGATCTGCATGGAAATTCATGCAGTTGTCAGAGCGCATGTGAGTTGGGACAGCAAGGAGCCACTTCCTACCACCAGGCATATAGTTTCGGCGGTACAGAATGTTGTCTCGCACGGAAAAGTGGGCTGCTTGCCGGCGTAGCGCTCTCGTGGAAGGGACAGCAGACGGATCGGTAAGGTAGTCGAGTAACAATGCAAGGTATGGGTCTTTACGCTGCTCCGAAAGCATGTCAGTGGTGTCGATTGGTGACAAGGTGGCAAAAAGGGGTGACAGAGAAGCCACATCTGGTGTTAATGGTGATCGCGGAAGTGGATCGACATCCGCATGCTTGCGACCGGAACGATATACGACACGGATGTCGTATTCTTGCAATCGAAGTGCCCAACGCCCCAGGCGTCCGGACGGGTCTTTCAAGGTGGACAGCCAACATGGAGCGTGGTGGTCTGTGACCACGTCGAAAGGACGGCCGTAAAGGTACGGGCGAAACTTCGTCAACGCCCAAATTATGGCCAAACACTCCTTCTCTGTCACAGAGTAATTCAATTGAGCCTTCTTGAGAGCGCGACTTGCATAGGCGACTACGTATTCAGCTTGGGTGCCTTTCCGTTGTGCCAAAACTGCACCAAGACCAATGCCACTTGCATCGGTGTGAATTTATGTGGCAGCAGTGGGGTCGAAGTGACGAAGGTCTGCTTAGGGATCTCAGCAGCCTCCACCAAATGTGATGATGTGTATTCGAACAGAGAAGTCGCAACGAGGTCGCGACGGAAAATGGGCGAACGGCAAGTCTGGCAAAGGCGGCACAGGTGATGATGATGATGATGATGAACCTTCGGCTTTGCTGGCACTCGCCCACAAAGGGGGATTAGCCAAGAACCGGGCGGCAGGATCATCAAGTGTGTTCAGTCAGGCATTCAGGTAGTCTCGTAGCCGTAAATAATAACAATAGGCTAACAGGGTAATCTCTTTGTTGCCCTTATGTACTCGCACACAGCAGAGAAAACCTCCCTGTGGCTATAACCTAATGTAATCCATCCGAAGAATAAAATTAGTTCCACGTTTATTTTTAAACCTAGCTTCTCAATTGGTTCAACCAGGTATCTTTTCCTTTGATAAGCATAACGTTTACAGGATAAAAAGAAATGATCTATTGATTCTGATTCCTTGCAAAAGAGACACAACGGAGATGCTGTTAGTCCAGCTTTATGTAGGTAGTAATTCAGATGCGGAATTATGCATCGTAATCTGGTGATTGTAGTTTCTAACTGCCGAGATACACACCACTGTTTGTTCCAGCAATATCTTAGATGTACGAAGTCTCTGACTTTATCCAATGATAAGTTTTCTATTTCTTTGTGCAAACAAGCCTTTCTATATCTGAGTGCTGTTACGTAGGCGAAATCAGGTAAAATTGGTAAGATTGGTCCGCTTAAAGATGCTTTGGCTAACGAGTCTGCCATCTCATTTAGATAAATCCCGCAGTGGCCGGGTATTCATAGCAAGTGAAATTTTTTCAGGTTTTCTGGTAATAAACTGCTAATCATACTCAATAATGTCAAATTTTTTGCTGTATATAGTGCAGTGCATACTGAGAGATAATCGGTAAGTGTGACCGCTTCTGATTCGCTTGCAGAAAGTTCTCGCACAATCAGAGCACGGGGTTCTTTGTTCTCTTTTGAAGGTGCATACGCGTTAGTGCGTATGCTCCACTACACTGTGAATAATTTAAAGGTCATAATTGTAAAGAATATTTGAAGCACAGCATTTCGTTTCGCACCTCACTAACTGCTGTTTTTCCGTTTGGTAGCTTCCTCATCGAAATTGCCTATCGCCTTGAATGGAAAACTATTGCCTTGAATGGAAATTAGTTTCTCTCTTTAAATAAAAACATGTAATGATAAAACTTGCATTATAAGAACTGTTTATCTGATTTTAATTAAGGTTAACAATAATTTTTAATGGAGCATCACATTGTGCAAAATGAGTCTCAATCGAGACAAAATGTTTTTTAATAAATTTTTTCAAAATGTTTTGTTTAAACAGATTTACCTTGTAAAATAGAAAAATTTCTGCGTTACGCAAGATATATATATTTTTGTAAAGCAATTATTACTCTCATATTATTACATAGTGCAATACTGCAAAAGGTATGAGTAAAAGTCAACCTTCTACCCACTCCCTCTGTTCCCTTGAGCAGAACTCTCTCAGGTGCGTAGCGGCTGTTGCTATAGAAGGGAGTGGAAGGTTGGTTGCATGGTGTCCGTCTTGTCTTGTCGTGGCTGCTGCTGCTTGTTCAGGGATGGAGACCAGTGCCTTTCGATAAGTTCCAACAACATGACTTTATGTACAGGAACTTATGTACAAATTTACACTCTTCACCGTTCGAACCGTCGCATGTTGCCTCGACAGAGCCGATAGTGCAGAACACTCTTTGCTGCGACCAGAACGACCGTGAGGAAACGGGAACCAGGTTTTAACCCCTAGGTTGCCCTTCCCGATTCTCCTCACGGCCAACCAAAACAACTTAGTCCATTTATTGGACAGACTGAATGCACTTGCCGACATCCTCTGCTCTCGCTCTCTTATCCCAGCACTTGACCTCCCATTCTGAGAGAGAGAGAGAGAGACGAAAGGACAGGCCTACACAAGACGTTCCGCGAACTGTGCGAACGCACGTACAATGGTGGCGCCGTTCCGGCTGCGGGCCCATACCATTACTGCGAGATGACTACACTGTCCAACATGACAGCCGTCCCACGGATGGATGGGTGCCGATACACCGGTTGTCCGCACGCCGCCCGCCGGCACTCCGCTGTACGGGGACCACCTTGCGGGTTGTTAAAAGAAGTGACCGACCACTGTCTTCTTATCAGAACGGGTGCCCTTACGCCGGGATTATCGTCTCCCGAGAATCGGGTCTTTGGGAAGCACACCATCCTGCGACAAAGAAGACTCACCCCCTAGCCTGCGATGCCAGACCCTACAGTATGCTAACATGGAACGTTTCGGTGAAATTCTTCATAACGTACAAGACGGTAAAATTGCAGTAATGGCATTGAGGTTCGATTGCCTTTCGCAAATGTCTTTGCTTTATGTGTAAACTAATTTGTTGAAACAAGAAACGATACTCTCTGAATAAAATTTTTGACAAACACTCGGATGACTTTCTGTAGAAAACTTCAACTTGACCAAGAAATTTTCCTTATAAACGTTTTAGCAGTAAGCTGTTTTTAATGCATTAGGTTGTCACAATTTTTTGCTATTGCATTTGAAATGATCACCAAAAGGGGTGGGAAATCTGGCAAGAAATTTGGAATATTTTTGCCAAAAGGACATTCAAGTAAAGCTGTTAATTGGCCTAGATTGATTGTACCACGAGAACATCAACGCCATCAATTTCACAAGCATGTGTTTATCAAAAGAAAGGAAAATCAAGGTCAAAGTTTCATTTTTTATATTTTGTACTGAAATCTTCACGCATCGCATCACACATTTAATTCTTAGTGTATTTCTCGCATTTTGTCAACACTCGCTCAATGAAATTTCAGGAAACTTGGCATGATAACTTTACAGCGAATTCAGAGGACAATGTACTTCATTCTCACATTTAGGAGCTATGTATGAACCAGTATACGTCGTCTAAATCTATGAAGTCACGGCATTTGGTGCGCCAATCTTAAGGTAGCATCACTACCAGCATTTTTGTGCATTTTCTTGCTTTCCAAGTGTCCTTTCATAGTAGCAGTATTGCTTTCGGTGTTGCAAAACTTGTTTGTGAATGCTTGAAAAATCGGTTTTGTCTTGATGTTGTCCCATTGAATGATGCATGTGGTCATGACATGGCAGTCCTTTGTACTACGTATTGAGTGTAACGCTGTAGTGAAGTGAGCAAGTTAGGTGTACCTGCGGGAAGCACACTTCAATTAAAGTGCTGTCTACCAAACGTAAATGATGCAAGCTGATTGCCACTTGCAGAAGAGTATGTTGCTGTCGGAATGCATTCTGTGAACGCACTTTGCTGCCTCTCAACTGCATGCATTCCGGCCTGCTTGTATAGAAGGCAACTGCACTTATGGCTTAGAAAAAACATAACCTACTGGTGTTACTATTTCGATATAAAACAACCACATTTTTATCTCTTTTTTTTTTTGCTTTTTCATCTGCATTTACGAAAAACATGCTCACAGACTGTCACCATTTCTTCTTTGCTATACCAGAGCACCGTGTTTTCCTGTTTAGGGCTTTGCATCATTAAGTGTATCTTGATGTTCTGAAGCTTATTCTGAATAGGTGCAGTTAAGTGGAGACGTGCATTTTGTGCATATCTTGTCTACTAAGAGAAAAAGAGTAGCTGTAGCCATCACAATGACACCAACTTCTATTTCATCAGTTTTATAAAAAAAGGGGGGGAGGGGAGACGCGAGTAATGAAGTTCTTTTTTTGTTGAAAATTACGTGTTTTAATTTTTATTTGATTACCCAAGTTTAGCATTTCTACTTTCTCGACAAAAAACTGAAAATTGTAATTAAACTCAAAGTACATTAAGTTTGCTTTTAAAAAGCACAAGGGGGCTACTAAAAACTAAACAAAAAGCTCATTTATCAGAGTACTGTTTAAATAGTCGCCTCGCTGCTTGCCAATGAATTTTCTATGAGGAGTTCACTAAAGCCATATGCTCGAAATAAATGCGATTACCAGGCTCTCATGATAGAAGGAATCATCTTAAAAAACATATATTCTCTGCATAAATGACTTTTCACTTAGACCATTAAAATGCTGTTTTTCTCACGATCACTTAAGGGCAACTTCTTCATTTTGGAAATCATGTTTTTGGTACTTTTGATAACCAATTTTAATTAAATTGTGCCCACGCATTTTTAACATTTGAAGGGTGCAAATATATTTTTTAAAACTCTATATCACCTGTACAGTTGTTGCAAGCCTAAAGTAAGCTGTCAGTATGGGCTGAAGATTAGAAAAAAAATTGAATTGAAGTTTTTTCTCAATCAAAATGTCTTATACCCACTTTATTCACAGTTATTTGCATTATACAGTCAATGTAGAGCAATATGAGTCCTTAATGGCTCAGAACCACAAAATATTTGTGGCAAAAGAGTTATACTTTACAGATCGTCATGGCATAAAACAAAAACTGTGCAACTTACTATAAATCTGATTACATATTTGAAATCAGCATAAAAGCATATATATATATATATATATATATATATATATATATATATATATATATATATATATATATATATATATATATATATATATATATATATATATATAATGAGAATTTCATTGTCCTAGGCTACGGATTAAAGTCAGTCAGTCAGTCAGTCAAAAACTTTATTAAATGGTCCTGAGGAGTTTAAGCCATCAGGGTGTCTGCTAGTGTCCCATGGCTGCTAGCGTCTCACGAGGGACACTAGCAGCCGCCACTGTATAAGCAACACCCGAGTTGGGGCGGGAACGTGGTGGCGTTCCGCCAGTTCTTGGGCCCTCTGGACTGCCTTTTGTTGGTTTCTGAGATTGGGGCTCCTCTCGGGGAAACGCGGGACATTGCCAGAGCATGTGTTCGAGTGAACAGTACACTTCTGAGTAGTCTGGCCATTGTGAATCTATGCCTGAGTTGTAACGGCTGAGTCGGCCCCGTCATAGGTACGATCTCGTTTGTAGCATGCGAAAAGCTACTTCTTGCGAGCGTTCGAGCTTTGCATGTGGTAAAGGGTATTGGCTTCTATAGTTTCGGTAGTAGGAAGTAATTTCGTGAAAGGTGAGTAAAGGATCATTAAACTGTACGTCTGGGCCCAGCTCTTCGGTGGCTGATTGATCGTCGCGGCGGGTCAGTTCTCGCGCTCGATCATGAGCCATTTAGTTGAGGTTGCTGTGGGGGGACCGCTTTGCCCCAGGAAACCAAGAGAGGTATAGTGCAAGCCCATGCATTTGCGTGTTTGTAGAATGTGGGCTGTTTCTCGAGCGATGTTGCCGCTTTCGTAAGCCCGATTGGCGGCGCGAAAGTCTGTGAAGACATGGGTTTGTGAGGGATCGACCATCGTGCTCGGCTATGGCGCTCGTTACTAGCCTAACCGAGGCGGCTGAGCGTAGGGCTCCGTCACCATCTACTACCGCTAGTGCGAAGGTGGAGGAGTTATTGTATTGCGCCGCATCCACGAAGATGGTAGAGTTGTGATTCGCAGCGGTACGGTTGAGGGTCGCGCGAGCGCGGGCCAGGCGTGTTGCGGGTGAACATTTCGCGGAAATGGGTTTACCATGTAGGTAGCGCGGACAGCTAGCTCTGGGGAGGGTTATGCGCGTTCACGGTAGGGATGTGGGAACATCCCAGCCTCGCTTAGAAGTTGGCGTCCTGCCTTGGAGGAAGAGAGGCAGATCACTTGGGCCATGGTCTGGGCCTCGATCACTTCATCGATGTTGTTGTGCATGCCTAGTTGGTCAAGACTGGCTACTCGTGTTTTGAGGTAAACCAAGCACTTGTTTAATGCTTTTGCGCATGAGCGTGTTTAGTTTTATTTTTTCCACTTTCGTCCAGTTGTGGGCAGACGCGAAGTAATTGATGTGGCTGATCAGAAACGCGTGGTATATGCGCAGAAGGTTGGCATCTTTAAGGCCTCGTCTGCGACCCGAGACTCGCTGAATCAGCATGTTTTCCGTTTTTGCTGTGATGTGTGTTATTACCCAGACAACACTCGACGACCTGAGGTCGTCCTCATATGGTACAAACGTCCTCGGCAGTTTCAGGACGTCCTCATTTGGTCCTCTAGTCGACACTTGCAGGATTATCCCCAAAATGCCCCTTTGAGACCTTTTTAAGGACGAAGAATTGTCCTGATATCGTCTGCTCGAGGACGTTTTGAGGATATGCATGTTTCGTATAGGTGCATGCAGCTTTCGCAATTCGTGTTTGGTTAATTTTCTGGCTGTTAACGAATAAGTCCACGGGATTTCGTATGCCTACTTTCGAGTCATAATAGTAAAGTACTTCTCGATCATTAAAATGAGATAGTTACACGAGGAAGCACTTCAAGCCAACACGAGAAAGACGTGTTCTTTTATTTATTATTTATTTATTTACTTTGTAAGTGATCGTAGGCCAAACTTTCTGCCTGCACGTTTTCGTTGGTCGTGATCTACCGCCGACGTGCATACGGAATTATATCGCACTGACTGTGGTCTGACCCGTTTCCCCAATGAACGCACGTGCGGCAGACCAAGTTTGGTGCGAGTATAAACGGTGTCGGCTCCAAAATGAATGCAGGCGTGAAAACTGTGAATAGCGAGCACGTTATTCTCGAGTGTCCAGTGTTGCAATGCCGCACGGTCCCATCGAGCAGACGACAACTGACCATGCTGACGACTGGGCTGGCCTAGGTTATCGTGAATAGAGCAGCATTGGAACTAGAACGCTGTGGGAAAACGAATGGGCGACTGAAGTTGTGGTGGTGCTAACAAAAAAAAAGCAGTACCTTAATGCGGTCACCATGCGCAGTCAAGGTGCTTTTAAATCTGGATGTCTACGACACTGTTTACCCATTTTAAAGTGACGCAACTATCATCATCATCATTATGGGCCTGCAGTAAGTCAAGTCGAGTCATTGGTCGAGTCAACATTCCAATACAACACTTCTCGCCATAGAGGAAGCTTCTCGCAGAAGCCCTCAAAGAATCGTAAGCATGCCAGGTGAGTGTCTTCTGTTAAATTTTCATATTGAAGTTGTAAGCCGCAAAGGTAAATAAATAAAAAAAGAGAGGACAGTTGATTTTCAGCCTCGCGCTGTATATCTTTACTGCTTATTCATGTATGTATGTACAAACCAACTGACTAGCCTAACAACGTGTTCTGGTGGTGGGTGTTCTTTGGTCTAGCCACCATTCTACTGTGCTCTGTGCTGTTCAAGATGGCTGAGAGCGCGGATCGCAAATTTCGGCGTGAAATTAATCGGCGCGTCAATGCTAGTTTTCAGCTTATTGACAGTGAGGCCGATGTCATAAATGACACGCGGTACGTTGACCGAGATTCCCGCAACGCCGAAAGAGAGAGCGACTTGCCCTCCGAGGCTTGTGCGGTCGACCTCGAAGACGGCCATCGTCGCCTTTGTGTTCATGACAGAGAACGGCCTTCGGCACACTCCTCGATCGTTCCAGAAACGGATGTGCCCCAAGGACACGTTTTGATTTCTGGCGACGCGTGCTACCCCAGCGGCTGCAGTGTTTCTGTGCCTCACGATCACACAGACTTCGAACGGCGTGCCTTCCATGACAGCAGCGCTGCGGCTTCGACTTCGGCGACCTCGCAGGTGAGGCAGAGGGATTCTTTCGAATTGGCACCGACTGGGAGTAACGAAGAGCAAGTTTGTGAACGCGGCAGTGTGGACAGCTTGCTGGCCTTTCGTGAGAGACTGCAAGCGTGGGCCTTACAATCTCGCGCATCGCACACTTCAGTTACATCGCTCTTGAGAGTACTACAGTCCCACGAATGCTTCAGCGCGCTCCCTTCAACTGCAAGGGCATTGTTACAGACGCCCAAGAAGTGCCTGGAAGTGTTGCAGCTGGCCGGCGGGAAATACCATCATTTCGGCCTCAGTGCAGGCCTACAGCGAGTGCTGCAAGATTGTGCAGAACTACCAAGAATTTTGAAGCTTAGCTTCAACATTGACGGTCTGCCGGTTTCAAAAAGTTCACGGGGCCAATTTTGGTGCATACTGGGACGCATAAGTAATTTGGAGGACAAAGCACCATTTATAGTGGGTGTTTTTTTCGGAAGCAGCAAGCCCAACAACGCGAATGATTTTTTGCGACCATTTGTTTGTGACATAAATGCTGCTATCACAACAGGGATTACCATTGGAGAAACTGCAATTCCTGAATTGTGTAATTCCTGTTTTATGAACTTTGTACTTTTTCAGAGGCCGTGAGGCGAAATTTTCCGGAAACAAAAAAAAATGACATCGAGTGTGTGATTAAAGTGTGGCTTCGGCATGCTGGGGAAAAGCTCCAGAAGCAGCGCTTAAGAACTTCTCGCACTCACCATGAGGGTGAGTTTTATTATCTGTGCTGTTGAAGCTATCATAACATATGATACTTTTGCTGTTATAGTTTAAATAATTTTCTTGCCTTACTCGAATTTTGATGTGTATGCAAGCATGAACTATATAAATCATTTTCACCATTATATAATGGCTAGTTCGTACCTGCACATTATGGTAATATAATTTTCATTTTATGCTTTCAAATCTGGCATGCTGTTATTGTCTTAATATTCTTATTGATACTCTAAATTCACTTGTGCTTCAAGATATGCTGCTTTCTATTACTACAGAATGTCTTCAAAGTGTCGCGTTGTCAAGCCCATCGGATGAAGACCTCTGAAGGCACAGGGCAAGAAGTCTCATCTAGTGAAAACTGCCAAGTTTCATTCCTGAAAATAAACATGTTTTCTGTGCATTGCTGTTTTTATTGCTATACTTGAAGAAATTGTTACTGAAACCTCACAGGCAGTGCTTTAAAGAGTGTGCATGTTCAGGCACTTTTGATTGATCAGTTGTCATTTCAGCGCTCCAAAAGAAGAATTAGAGCAACTTTTCGTAAGGTCTGATGAGTGCCTAGGTCTTGTATGCTTCGTCCTCAAAAAGTACTAGACTCATCATAATGTGCTCTTTTCTGGATGCCCTGAGGACGATCTGAGGCCGGACAAACGGACTGGTTTAGGACCACTTGAGGTTCATTTGAGGGCTTCCTCAGGTCATACTTTCGTACGGTGTAGGTCATCCTCAGGACAACCTCAGGTTGTCGGAGCGTTGTCTGGGTAATCGTGCATGACAGCCAGTGGCCTCGATTAGGAGGCCGAGAATGTGTATGGAGTCCACGCGGGGTATTCGTTGCCCGTCTTTGGCGTGTAGCGCCATGGGTAGTTCATGTAAGGGCGTTAAATTGAACGCCTTGGAGAGATGGCCGGTAGAGCAGCAACTCTGATTTCGTGGGTGACAGTCGCAGTCCAGTATTTTTGAGGTATGCTTCTGTGGTATCGAGAGTGGTTTGAAGGGCTTTCTCTAACTCCGCCAAGTCTCCCGGGCACCAGATGGTGATGTCATTTGCGTATATAGCATGGTTTATGCTAGGGGTGTCGCGGAGTTTGGCAGACAGTCCCTTCATTACTATGTTAAAAAGGAGTAGAGAAATGACTGCCCCTTGTTGTGTCCCGTTGGAAACTAATGTATCAGCGTCGGATGCAAGTTGCGATATTCGAATCTTGGCCTTTCGGTCTTGTAGGAAAGAACGAATGTATGCCTGGAATCTTTTACCGAGGCTGAGGATGGCAATGGATTCCAGTATAAAGCCGTGGGAGACGCTGTCGAATGCTTTAGTGAAGTCTATAGGGTGAGGATGCCACAAACATCTCCCATTTTGAGTCGAAGGTCTGTTTCTTTCGTAATAGCATGACGTCTTTTGTTGATAAGTGCGGACGGAACCCGAACATGTTGAATGGAAAGAGTCCGTGATCCTCTATGTAACGCGATGCACAATTTAGGATGGCGTGTTCAGCTGCTTTAAGGTTAGGGAGATAGGGCGTAGATTGTCGAAGTTTAGTGGTTTACCGGGCTTTGAGAGAAGGATTACCATGGCCGTGCGCCATTGTTCAGGTACTTGCCCGGTTTCCCACATGTGTTTAATGTCTTTTGTGAGTCGTGTGATCGCTTGGTTGTCTAAATTCCGCAACAGGCGGTTGGTTACCTTGTCAGGACCGGGGGCCGATCGACTATTCAGGTTGTGTAATTTTTCCCGAACTTCAGAGCTCCGTGAAGGGGTTGTCGAGTTCGGGTATTGTTTCGCATTCTATTTGTGGGTAGTCGATGGGTTGTGCAGTCTTTAGGGGGAGGTGTCGTTTGGCAATTTCTTCAAGAAAAGATGATTCCGTTCCTCCCGTCTTTTTGTGCGAGTACGTAGGAGACGGTCTATGGCATGACTTTGGTTGTCTTTTGTTTGGCGGTCGTCAAACATGTATTTTAGGAGGTTCCATGGATTTACCCCCAGTTCTCATGCGGCCGTCGACTGTCGGGCAGAGTTCATGCCACTGGGGTCATATGAGCTCCGTGCAATATTTTGCGACGTCTTGGTTTAGTACTGCATGAAACGCGTTTTCGTAAGCGTCCGTTTAGTCGTTGTTTTCTAGCGCGCGAGTATTTACGCTTTTGCCTGGAGCAAATGTACGAGGTGTGGCTCCATTCTCGAGACCTCTAGTTCTGTTTGTAGGGTTTTCGTTGTTTTCGCTATGTCTTCCTGAATTGAGGCGAGTAGTTCAGTGAATGTGTTGTATTCCTTTGTGCTGTTTTTGCGGAGGGTGAGGAAGGCATCCCAGTCCGTTAGTGTGAATGTACGTGGTGGGGATGATGCGTCGAGTAGTTCGGTACGTATGATGAAGTGATCGCTGCCCAAGTTCACTTGCGTATTGGTCCAGGTGTGGCCTGTGACCTTACAGATAAATACCAAGTCCCGGCGTAGTGTCACGTTGTACCGATGTGCCAAGTCTCGTAGGGAATCAGTGATCTGTTATGAGTGTGAGGGATAGGTCGTCTATTGCTTGCGTGAGGTTGGTGCCTTTTGCCGTTGCCTGGGGGTAACCCCATGACGGGTGTGGGACATTGAAGTCACCTGCTATAACAAGCGGAGAGTTTCGCGCGAGGGTTGTGGCTTTAGCTAAGAGCCTACAGATTAAAGCAATTTTTTTTTTCGAATTGCATCTTCTTCTAACTTGCTCTTTTGACCTAGATATATGTTATGGCTCATATATAGATTGATTGACAAAGTACTGAACGCATTATGCTATGAATCTTGCTTTGGCCCTTATAGCAGGGAGTTGATTTTTGATCAGATTTCATTCCTTTACTTTTTGTAATCATTACATGCACTGCTGTTAAAACCTATGCTATATCACTAAGGGGAAATGCTACTCGAGAAATGTCATTTCGCAAAAAATTATCACTGTAACATTCGGCTTGGTTAATTATGTTTGATCATTAAACATTTATTTTGAATTCAAATTAGAAATGAGTGAAAGATCGTTTTTTTCCACCCCAGCCACTCTAACTTAAGCTACAGCAGTTGCTGAGGCTACAGTGTATGGTGAAGTTGATGTAAAAAAAGAGGCCAAACACAAAGGCACGCACTTCTTAAACTGTCATTACCACCCGGACAGGGAGATAAGTTGAAAGGTGATGGAATACAAGGGGCACGAAATTGTTATGAAATAGCAATAACTGCCAATCTAGCCATGCGACTTTAATTCTCAACATGGAAGGGAGTTGCCGATTCTGTTCAAGAAGAGCCACTTCTGGTGTCAGCAGAGGCAAGCCACAACTCTTCAGGAGTCCACACCAGATTACGCTCATTAATGCTGACTAACAAACATATTTGTGGCTGCCCACCCCACATAGTATAAGCACCTCACAGACCACCATATATTAACCCTACGAATTGCGTACCATTGTCACGTCGACGATTAACATGCGTATTCGTTCGAAATAAGGCAAAACATGTGCCTCGGCCATGTTTTTTTATAATAAATCTGCAGTCAAATTGCATTCATTTCACAAATCAATTTCCCTTGATGAACAGCCAAGCTAGTTGCTGTTTCAAACCCATCTGCATGAGAACATTTTGAAGATAATCACGCAAGCAATGTCCAGAGAGGATTATCAGGATGCTGCTAAGGGGACGAGGACGTTTGTACCTTTTGAGGACATGCATAAGATGTTGACTGCAGCTTGGGAGTTTACGTGTCTAGGGGCGGTTTCGCAGAAAGGTGTGATCACTGATGCATAAAACAAGGCGTATCTGCCGGAAGGCTGATGATATGCCTTACGGAAGGCTGATAACATCTGCTGTTTCTATCTGAGCACAGCATGCTTTGCTTGTACTTTCAGTTACTTAGTTTTCTGGGCATAAGTAAGCCCAATAATATATAGTTTTGTATCTAAAAATGTAACTGTTTTCTTTATAGTCACTACCAAACGATAATACAAAACGTCTGGGGCATTTTGGAGGAGCAAGTGTTCTCTCGTTTAAAAAAATTTATTGCACATTGTTTAGAATATATATAACAAACGCGTTGTGCTAGCAGATAAGAAAAACGCCAGGCCTTCGCGGAAGGCGCAGCACAGTCACAGCAAAAGCTAGAAGAGCGGCCTTTCAGAGCCTTTTCGAAACACTCATTGGCTAACTACTGCAAACTCACTTGCTAGATACCCACCAGGGCATTAATAATGATTTTTTTTGGTATTAGGCTTGCATTTGCTATGCTATTTTTCTCATTCTTCTGAGAAGCATGGTATAAACACTTGCGAGGCATTTTGTGCCAATTGTTCATGCAGTGGCTGGCGACGATGAAGAACTATGCCTGAAGTGTGGTGCGCCACAGTTAATAGGTGAACAAGCGTGAGCTTTTGTAATGGGTTGGAGCACTGAATGACCCATTCGTTACGCTATTCGCATTGTGCAACGACTGGTCGTTCCTTTGCTCCTTTAAAATGCTTTAAAGTCATATTGCAATTGCTTTCCCGACATTAGGCCTGCCTAAGGCAAGTTTGCCAACAAGCCACAAGCACTGGCGTAGCTCAGTGGTAGAATGGTGTGCTCGCACCAAGCGGACCCGGGTTCGAGCTCCACTGTGTCATTTGTGCTAGGTTTTTTTTCTCATTTCGCACGATGTGGTTACGGACACTGGCGGCGGCGGAAAACTGCGCGTGACCCGAGTAATGATCTCATAACAGCTTTGGCTGTAATATGAAAACTGCAGTTTTATGTGCTCTACGTATGCAAAATATGTCACTACAGGCTTTACGGCTGCCATACACCGGTGGTTTCGTAGGCATAAAAAGTCTTGTATGACACGATAAAACAGCACACAGATATTTGTGCCATCAAGCGGAACCTCATGTGCTTAGATGGCGACCCGCTAGCTGGTCGGCAAGCTCAGCAGCAACTCCCAACAATTATAGAAATATAATTAGACCACACATACGTCAAAAGACACTAATAGACTCTAAGTGATTCAACGCAAGGCTGTTACATTCACTCTTAATAAATATAAGCAAACAGATTCTCTTTGTGCCTTCATGATCAAAAACAAAATATTTTCTTTTCTGACCTCAAGAAAATTTTATCGCATAAAGTTTCTACATAACATATTAGCTCGTGGCTTGAATGTAGGTGACTTGTCATACCTTCGTCTTGTTAGAGCAAGACACACTACACCTCATGTACCTAAACCGATTTTTGCTAAGTCATTTCAGAACAGCTTCTTTATCGAAAATATAGAGCACGGGGACAGACTGCCAGATCAGTCATTACGTCACCACACTTCATCCAAGCTATGGAAGAGCTCATTTTTTGTTAGAATAGTTGTTTCCTAAGTGCTGATGTTGTTTTACTTGCTCTATGTATGAGCAGTATCAATTTTATGCACCCATGTTCAAAAGTGTATCATTGCATGTATTAAGCCATCTTCGTATTTTGTTCTTTTGTGTGTACTGCCCCTCCTGCTAGTGCCAAGTTGGCCTGCAGTGTATTGAAATAAAGAAATGAATAGAAATAACGAGCAACAACCACCATCAGCGAAGTGTTTGAAGAGCTGTCCTGTTAAGTACCTAAAGCAAAGCATAATACGTTCCTTCCCAAATAAGCTAATGTACTTTGACTAAGAACGACAGCTTTTGAGACACTAACAAGTATTTCATTAGAACGAAATGGATCGCATTTCTGAAATTTACAATCAGACT
This sequence comes from Rhipicephalus microplus, assembly GCF_043290135.1. Taxonomy (NCBI): domain Eukaryota; kingdom Metazoa; phylum Arthropoda; class Arachnida; order Ixodida; family Ixodidae; genus Rhipicephalus; species Rhipicephalus microplus. The sequence continues at coordinate 310,814,862 of NC_134710.1, read as the reverse complement.
GCAGAGACTTCAAACATATTATTTTGTCAACTTCATTTTTCGTTTCACAACCTTACGTTTATATTTTTCTTGCCAAAGTAATCCCAACACAGTGAATAAAAATTTGAATAACCTCGACATTTGCTGGCCAAATAAACACTTTGCACCATATAGTGGTTATATTTCTCAAAATGCTTTGCTGTGCCAAGGATGTGTGGTGCAGTATCCTCATAACAAGACAACCTATAAACTCAAAAACAAAGTATTTTGGAAGACCCGATCACTTTGTAACAGTAAAGTGCAGAGAGGTCAAAAGTTCCTAGGCCATGCTGCCATAAGGTTACAGGGGATAGCTGCCTTTAAATTTTTGACCAGCCCTGTACATACTAATGTTTTGGGTTAGTTTGTTGATTTGTGCATAATATTTCACTCAAAAGTAGTGCTAGACGTGCAATGAACGATGTGGCAAATGTTCCAAGCCAAAAGGACACCGGAACATTACGCTGAAATCTAAAGAGTCAGACACATAGAAAGATAACGGTATTGTATTTTTTTTACATAAAACCACCAAGCACACAACAATGTAATAGACAGTAGACAAGGCCTAATGCTACCTCATTCATTTCATTTTCCAGTGTTAATTTTAGTCCACAAGTGTTGAATAAGAAGGGTACACCCTTTCCTAGACACTTAATAAATAAGGTGCAGGGGTATATACAGAAACCATTAAAAAATACGTCACAACACAAGAATATTAAGCTATTTACAAATATTTCAGCATATATTACAAGAATCAACTGATCGGCAATGAAAAAAAGTAATAATGGTTCCTTACACCCAATAACTGAGGACAAACAGTTTATTAGATCAAAACAGTAAGGATTTTGCCAGTTCCAAAAATCGGCCACCTACACAATCATCATCGTTCCAGAAGCTTTGGTAGACTCTGCCATTCCAGAAATGTTCAGACTCACTAAGACAAAATGGGCAAGTAGAGGAAAACATTGCTGCTAGTCCTGCAAGAGCAGTAGCTTGAAGAATACACTTCTAACAGTGACAATTTCGCTCACCGATGACAACTAAAACAACAGATACAAAGGAACATCTTTGACAAATAAGAAATGGCAGGGTACACACACATGTACAATTGCACTCAGCCCTATACTTTGTAGAATGCTCTAACACAAGAGAAAGCAAGACAATGCCCACGACTGGACATAAAACATAACATGGACATAAATGTGGCAACAAAAAGATACAGAGTGAATCAAACTCATATGTGCAACGTAACTCCAAAAGCTGCTGTGCGTTTTTTCAAAGTGCTTGTGTTTGACGGCACAGAAAATTGTATCGCCATTAATTCTGTATAGATTTTCACCTTGTCATGAATGCAAGAGCGCAAACCATTCAAATATTGTCACAATGTGACACTATTAGCCCCGAGAAGTTGGAGTGGCACCGCCAGGTGGGAGGCATGCCAAAGTGGCCTGGAAGCCACTAGAAAATGATGTTACGCCCTTTGTCTTCAAATTGCTGTATGGCGGTAGATCGAGTCAGCTATTTGCGTAAATCAGGGTATGCGACTACATAATCCCTGATGACTGCTAAAGACAAATCTGCCAATAAGATCAAAGTATACCTAGGTCTCAGAATACCAGAAACCATTGTGCACGTTGCAGCATATTACTTAAATTTCCTTAATGTTAAAACTGGTTGTGTGCGACAGACATATTTATATAGTCTCCTGCAGTAGAAATGGAATTCTGTCAAATGACCTACATTATTTACAGAGGCAGACATAACTTGCACGGTAAATCGCAATGCTGTTAGTAAACTTAAAACGTCCTAATTTTATTTGTAATACTTTGCAACACATGTTCAATCAAGTAGTCTACCCCAAGTTGTAATGAAGTTAGACCCATTTCGCACGGATATTTTCTTAGCACCAATTTTGTGGATTACGTGCACGGTGAAAAAAACTGATGTCTCGCAGTTCTACACACTATTTTTCAAAGTGGATCATCTGTTCAGATGGGAGTTCCCCATCCTAAGCTATATTAACCATACTTTCTGCTGCTTAGTTAACTTTTGATGATAATAAATACTTTCACTTTGTACCTTGCGAGATCTACACAGCACAATTGAGATGAGAAATCACCACCGTATTGCGGAAGAGTGGGTATGCGCCGGGCTCGGATGGAAGCAGCTGTGTGCATGCGTCGGCAGCGAAGCAGGCGAGTCCTCACTATTACGTTACTTCGCCAAAGCTGCAGCGACGCCAGTGTTCATTCTCGATACTAATGACAAGCCACCAATTTGTAGTGGATGATACAAGTCTCTAGGCATTGAGTCATTGCTGCTGCACTACCAAAGCATCACAATAACAGCAAACAACTCAGCAATGCAGAGGCAAGGGTGTGGATGCATACACAGCAGCAATTGTGATAACAGCCTTAAAAAAAAGAAAACCTATAAGCTGGACAGCTCTATGAAGGATATTGCCTAAGACAAAAGTAACACAAGTTCTGAAAGAACAAGGAGAAATAAAATGTTATGAGGATAGGCCCACAGCATGTGCTTTCTAGGAAACTTACACCCAAACCTGAGCAAGGTTGACCCGAGCTTAGGGGCCCCCATAGGCTACCACACTTCTGAGTGAAGCCAAACTTCTTGCAACACACCGTTCACAGCTGTTAACAATATGCATCGTAAAGAGAAAATTACATTTTTTTTCTTTTCTCTGGTTTCTCATAAAATCATGAGACAGTAAACAAGTCTGCCTTTCAACATGATTGACTGCATACAAGCAAATGTACCTTACAATGTTGAATTCCATAATTTACCATGCACACAAGTATTCACACAATAAGAATATATAAGAAAGGGCGAAGAGTGATTAATCAACGGAAACAGCACAAAGGTGTATAAGACTTAGTGGTACCGTGCAAATGGATAAATTGTATGCAATAATTGTGTTGCAAAATGTGCAGAGGCAGCATAAACACACATGGCTTAAGACAACAGAACTGCATATTTACATTTTGTGTACAAAACCAACAACTACACCATCCCAACTGAATCCTCTGCACCGCGTGTCTTAAATCATTACCTATGAAAATAAAGATACATAGAAAATTCTGAAAGTAAAATATGAGGACAGTATATAAACATTTCAACAAAGTAACAAAAACATGAGTATAAAAAATGCTTCCAAAAAGCATAAAGGGTTAGCATATGTACACGCATACTGTGGCAAGGGACCTCATAGAGTCTTGGCAAAGTGTCTCTATCATGTGTACTGGCTGGGGGGCTGTATGCCAACATTTCCATCCCACGAGGGCAAGCAGTACACAACAGTCACAACATGACACAGAACTTCTTCATTGAGAATAGTAGTAGAAACACCACAAATGTTCTGGAGCTGCACTTGGACAACATGCATTGCAGCCAGGTTCAACAGAATTGCCTAAGTGACATGCACTGACTGAGCACAGTATCTCAGAGAAGATGCAATACAGTTCATAAGGAAAACAGTATGTAATAACATTAGCATGAGAATGCTGCCCTAGACTGTGAATGACTCATAAAAGCAAGAAACCATCGGGATGATAGAACATGCAGCCAGCCCACAGCCACTCAGAGGAAATGTGCGACAGCACCTCCATGTTAACACTTGCCCCAAAGGATCTTGCCCAAGGCAATGCAGGAGAACACAAAGCCAAAAACCATTTATAACAACCAATGGAGTGCAAGACCAACAGACCTGCTTATACGCAAGTCTACTGGCTGCAGGAGAGGCTGACTGCATAAGACTGTGGGGGATGCGCTACCAATAAATAAGCAAGACAAGGAGCCGTGGTTCTTGACGGGCAGAGGAGTCCAGGACCTCAGGAGCAACGAAGAGTGTTGCATTCGACATCACTGGAGCCTTCTTCTTCAGAAACACGTGCCTTGATGACAATAGACTCATTTAGGTTGCTAACAAGCGGTGTAGTGCTTGCTGCGGCAGAACTTTGCTCAGTTTGGTCACAGTCCATGGTGTTTCCCTGTGATGGACTCTCCAGGCCAGATGTGTGTGCAGGGCTGCCATCCTCATCTGAGCTGAAGGATGAGCGTGATGACTCAGAATCAGACTCAGCTTCTTCCTCTTCCTCACCAGTAAAGGAGGCCCCAGGACTGTCAGAATCTTCAGAGTCCACATAGACTTCTGCCCCGGAGAAGATGTAGGTGGATGGTGGCGTAAAGAGGAAGTGACCCTCTGTAAAAGTGCCATGCATATTTTTCAGACTCGTACAAGCAAGAAATACACGTACGGAAAACATCACCAAGAAACATACAAAGTTCTGCTTACTATTATTACTTAGCTACAAAGAAATATGTGCCACTTGGCAGCTGGAGAAAAAAAAAAGGGAAAACTATCAATACACAATACTTTTGCAGTCATTGGGTTTAGATAAATGCATCTCTCTAGTAGGGGTGTGCAATTCTAAAATTTTGCATAATGAATCAAACAGCACTAAAATCAAATAGCACAAATTTGAAATTCCAAATATTTTTGATAGTTATCAAATGATCAGCAACAACAAAAATGCACCAAGGAATGAGATGTGGGAACAGCAAGGGGTAACTTTTCTTATTTTCGTGATTGAATAACCCATATGCCTGTAGCCCATATACTTAAGGCACCATCGATGCCCTTTGACCATAAGATAAAGGTGAGTCATCCAGTGTCGCTGAAGCAGAAGTATCGGCAATCAACGATAGGCAACATAAATCAACTATCTTCACTATGAAACTCTAGATGTTAACTCATGAAAATTGCTTAATATATAAGTATTAGTTTTATTTAAAAGCTGATAACTACATACCGCCTTCATTACTGTTGTCGCTGCCATATTTTTTCAATCTGCAGTTAAAACATATTATAAAAGCTCTCATTACTGCTCACTTTAAATAAGTGCAGCACTTTCTGATGATTAACCCATAAACATTGTATATTATTTAGGCATCAGTTTTATTTAAAAGCCGATGACAACATACTGCTTTTACTACTGTTGTTGCTGCCACATTTATGTCTGCAGTAATAAAATATTGCAAGAGCTTTCGTTGCTGCTCAGTTTAAGTTATTGTAGCATTTTTCAATACGTTAAATACAATCCTAATGTGCCTTTGTTAAAGAACGTGAATGTTTCAAATAAAAGGTTTTGGAATTGTTAGGATGTTTTGAAATTGTCACCCTACCAGTCTAAGCCTGCTTTGAAAATTGTTGCCTTACTGTTCGAAAACGATTCTAATATTATTCGATTCGTTTCTAAATTCAATACTTGCACAGCACAGGGGTGAGATGACCGAGACTGAATTGGGAGCAGTTTTCGGAGCAGCAAAATTTCAATTTTGGAGCACACGAACCTTACTTTGGAGCAGTTAGCGGCATTTACATGTCATCCTAGGAGCTTGCAAAAACAAATTGTGCCGTTCGCGGCCACCTCGTGCGGGTACACTCTCAAGAGTACGGTGCGGGAGCCAAGAAACCTCGCCGCACCGACTATCTTGTAAAACACATGCGTGCGACACCAAGCGATAAACAAATGGTACTCATTAACACCTCTCGACACACACACAACCACGTGTTATTAATACTGCCCACATTGGCCTGCTCTATTTTCTTTAATATTGTAGGTCATCACCGTTGGTGTAGAAGTCTCGATATTCATAGACTCGCGATAGCCGCCCGCACTGCTCTGCGACTCCCGTAATGCGCTCACAGTGCGCTGCGCAGGTGAACAAGCCACTGATAATGCAGAGGCCGGTTTTGTTGCAAAACGAAAAAAAAAAAAAATAAATGTATGCCACTCAGACTGCGGAACGGCTGCCGACGGTAAAGCGAAGCCCAAAAGCTCGTGTAGCCCAGACCCGGCACACGGCAGCGCCTTTTAAAGCGGTCGTTGTAAGTTTTGATTACAAAATGAAGCAGTGGCGAATCACCATTTTCGAAAAATACGCAGCGTGATCACCGCTGCGTCATGAGTTGCGAATAAAGCGCCGAGGCGCCCATTATTATCTTATACTGCTTTGAACATGAGTTCTGCCTCCGTTGGGATTCGCAAATAACCAACCAAGTGGGCCTCTAAATAGCTGCAGACATCGATGTGTGTATTTAAAGTGCGATGGCTTCTTTAAATGCAAAATGCAATAACAACTTGTGTGTCTAAATAAACTCATTGTTAGCGAGGGTAAACCGGGAGCGGGTTGCACGCATTCTGTCACTCACGGAGCCCAGTTTAAGAACCCACCGGCCAGAGCATCCAGAAGAGGTGTTGCATGCAGTGGGATGACTTCACGTTTACGCGACAAGGCACTCGCTCATGGCAAACCCACACACGTAGGTGAGTGCACGCAACAGCGTCAACATAAAAACCGCAATGACCAGAGGAACATTCTACGCACAACAAAGAACTTGAAAGTCAACCCTGCTACGCATGCCTACACGGTGGTTTTGACTAAGCAAAAGTGGTGCCAGAACACACAGCCAAGCTAGTAGAACCCACATGCTTGATTCACGGCAGCACATTTTTGCGAGGTCACAAATATTTACAACAGATTCCGAGGAAATTATGATGGCACTAGAAAGGTGCGAGTAAAAAAAAAAAAAAAAACAAAAAACAAGCTCGGGTGTGTCTTATTCATTAGTGTTCCTGATGCTGCTTGGAATATCATGTGGTCAACTCTGCCTTTTTTTCCCCACTGAAGCCAAGGTTGGCATTAAAATTCTTGCAATTGAGGCTGTTTTGGAGCATTTTGGGACAATTTTCACTAATTTTACGCTTTTGAAGCAGCTCAGCCAAGTAAATGAAAACGCATCACAAACGCGCATTATGCGCAGCTGTCTCACCCCTGACAATACCTACTCCCTAGTTCACAACTTTCTCCGAGAGTCTCCCTAGTCCTAATGTTTCTCTGAGAGTTCATTTTGCAGCAAGACATGCTGCTCCTGAGTTTATCATCAGTGCTGAGCTGAGCAAAAAATTTTTTCGCGTATTAGTCAAGTATATTTTCACAATACCGGATACAACACTTTTACCGCAACACAACACTTGATGAGCGAGAAAATGTTCAAAAAGAAAATGTGGGTGGAGACTGCTCCTTTTGATTACCACACCAAAACACAGTGACGTCATAAATTTTGAAGGCTCCTACTGGTTTCTACGTGGCTTCTAATTGATAAAAATGGTTTATACAGTATATTGCCATCAGTGGGTGCCACAGATCTAGTGAATGAAGTTTCAAAAAATTTCATGAAGCCCACACTGCGAAAACAGGAAAAATGCATGTTGAAATTTTTGATGTCACACACGGAGACTTCGGAGTGAAATTTAAAGTGATTTTAAACTTGATTTTCTCCAGTAATAATGAACTTATGATAGGTAAATATGACATTAGAGTTCTCATAGTGCAGTTTGCCAATGTGAACTAAGTCATTGCTTCTCTTTGTGTCCCTTTAAAATGCAAGAACAAGTTCAAGCTGCTGACCACTCACAGAAGTGCATCTACGCCTTCCAGCAAGATTACACAATTGCTTGACACAGAAAATTCACACAAGTGCATTTATGGCAATATTTTACACCATATCACCTAAACAGAGGCTCATTATAGCCATTCCATAGCCGTCATTTCTAGGTCTCCCAAGCTCATCCACCGAGTAACAGCACTTAATTCAGTCGCTAAAAGGCATCAAAAGCTGTTGCAACCGGGATGTCAACCTTCCACGATTGACAGTAAGCTCTATGCCAGATTTGGACAGTATTTTTATAATGGAATTTGCCAGGTGACAGAAAAAAGCGTCCAACACAAGTAGTGATACAACTAATAGTATACCAAGCCACCAACAGTAAACACAGTTTAGCCTATCAGGCACCAGTACTCCGATCCTCTACACGTTGTCCTGACAATGCACAACATTTTTTAAGATCTCAATTTTCGGCAGCTTCTCCTACTTCAACACTATGTAGAGTGAAAGCTTTTGACCTCTGCCGCACAAGAAAACATTAGTGACTAGCACCTTCTCACGGCAACTCGACCTTATGCAAACTTGTTTAGAGCCACAAGCTGTTCTTCATTGCTTTCCAGAAGTCTCTGAGATATTGATGACATTGGGCTGCTACAATCTTCCTGACATGCACAGCCAGGTGTGCAGGCTGTCAGCACTGCATAAAGCAATGAGGTTCTGTTCAATCTCTAAGAAGACTTTTCTAGCACCTAGAAACTTGCTTCACAAGCAAGTTCACAAGCTGCTGTATAAAAAATTTGCCCCCTTTCGCTGACCTCCCCTTGCGAACGCTATTGTTGGCGATGCCGAAATTCCGCCCTGTAGCCGGACAATTCCGGATGGTCCAGTCAGTTAAAATAGCTGTTCTTATGAAGTCAGCTAAGTAGTGCTTTTGCAATTCCAACATCATGCAAGATGCACCTTTTTGCAAATATGTCAATTGCTCACACAAGTGCATTTCACAGTTGATGTGGCTAAAGTGATGCAGGTTGGAACAAATAGCAGCCTATTAATGCTACCGCAAGACCATGCTTTCTCGTCAGCGAATCTTGATGATGATAGAGCAAAAACTGGAAAGGCAAACTTAAGGCTGAAAAACTGGTATCCACCCGTATTAACCCTTTCCAGACCACTGGTCTATCTAGTCGTATCAACAAAAATTGGTCCCGCACGAAAGAAATGCACTCTATATTCACCATAATTGTGTTTATGCCGCCCCGACTTTCATTCAATTTTAAAGCGGTCTTTCATTTCATTCCCATGCGGTGAAGCCACCTTGCAGTTATTTTTCAATGTGATTAGAATAAAGAAACGCCACTGAATTGAAAGAATAGTATCGTTTTATTCATAAAAAAAAAAAGCTCAGGAAATTGAGCAAACAACTTTTTCACTGATTATGGCAAGTTTTTTTGGCGTTTTTCTTTTTCGGTTGCAAAAAGGTTTTAAAAAATCAGAAGCTTCACGTCTTTAAAGTTAAAAAAATAAAGAAGAAAAATCTTTTATTACACTTAGATTTTCCTGGTTAATGTGACGAGCAAAAAAACATTAAAAGTGCCTCCCCGTGGCACATTAAATAGCGAACTAAAAGGTCATTAAGAGCTACGAAATTAGTGGGAAGCCTTCACAATAAAATTATCTACTGAAGTAAAGTAATAATGTTTCAAAAAATCCTTACAACAGCATTACAACATTCCACATTAATTCAATAAGTCAAGGACCCACCTGGTAGTCTGGAGGCAACGCTCTCTCTAGTTCTTGGCTTCCAAGGAAACTCGGAGGAGCAATCCAAGATGTCAACCTGGCTTTCCACTGTGGGAACCATATCGGCACTGGTGGAATCTGGCACGATTTCTTCTGCTGAGCAACAACATGAGAACCCAACATGATTGTAAGACATGCAGCATCCACGCACATGCACATGATCATTAGAAACTTTGTGCCAGCACTGAATTGGGATCACCAATGTGTGTTAGTTGAGTAAAAATTCCAAAGCTTCATACAACCACCACTGGTCCTACAGGTGAGGGTTCTTTTTTCACACAAGGTGCCACCACTCAAACTTCGTGCTAATAATTTACATTTAGCCGCAGCTATTAAGAAATATAAAAATATTTGATTTGTTAAGGCGTTTATTAGCCGGCAACCAGCGAGCATACAAAATGGCGACAGTCACGGCCAAGCACGGACTCTCAGCGCGAGCGGCGTCCTTGTTGGGTAGCCCCACTAGGAGGTACTCAAGAGTTCGACCCATTTCAGAGTTCGGAGGCTTCGCTACAATTACCCCGGGGTCGAAGAGGGAGCCATCAGAAGAAGTGGTGGAGCCATCACGAATACTCTTCTGCCGCTTTTGCTCTTGCGTCGTAAAAGTCTTGGCAAGCTCGCGGCACTCTTCAGCAAGCCTGGCTGTCTCGGAAATAGGTGTACACTCAGATGGATCCAGCGTGTATGGGAGTACCGTGTCCATGGTGTGTGACGTGTGCCTTTCGTACAGCAAGAAGAAAGGTGAAAAACCAGTCGTGCTCTGAGGGGCAGTACTGTAGGCGTAGATGATGAAAGGCAGTATATTATCCCCATTCGTGTGGTTGGCAGCGACGTACATCGAGAGCATGTCGCCGAGGGTGCGGTTAAAGCGTTCGGTGAGGCCATTCGTCTGCGGGTGGTAAGCAGTAGTTTAGCGGTGGACAGAATGGCACTCCGTCAGAATGGCTTCGACGACTTCTGACAAGAAGACACGGCCTCTATCGCTGAGAAGCTCTTGGAGTGGTCCGTGGCGCAGTATGAATCGATGCAGCAGGAAGGACGCAACATCACGCGCAGTAGCCGCAGGGAGAGCGGCGGTTTCAACGTATCGCGTTAAATGGTCTACGGCAACGATGGCCCAGCGGTTACCAGCCGATGTCAGAGGAAGTGGTCCATACAAATCGATACCTACGCGGCCAAAGGTACGGTCAGGGCAAGGTAACGGTTGCAGACCGGCGTGCGACATGTGTGCCGACGGTTTGCGGCGTTGGCAAGTGAGTCAAGAGCGAACGAACTGCTGCACGTAGCGGTACATCCCGCGCCAGAAGTAGCGTTGTCGAATGCGGTGGTAAGTTTTGGATGCCCCACAGTGCGCACATTGCGGATCAGAATGGAAAGATTCACATATCTCCGACCGCAGACTGCGGGGTATGACGAGTAACCACTGCCGGCCATCGGAGTCGTAATTGCGTCGGTGTAAGAGGCCGTCACGGATGGCGAAATGGTGAGCTCAACGACGCAAGGCACGCGTGAATGGTGTTGCGGACGGAGCAGAGAGCAAGTCGATCAGCGGGGCGATCCAATTATCCTTTCGCTGTTCGGTAGCGAGGATGTCAACATCGATGGCAGATACAGCAATTGAGGTTACTGAGCAGGGCACGTCGTCTTGAGGTAGAGGGGAGCGTGAGAGGGCATCGGCATCAGCATGCTGGCGTCCGTTGCGGTACAGCACACGGATGTCGTAGTCTTCTAAGCGAAGAGCCCAACGGGCGAGACGGCATGAGGGATCCTTGAATGATGAAAGCCAGGATAGTGCATGATGGTCGGTGACGACATCGAATGGGCGACCATACAAATAAGGTCGAAACTTTGTAAGGGCCCAGACGATCGCCAGGCACTCTTTCTCCGTGACGGTGTAGTTTGTCTCGGCTCTCGTGAGCGTACGACTTGCATATGCTACGACATATTCAGGGAATCCGGGTTTGCGCTGCGCCAGGACAGCACAGAGGCCTACACCGTTGGCGTCTGTGTGCACCTCCGTTGGGGCTGTAGGGTCGTAGTGGCGTAGAATGGGAGGCGACGTCAACAAATGGCGGAGCTTCGCGAACGCGTCGTCGCACTCAGATGACCACGAATTGAGGGGCCCGTTACTTCCAAGGAGCTTCGTCAGCGGTGATATTATCGTGGCGAAGTTTCGTATGAAGCGTCGGAAGTATGAGCACAGGCCCACGAAACTACGCAGTTCTTTGACAGATGCAGGTTTGGGGAATTCGGCCACGGCCCGAAGCTTGGCAAGATCTGGAAGAATGCCGTCTTTCGACACGACGTACCCCAGGATGGTGAGTTGCCGTGCTGCAAAGCGGCACTTTTTAAGATTTAGTTATAAGCCGGCATTGCTCGCACGCGCCAGAACTTCTTTCAGACGTTGGAGATGCGTGGAGAAATCCGGAGCGAAGACAATGACATCGTCGAGGTAACACAAGCACGTGTATCATTTCAAGTTGCGCAGAACGGTGTCCATCATGCGCTCAAAGGTCGCAGGTGCATTACATAGACCAAACGGCATGACGTTGAACTCGTAGAAGCTATATGGCGTGACGAAGACGGTCTTTGGTCGAGCGTCGTCAGCCACGGGTACTTGCCAGTACCCCGAGCGCAGATCGAGAGAAGAAAAAAAAATCGGCTCCATGAAGGCTGTCAATCACGTCATTGATGCGTGGCAGTGGATAAACATCCTTGCAAGTGATATTATTGAGCCGTCTGTAGTCCACACAGAACCCCACAGAACCGTCTTTCTTCGCAACAAGAACAACAGGAGACGCCCATGGACTGTCTGAGGGCCGAATAACGTCGCGTTGGAGCATATCGTCAACCTGATCATTAATTACCCGATGTTCCGCAGGCGACACGAGATATGGACGCCGTAAAGGTGGATGGGCACCAGTGTCGATGCGATGCGTAACAACGGACGTGCGACCAAGAAAACTTCGCCCGACATTGAAAGAAGAACGATATTCTTGCAACAGGTCCAGAAGCTCGGAACACTGTACCACCGCAAGGTTGTCAGCGATGGAGGGGCCAAAGAGATCAGCAGATGACGGATCAGAAGTGGAAACAGCATTGATGGTACGCGACCTGGGACAGCGCGTGTCATCGGGTACGCCCAGGACTTGTGCGTCGTCGACTGGTTCCACTCTGCCGAGACATTCCGCCTCGAATATAGGTAACAGTGTGCGGGGACGGGTTGGTTACAAAAATAGCAGCATTGCCCTGGTTGACCTGCACGGTCGCGAAAGGTACTAGCAACCCTTTCCTGCTACAAGCACGGTCGGATGGCGAAACGAGTGCAATTGTATCGGAGAGACCGGGGCAGTAGGCAGACACAGCCGTCGTCGAGTTCGGAGGCACTGTTGTATCGTCTTTCGTTAGAATCTTGCTCAGTGTCGAGGAACTGTCTTCTGAAGTCAAATGCGAGAAGGGTGAGAGTTCAATTTCGGCGGCGGCACAATGGATGACGGCGTCATGGCGGGAGAGAAAGCCCCATCCCAGGATGACGTCATGAGAGCATGCCGGAATGATGATGAACTGGGCAACATACAGAACGTCCTGAATGACAACGCAAGCTGTGCACCCTGCTGTAGGATGAATACGATGCAAACTTGCGGTCCGGAGGGACAACCCAGAAAGTGGCGTCGTCACTTTTCGAAGTAAGCGGCAGAGTTTTTCGCCCATAACTGATACGGCAGCTCCAGTGTCAATAAGAGCCGATGCACAAACACCGTCCACAAGCACGTCAATGACATTTGAGGGGCTGCTCTGAGGGCTTTCACATTGCAATAGCATCGCAGTCCTTGCCTCGGGGACTGCGACGACTAGTTTTCCCGCTCATGAGAAGCCGCACTTGGCCGCATGGGGGACAGGGAACGACATCGTGGAGACGGCGATTTTCAAGATGGACCTGGGCGAGACCGAGGTGGCATAGACGGCGGTTCTTCGTGATAAGGAGGACTGAGTTGGCCAGCAACAGGTGAAGAAATCGGAGCCGGCTGTACGCGATAGCAATAACGGGCTACGTGACCGGCGTAACCACAGGCAAAGCAAATGGGCCGGTTGTCGGGTGTGCGCCATCTGTTCACCGGGGTAGGTCTCACCCATGTCGTAAGGGCCGATGGATGGAACGGTGGCTGCATGGTGGACTGAAGCTGAGGCTGAGGGGTTACGTCAACATACGTAGCGGGCATACCCGCTGCAAAGGACGAAGGTCAAGCAGCAGCTTCAGCGTAGGTCAGAGGGGCGGGTGCTAGAACGACTTGGGGCGGCCTGGCGACCACTTGCGCGTAACTCAGGGACGCAGAAGCCGGAGGCTGTGGGGGGTGGTAAGCAGGCATTACCTCCGCTATTTCCCGTTCAATCGCTCGGCGGATGGGAGGGAGAAGGGTAGTAGCTGATTGTTGAACAGCAGGTTGGTGGGAAAAGGGCAGGAGCGAGAACTGACGCGCGATTTCCTCACGGATGAAGGACTTCAGGTCTGCCATCAACGCCACTTGGTCACAACTGGCCTCCAAGCCAGCAAGCGTTGCAGCTCGTGGTGGAGAGCGTCGGGTCATCGAACGCTGCCGGCGGAGCTCCTCGTAGCTCTGGCACAGTGTGATGACCTCAGCCTCTGTGCCGGGGTTTTTGGCGAGCAGCATCGTGAAGGCATCATCGTCAATGCCTTTAATGATGTTTCGGATCTTGTCAGACTCGGACATGGTGTGATTGGATTTGTTGCATAGGTCCAGAACATCTTCAATATAGCTGGTGAATGACTCACCAGCCTCCTGAGCACGTTCACGCAAGCGTTGCTCGGCTTGCAGCTTGCGAACAGCAGGGCGGCCGAAGACGTTGATGATTGCAGTCTTGAAATCGGACCAGGTAGCAAAATCGGACGCGTGGTTGTTGTACCACAAACTGGCGACACCCGCAAGATAAAACATTAAGTTGGTCAGCTTGCCGTCCTCGTCCCATTTGTTGGGGACGCTCACGCGCTCGTAAATGGCGAGCCAGTCCTCCACGTCAGTGCCATCGGCGCCAGTGAAGATGGGTGGATCGCGGATCCTGGGGACACCGGGACATGGGGGTGGCATTGGAGGAGGCGTTTGCTGAGAGGCGTCGTGAGACATGGTAGATGGCAGGGTACGTGATCGTAGCTCCAAGGGCATCAAAGGAGATCGCAGCACTCTCCACCAATTTGTTAAGGCGTTTATTAGCCGGCAACCAGGGAGCATACAAAATGGCGACAGTCACGACCAAGCACGGACTCTCAAGCGCGAGCGGCGTCCTTGTTGGGTAGCCCCACTAGGAGGTACTCAAGAGTTCGACCCATTTCAGTGTTCGGAGGCTTCGCTACAGATACTTTATTGGCACCAGTTCAAAAGCAAATTTACCGAACTATGTAACAAAATGGCAAGTTGGGCTAGTTGATGCTTATTCATTTTGGAAGAAAATAGTGGACGAAAAAAACAAGGACCAAAAAAGAAGAAACCATACTAGTTGATTTAAAGTGACACTAAAGGCAAATGACAATTTATGTCACACAGAGAACTCTCAGTGTATGACATCTAAAAAGGCAATATCATCAAGGACAGCAACCTACTTACCAAGAAATTGGGCTAAATGTATTACATGACGTGCGCCACGAGTGGGACATTTGATATTACCCTGATGACGTGAGAGAGTCTGACTACAATTAATCACTAGTAATTGAACTAGCTACAATAAAAAAAGACCCTTCCGTGCATCAAGATGAATATTAAAATACTGCTTGTCCATTTCTGTTTGACTTATAGAAAAAAAGAACCACCTAGCGTTACTATGGGGAATGGAGCAAGCGGTTCAAATGTTCCGTTTTCGCCTGGTTAGTTGATGCCATTTAGTGGGGCCCAGTTGAACCAAGCAAGCAGAATAGTATTGTTAAATGGCCTTTGTTGCTGCTGTGGCTTCCACTACTTTCGCTCTGCTGCTACAAGTGTCGGTGGCCCCGCAGTAAAGGCAGGCAACATTGAGCATGACAACGATAACATCAGAAAGACACTTTCAGGTGCGTGATTTGAAGTGCAACAACACAATGCAGACCACTAAAACAAGATTTTATTTCAAAATGAGCACTTCTTTGGCACAAAAGTAGCACTACGAAGTTTTTTTTTACCGCTATTTCAACAATCAACATGGACTTGATATTTGATAAGTCACAAAAGCTGCATTTGTGACATGTGCATGCGAGTTTCATTCTGCATGCGTAGATCAAATTAAGTGTTACATAGCAACATGAACTTCAAGCAGCTTCCGAAGATGCCAAATCGATCCTGGTGCCATATTTTGAAATGATCGTAAAAGGCAATAATGTCTCCTTGCACAATGTCTGGTGTGTTTCATAACTAAATCAAATGCTTGACTATGATGTCCATGTTGCACTGGCCGCTGGTGATTTCTCACATATCACAAGAGTGAGCACACTGTAAAACCCAGTTACCAGAGTGTGGCGTTTTCAAGCATACTGGCTACACAGTGGCTAGGCTTGGCTCTGGCTACTTAAAACATAAGCATTGAAAGTGATCTTGAAGTTTCTTGTATAATTGCTGCTGCATATTTTTTTAAAGAACACACAATGTGTCAAATGCATTTTCGTTGCATGCTAAAATGGTGTACTCAGACAGCTTTTTAAAGAACGCACAACGTGTCAAATGCATTTTTGTTGCATACTTAAAATGGTGTACTCGGACAGTTCAGCTATGGTGTGCTTCTAGAGTGCCATCGTCTCTACTTCTCGCCCTTACAACCTCGAGGTACAAAAA
The DNA here is from genome assembly GCF_043290135.1 of Rhipicephalus microplus. Classification (NCBI taxonomy): domain Eukaryota; kingdom Metazoa; phylum Arthropoda; class Arachnida; order Ixodida; family Ixodidae; genus Rhipicephalus; species Rhipicephalus microplus. Next base: position 310,798,764 of record NC_134710.1, on the reverse strand, counting down.
TTGTAATGAAGAGGAATATGCGCACTTTTGCTATGTGAACATGGCGCCACAGGAATTTTGCAAATTCCTGCTATAATAAGAAAGTTACAGGGCTTTAAGACAATAATTTCAGCTGGTTTCAAGTTTTTGGGTAGCCACACCACCCTTCTCCGCCATTGGGGGCAGAATGCAAAGCTCATCGTCAGCGATACGTCATTGGTGCACCGCAGCTAACGACTGAGCAGGGCTTCCCCCACATGAGCACGTGTCACAGAAGCGCTCGGTAAAAGCGCGATGCAGAAGCACAGTACAAGGAGCGCCCTCCCCGAAGAGGTAAAGTAGCCAGATGCCCATTTTTCTCGGAGGCTTCTGTTCAGGCAATATCACTTCTCCCGGTAGTCCTGGGCTCTATAAAACGGCAGAGGGCAGCACAAGGAAATGAAAATGCGGACTGCGCGGTCGAAACTGCATCACCACTAGGCAGAGGCACCGTTTCATAGGGAAGAGGATCAATCGACGAGCTCAGTGGTATGTCAAGTTGCCCATGGGCAAGCTTGCATCACTGCGCGTATAAGGAAGCTTGGTCAGGTTAGAGAATTTTTTTATTTTAATTGGAGGATCTGTGCGGTGCGTGGTGCTGTTATAGTATTCAGAAAATGCGATTGTCACAGTCTACCATATGCATTGGTGAGCCCATTTGGTGAGTGCAAAAAAAAAAAAAAAAAAAAAAAAAGAGCCCGCGCCCTTTTACCGGCCACTTAAAAGCATGAGCAAGAATCGCCACAAAAAAGAACCCCCAATACTTGCAAGCCACCCATGGCACTTGACACGATATAATGAGTACCAAGGGATGATTGCATTCAAAGAGAAGAAGCAGAAGGTGCAAGAGATTCAGATGCAAGTCACTAGCGTCTGCTTACCAACTGATGTGCTGCTAGTCGGGGTGTTTCCATTCTCATCTGATGCTGTGGTCCCACTCGACTCAGCAGGCGCTTTCATTTCCGATGATGGCCTGTTGGATACTTGTGGAGGCAGTGATGTAACTTCTGTCAACGGTGCCACAGGCCCATCACTAAGAGCAACATCCCAGCCAAGCCTTCAAGGTGAGGAAAATTGACAGTCATCATTAATTGTTAACCACACATAAATAATACCAGCTCATGTCAATCAACAGGCAACCCACCTGTTGCACAATTCCTTGATGATGACATCACAGTCACCCAAGAGCTCGACATCAAAAGTGACATGCTTCAGTGATTCACGGTTGATCAGTATCTGGGGTACTTCCGGGGGAATGGAACCTACAGAAAACAGACGTAGTAACAGAGTCTGGAAAACCTAGAAGCATCCTTTCTCAAACTCTCAGAAGCTAATACATAGCGTAAATTAGGTCAAGAAAGACACTACAGTCAAAACCCGCAATAACGAAACCCCTCGAGTACGAAATCCCCGCGGCAACGAAATATTTCCGGATCCCCGACAGACGTTCATAGAAGCCCATGTATTACGTATCTCGCAGCAACGAAATGTTTTTAGACAGCTATCCCGCATCAACGAATTTTCTACCATGGTCCGGGCCTTATTTTACCCTCCCTCCAATGTTAACTTTGAAAATATGCTCGTATACGTGTTACGCGCACTCAAAATTTGTAAACGTCTGCTTTTGCCGCGCTAGCGTGGGTACCGCCATTTTTTGTTTACTTAAGGGGGGGCGCGGCAAGTAAAGTGCCGATTTTGGTCAAAATATGCGATTTTCTGATTTATTTTTTTTCGTAATCTTCAGACCTTCAACTTCCTTGTTCTAAAATATTACAGCGAAACGTGCGCTACAAATCCCGCAAATAGTGTTTTTGCCGAGGCTAGTCGCCGAAAAGTGCGAAAAAAAAGCCCCTGAAACGGTGTTGTTCACGCCGCACAAACGCGCCAAGTTGTTGACCGTGGGCCGCCATTTTGGTAGCTTTGGAAAGAGGAGAAAGCCGGCTTCCCGATGGTCGCGGTCTCGTATTTCGCCGAGTGAAAATAAAAGCGCGAGGAGCAAGTAAAAAAACGAAAACGAAGAACGGCAATTGGCTGCGCGGGTCACGTGGTAGCAGGCGCGACCTCTTACTGGTCAAAGCTGCGCCGCGCACCTTGGCAACCTTGGAAGCGCGAGCGCATCTGCGGCCGCCGTGTCGAGAATCATCTGGCGTGCGCTTCGTTTTTTGCCAGTTTGCTGTTTTTGTGATAGTTCGCGTGCTTTTTTTACCAAGCTTTGTTTACATCGGTGGTCTCTTCTGAGTGCTTGCTCATACTGCGGTGCTATGTTGTCGCAAAAAAAGTTCCGGAGCGTCCACAAGTACGGCAAGCGTCGGAAAGCTTGGAACAAAGGGCAGACGACTGCGGCTGCCGTCCCAGTCGCAGTTCCGGACGGAGCATGCTCTTCAAGCGTCACGGAGCCTCTACTCAGACCCTTCGCTGATTGTTGTGAGGCCGAGAGTGTGGAAGGTGCCACATCGTCGTATGTCAGACCGCCGGATGCCGTCGACCGTGATGGACGCTCTCGCGAACCCGATTGCGGTGGCACCGCGTCGGCAGCCGTTGCAACTCCGGGCGTGCGCGCGTCGAACATTCTATCGCGAGTTTCGGCCCAGATTCCGAGCAGTGAAGAAATCGCGCAGCGGGCGCAGACAAGGCGGGATGTTTTGGATGCCGTAGCATCGAAGTCCGCTTCAAAGCGGAAGCTCGAGCTTCTGAACGAAGGCTGCGACGAAAATGACGGCGGTAAGGAGTCCACATTCTTCATTGTAAATAAGAAGATGCTGAACGGTCTGCTTTCGTCAGTAAAGTGCAACAAGTGCGACGAAGGGTCGATACGCCTCGAGACTACGCACTGCCTTGGACTCGCGGCGAGGATGGAACTTTTTTGTGACAATTGTGGCATAGTGAACAGTGCGTGGTCGTCCCCGAGGTGCTCCGGGCAACAAAAAACGAACCCCTTTGAGGTAAACGTGCGTGCTTTGAGGGCTGTGCAGTCAGTTGGCAGAAAACAATCTGCCATAAATGACATTTTTTCTGCGATGGACATTTCGCATCGAGCACTGCACCACAAGTCCTACCAGAGACTGCAAAGGAAGTACAGCCACCCTGCCACCACATCAGCTGCCACCCGCATTGAAGCAGAAAGTGCACAGAAGGTGCATGACATTTACAAGGACCTAGGAGGAGTGCCAGGCAACATTGACGTCATTTACGACGGCACGTGGATGACGAGGGGGCACAGAAGTCATATTGGCGTGGGCTGTGTAATCGAGCTGTACACAGGCTTGGTCTTGGACCACTGTGTCCTGTCCAACTACTGCCAAGGCTGTGCTGTTGGCCCCAAGCCTGGTGACGACAACTATGAGGAGTGGCTTGAGAAACACAAGCCACAGTGCCAAAAGAACACCGATGCTAATGCAGGCCAAATGGAAGTAGAAGCAGCGAGGATCATGTTTGAAAGATCGTTTACCAAGTACAAGCTTCGATATATCAATGTGCTCTGCGACGGTGACAGCCGTACGTACCTTGCCCTCACGCAAGACAAGGTGTATGGCTACATGTTGATTAAGAAACAGGAGTGTGTGAACCATGTGAAAAAAAGAATGGGCACTTCCTTGCGCAACCTTCTTGATGAGCACAAATCCAAAGGCCGAGGACTGAGCATGGGTGGCAAAGGCCGGCTGACGCAGGGCCTTATAAAGAAGTTGACGAATTATTATGGCTGGGCCATTAAGAGCCACCCCAACGATGTTCCTGGCATGGAGAGGGCCATCATGGCCACTTATTACCATGTAACATCCACAGACCAGGATCCACACCACGACCTGTGCCCAAGTGGGACTGACTCCTGGTGCCCGCACAATCAGGCATTGGCCAAGGGAGAGCCGCTGCCGCCTCACAAACATAAACTGCCCCCTCACGTGCGAGTGGCACTGCTGCCAATCTACAAGCGCCTCTCGAACAAAGAGCTCCTTGAAAGGTGTGCGCAGGGAAAAACCCAGAACGCTGTGGAGAGTATGAACAGCCTCATTTGGTCACTCCAGTCCAAGAGCCAGTTCGCCTCCCTTCGAAGTGTGGAAAGTGCAGATGCAGTCTGCCGTTTCAATGGTGGCTGCAAGAGTGCGCTGCAAGAGATCACTGCTCAACTGGGCTTCAATCCAGGAGACTGCTCTTTGCGGCGAGCAGCCGAAAAGGATGCCAAAAGGGTAAAGAGGGCTCAAAAGGCGCATTGTTCCACGACAAAGAAGCGCAAAACTGGGTTGCGCTCTACAGAGGCCAAGGCCACAGCATCTCAGGATTACTGCCCAGGAGGATTCTGAGTGTTTTAGGCATGTTGTGAACTTCCAAACAAGAGTGAACTTTCAAAGTCAGTTTTCTCAACTCTTGATTTTCGCCTATGTGCCTTCGCTAGAACATCTGTCATTTTCTAACAAAGACTGATAGAGTCGTTCCGTTTTTTGCACTAGGCTCAGGAGGCCTTTAGCAGTGCAATAAAGCTTTATCTCTCTTCTTACTCATCATTTAAAATTTTTAGAACACATTTTATAATTACTGCGATGTGTGCGCAAAACAACATCCATGTTTTGGAAATTTTATTTATGGTTACAAGAACTAGAAAAATCAACTAATAGCTTCTTTGCACAAATTGATGCTTTGGGAACATAATAATATGAAAAAATAATTTCATTTAGCAATAATTATCTCTTTAAGTGTGAAGAGCATTAATTAGTATAATTATGCTTGTAACTCAAAAAGTACAAGAGATATTTGAAAACGGTTTTCATATTTGGAATCCTCACAATCATCCACATACACACACCAAATTTCATCACAAACAGTACATTAATAAAAAAATTAGTTTTACTTGCCACGTCCCCCCTTAAGGGGGGATGCGGCTTAGGTATAGCGAAAAATGACAAAAAAAAAAATAGAGTTTTTTGAAGATCAAGTTTTCAGTTTCTGGAACCCTTTTTCTATCCGATTCCAAAACATCTACACTGAAAACTGCACAAAAGTGCTTTGGAAAATTCATTTCACCCACCTAGGTAGTGAAACTTTTTCTGAAAATCGCGAGAAAACAGCGATATTCAAAAAATTATAGCTTCGCGATGGCGGGGTCGGGAGCCGGCTTCTTGGGCTTATTGGGAAGAGCATTTCTCCGCGTTTCCCGGCTTTCCCGTCTCAGCTGGCTCCTCCCTTTAAAAACAAGCGCACAAAAAACAAATGTTTGAAGGTCGTTTCGAGGCCCTTGATTAGCTGTGGCCGTCATGTTGTCTCAGCTCGCCTCGCCATTGGCCCGATTGCTCGCTCTGGGAGATCGTCGTCTGCTGCTTGTGCGTCGCGAGAACATGGCTCTCGAAAATTTCTACTTCGTGACGTGTTCACGGCTCGATGACACCTTAAGATATAATTACGCTTTAGTTAGGAGCAGTAGGCGGATGCACGATCAGGTTACTACGAGCGCGGCGCGTCATCGGACTCGCCTTTAGCCCTCACTTCGCCAACAGCAAGACTGCGGGCAGGATTGAACGATGCGCTAGCCCACTCGTGGCGACGTGTTTCGTCGCAAGAAATGAAGCTGTAAGCGGCGACACGGTCAGATTACTACGAGCGCGGCGCGTCATCGGAGTCGGCTTTAGCCCTAACTATGCTGGCAGCGAGACAGCGGGCAGGAACATGCTAGCGCATCCTAAAACAACCCGCGGATTGTTTTGGATGCGCTGGACACCCTTCAATCCTTCTTCGGCGCACATGATGACGACGTAGCAATGAACCACTTTTTCCAGTGCGAAGGGAGAGCTTTGAAGTTGTTGCTTGGCAAGGGTCGGCAAAGTAAGTTGACTGACTTCTGGCAATAAATTTTCGTTCTGCTGGCCGTATCACTGTTTTTATGTCTCATACTTGCGGAAACGAAATTCTTGCGAAAACAAAATTTTTCGGTTTCCCCGGCGATTTCATTATAGCGGGTTTTGACTGTATTACAAATTTGCAGATATATATTGCTATATTTCTTTTTAACAAAGTAAAATTGTAATGGGGCTCCCAATGCAGCCACAGTCCTAGATACAGCCTCCACTGTAACAGTTGCAGATATACATTGAGTAGCCGCATCGTCATACTTTGGCTAGACACTTCACATAAATTATGAACCTTCAGAAACAGATACATAACATGATCAGGCCAGGTATTCAGCAGGCACACGGATCACTCCAGAGAATGGGGGCAACAAGTGAACATGATTACAGGGTCATTACAGACAGAGCACTTACTGGGTATAAGGGCCACAGGGCGTACTTTGAGTGAGGAGCCCATGACAATGAGCAGGTCACATTGTGTTTTGTCATGGCTCATGGCTTGGTGGAACTCCTGGGAGAGACCCTCTCCAAAGAACACTATGTCAGGCTTCATGACTGCCATTTCCCCACTTGCTTCTACTTCTTCCAGGCTACACTTCGGACACAATGGAATTCTCTGTAAAAAGACCCCAAATGCGACTTGAAAGTCAGATGATTGTTAAGACATGCAAATAATTTTGAAATTTCCAAATGAGCCTCAAACTTAAGGTAGACCACGAATAAATTTAGTTCACAAAAATCATGAGCCAACCCTTATAATCAAGTTATAAAAATTGTAAATCTACATTTTCATGAAATTGACTTGATTTTCAGCAAACTTCATTTAAAAAAATAATAACTTGGACAATGGATTCATTTTATTCAATAGCAACCGATTTTCTCAAAATAATTGCGTTATTAGTAGTGCTTTAAATACCAAACCACAACCCACTTGTGAAACACATAATAGATAGGGACTCTAGGTTAATCTTGATGAACTGGAGTTTTTAACATGTACTTATGCCCAAGTCCACAAACATTTCTGCATTCCGCCCCCACTAAAATGAGGCAGCTGTGGCAAAGATTGCAGCAGCTATGTTGAGATCACAATTTCAATGCACCTACTTTTTACAAGAAATAAAACAATCCAACCTTAAAATAAGTCTCTTGAAACTCAAAGCAGCTCCCAGACTGATGCTTCTTTTAAATTATCATGCTTGAACTTTTTTACAGTAATAAGCTTGCTAAAGGTAAATAGTGACTACTACTACAATGAAAGCTCGAAGATACAACTCTTGCAATGCAAGAAAAAATATTCGTGTCATCAAAAATTCGTATCAACATAAAACACGAAAAATCAGTATGCAACAGAAGAAAGTCGGCATATATTTTTACTTATTGTTTCTTAGAGTCACACCAACATGACAAACAGCTTTGAATGATTGGCAGTAAAGTTCCTAGACGTCAACGATCACACTTGCACTCGTAAATATACCCCAGGTGCGCAAAACCAGACGCGCTGCGAATGTACTGCGGCAAAAATGACATAAGGAGCACTTTGAACACGATAGATGATCGCCAGAAAATTTTAGAACCACTGTCCTTTGTTGTTATTTTCTTAACGCAGTGGGGCAGGGAACGTTTTTAGGGAGCTTTACAGCCATGCCCGCACCATCGGGAGGTTTGCTGGAATTTTGTGTATCCCATGCAAATCGGAGAGCTGGCAGGTAAGCGTGTCTCCGAAAATCGTGCATGTTGACGCTCCGAGGCCTAGCTCTTTCTCTAAGATTCTCCCCTACCCCTTTCAGTCCTCGTCCGCCTTTAATAGGGCAAAACTGCTAGCCGGCATAGTTGAAACTAATTCATGGAAGTACTTTGTACGGAACAAACAGACACGAAGAAATTCGTCCTCGTTTGTTCTGCGCAAAGTACTTCCAAGATTTCATAGGGCATCCGATTGCGAGGAGATTCTAGGCAGATGTGAACACACTACATCACTGCCTTGAACACAGCAGCACACGTTCACGTGCTGATTCATGCGCACAATCTTAGAGGATCCTGACAAACTAGCAGCATTGCGCAAAGGTCGGAACTTGGATACGGTAATTCCAGACGTGTGTTATTGACGTGTCTTCTGCAATAGCGTAAGCAACACCTGTTCGAACCTGCACGGTAGTACAAGTTTGCACCCAACGTAGCAGGGCGGAAAATGGTTAGCAACAATTGTACTCCAATACATCGGAGGCTAATGGGCGTATGCCAGACCACAGCAATATTCGAATTACTTTGAAATGCGCACGAGCCGTGATCGCATCACTGAGGTTCCACTGTTATGTGATACGGTATAGACCATTTATATTGTAAGCTGCCACAGTAACAAATATCTGCACTATATAAGTGGTACAGCATTGTAACCAAAACATTTTTGAAAGGCTGTACGTGTTCAAAACACGACCAACAGGCAGCTACGCAATGTTGAATATTGAGGGATGCAGCTTGGGCATACATTTTGAAATGTTGAAAAGTTAGCTTCTGCGTAATGCTGTCTTTTTTCAACTGTTACATAATTTTTTACCGGTCCCAGCATAGCTACCACAGTATCGAATGTATTGGAGAACCTCGCAGCAAATTCGCAACGTCGGACCATTCCTGTATTACGTTACACCACGAAGTGTGCCCCGAGCCACGACGAGCGACCTCAGAAGACAGTGGCCATGTTAACGATTAACATAGCTTGACCATAAGATCAGCTGCATGAGTAATACAAGAAACTTGTTTACTGCACTTTTGGTTGCCATATACCAAAGTACAGCCTTCAATAATCGTATTCCGAACATAGACTGTATGACATAATTGGTTTGAGGCTTCTTTTTGGCACTCGCATAAATAAGACCTTCAAGATTGCCATTTGGTCCAGCTGCTGCGACTCATTATTGTTATTCATCAAAAGAGTTCGTGGAGCTCACAGTCAGATTTGTTGCGCTAGTCTTGTTGCGTGTACTCAATTCTTTCACGTCTACAACTGCTAGTGCCAAAAGAATCGCAAATGTTGGTTACATTTCTGTAGATACGACACCATTTTCATCTATGTTGTCCTATCTCCATCAGCCAAATAGCGGCTGACTGCACAAATGCATGCACCAGCAAAAAAGATAAGGAGCTGTAGGAGCAGGGGTCATTTTCTTCAAGGATTGCTGTCAGGAGTACATTCACTTTCGCAAGGCAGTGGACTGTCTATGATGAGCCACGGTGGTCCAACACTAAGCCAACAATTCTGCATTATCGCTCAAAGACGTGAGCGGTAATAAGTATTGCCAAAAGTGATTTGTATCGCTTTTGGCGAGGTCAGCGATCACTTTCCAGGAGCTCGCTGTGCTGGCACTAGATTTATAACTTTATTAGAAGGATATGAAACTGCAGGTGCTCAAAAAACTTTCCATGCCATTTGTGCATGAGCGAACACACCAGGCAATGTCGTACATATTTTTTCAAACATAATCAGTGGAATAAAACCCTGTTCCACTAAATATTTTTCTGTTTCTCCAATTATTTGCCTCTCACTTTTCCTAGCTGTTACTTTTATTTCTTGTAGTCGCTTCCAAAACTTATCAGCAGGGTTATACTGTACACTTCAGCACGAACAAAAATTTTTTTTTAAATTTGTTTTCAGCAATCTCAAATTTTTTGCCGAAAATCACTGCACTTTATGCTTGTAACAACCAAACGTAACCATCTAGCAAGACAATATGTTATATCCTAGTTTTGTTTTATCCATACTTCTGATCAGAGAACGTTCTTTAAGGGGTGCTGAACCATTTTTCCAAGTAATCCTCTAATGACCTCAGTATCGAAGTTTATTACCTCCCAAATCACTTGACCCAAGAAATTCACAAATCTGTCATGAACGAAGGAGCTGCAAGTATCTGTCATGCGCTGTAAACACTTTCTCTCTCCCCTAGTTCTGAGGAAAGCTACACATGAGGGGATGCCACAGGGAAAAGCGGTTATGCTACTGCGCATAACGACCATCAACGCCCCTGAAAAAATGCAATCGCCCTCTTCTACTGCGTTTCTTTCATGCGAGTATGGCTCACTGTTTAAGTTTAGCAGATTATGAAGGGTGCCGGCGGCATGTGGCGGCACCCCAAGGATTCAAACACTGCTCTTGATTTACCCCCATTTGAGAACCACTGGCATAGTGAATGCCGGCCTACTATGCAGAAATTATGAATATTTATGGCGTAGCAGGTACCCAGCAAGCATGCTTCTAGCATTTACCCAAAGACTGTTTGGAAAAGACCGCTCTTCATGCTTTCGCTGCGACTGTGCTGCGCCTTCCGCGCAGGCCTTGCATTTTTCCTTGTCCTCACTCTGCCCATCGTTTGTTCACTCTGCACCCACCTGCTCCTTAATGATTTCATTGCTTGTTACGCACACCCACTACCACATTCGTCACAGATTTTTCAGCAACTGCATTATAACCGGTCTTTCATCTTGGGGAACTTCACAATAAGCAGTATGCGTACACATCGGGTTCCATGGGAGTGTAAATGGGAGTCGAAAAAGACCACATTGTAAGTGGTCCTGCACTATAAGTGCCTAAATTAAAAGTGGTCTACACCGCAAGTGTTTAGCATTTCATAGAGTGACATTCATGCCAATGAAGCCAACCTCTCATGTGGCCACCTTGTCATCGATAACACAAACATGCCTGTATTGTAATCTGTAGGTTACACTACAAAGATTGATTAGGTTACACTATAGCAAATGCTCTGAAATGCCAGCTAGCCTGCTTTCCTAGTTAGCAGTAATCAGTACTTCGCTCCCCCGTGATGTCAAGCCTATGCATTGTTTTGCTCACAGTAATCCACAAGGTATTCACATTGAAATTTAAAAAGAAATGAAAACTGATACACATACAAATTCAAAGTAAACATTTATTGTTAATCATTATTATATCTCTGTCTTAAATGCCAAAATGACAAAGCAGATGTTGACAACAAGAAACTCTGTGCAATAGACCATGCTTAAGAAACGTTGTCTCATGAAGCTGAGGAGCTCACCTGTCAATGGAAAAAACCTAATTTCAGCACACCTGCAGTACCTCAAGCAGGAACATATTATGTTGGACCCTTAGTGTTAAGGCTATTATAGAATGAATGTACATTTGTCCAAAAAAGTACCTGGTTAAATATCTCCTCTTTGATCATGTTGCAGTCAACTTTGTGGTGACATCTTGTGCATGACGCCGTTGCAAAAGAACCTAGAAACAAAATTAAAAAAAGACTCATCAGCCCAACAGGTTACTCTAACTATGCATCAAGTTACCAGAAATAACTGAACTGCCTCGTTTTATAAAACTCCCCTTGAAGCTGGTGTAACAAGCTTTCAAAATTACAAAAAGGAAGAATTGATGTCAGGGTAATATGTTCATATAACCTTGGAAGTGGGGCTTCACAGCAATGCAGTTCCCTCCTGAACAGTTTAGCAACCCTTCACTGCAGTGAAGCCATCTTTACAAAAAGTCATATGAGGACTAACATACACGCATTTGCTTATTTTGAAATACTTCAAACTTTTCAACAGTTTAAATTGGCTTCGAAGTGTATTCGGATGCTGTAAAATCTGTTAGAATATTCAAGACATTCAAATACTTCAAGAAGCCTAACAAAAACCAACACATAAAAAACCGAAGAAAGGTATAGGGGTCATTATCTGTACTGTTTTAACTGTATTGCAATACAGTAGATCCTCATTGACACGTTCCCGCTTAATATGATTGCCTGGCTCCTACACTCGAAATGAAAAAAAAAAAATGAAACTGCCACCATAGAGCCATGTTTTATTACGTTCTGTTCAATACGTTCCCGGAAAAAACGATTATTTGGCAGCAACATTCAGCATTGCGGCAAACTGTGTTTGTATGATACGATCTGCGAGCAAACATTCTCACTCAGGTGTGCGAAAAAACCACTCTTGTGTGCTTATGAGTGCGCAGACTGCCGCCATGCGGCGACGGCGGTTTCTTTGCTGCATTCAATTGTCAGCCCTCTCTCACACAGAGACCCTTCTGAGCCGTCAAAGTCAACGTTTTTCAAAAAATGCTTTATTTTCTGTAGCACAGAGATTAACGCAATTTAGCGTGGCGGGTGGGGCTGCCAAATTATCAGTACGCAGTTGCTGCCGGCACTTGGCCGCCTAGGCCTGTTTTCGTGCCCGGACTGCACCACTGGCCTGGCGAATGCGAGCTCTCTCACAATCAGTGCTGCGCGAATGTCATCCATGGCCTACCTATGTGGATGTTCTCCACAGTGCACGTGCTCTGGGCCACAACAGCGACAAGATGGAAGACATCACTCACAACACAGCTAAGGGCGCGTGTGGTTTATGAAGCCGAGAACAACGTGACTGATATCCCAGCCAATGAAGACCACTCTCCCCTTTGACACCGACGCCAGAAGGTTTAGGGATACCGTAACGTGCGTAATCCTTGCCCTTTTTTTGGCAGAAAACCGATGCAATGTTGGGGGGGGTGCGAGAATTACACGGGGAAAACTTTCTACGAAAACGTACCGAGCAAACAAGAAAACAAAGTGGCCGCAAATAGGGATTTTCACACCAGCAACAAACAGCAATCTTTGAGAAGTACTAATTAAATTTACCTCAACAATAAAAGCAGAGGTTCAACACAAGGCAAGATTTATTTGAGACAAAAAAGCAAGCAAATAGTTGAGAATTAGAATACCATACACAAAGCTTGTGGGCGTTGCGAGCATAGCGTAGCGGTAGCATTCGTCACTCAACAGAAGCCCTCAAACGATAAGAGTAGGATGTCAGTATTGGGCTGATGGCTATTTAACAGAATCATCCGCAGTTTCCTTCAGACGAAATAAAGTTTACCATCCATCCCAGTCTCATGCCCATGGCAGGCTTAACGCGTCTTAGTGGCTTTCAGCTGCCGTCACCAGTAGCGAACAAAAAACTTGTAGACTCCGAAGGACCTACTGGCGGCCCTGTTGCCGTTGTTCAGTGCATGATCAATCACTTTCAATTCGAAAGCAGCCGTGTAGCTTCAGTATCGCCCCATAACGTGACAAGATTACCGACACAACAAACAAAACACGCCGCAACGCACACTTGCCACTTTGGCTTGGCTTGGATTGAATCTCCGTGCATTAGTAGTACGCTTAATGCTTAAGAGATGGCACCAGATGGCACGTACTATCATCACCAATGGCTGGAACGAGCAGATGACATTATTGCGGCAATCTTCAGAGGTATGTTAATTACTCAAGGAAAAAAAAATCCTATTTTTGTTGAGCGATGTGGGGGGTGCAAGAATTATGTGAGTGCAAGGATTAAACGAGTAAATGCGGTATGCAGGCCGCGCCAGATTTTCTCTGGCCGGACCCTGTGCAAGGCTGCACTTGTTTAGTGTACATGATTCGCGATTTGAGACAGCAGCGTCTAGCATGCCGTCAAAGAAGCACAAGCCCTTGTCGATTAATCAGAAGTGAATCGACATAACGAACGAACTTGGACTGCCAGCGTCTACTGGGAATATACCATGGTGTTGAAGCGAAAAGAGACCGAGACGAACGCCTTGGTATTTAGCGGCGCAAAAAGCAAGCCTGTGGAGCCCGCCATGGGGAGCTGGAGGAAGCGCTATTGAACTGGTTTAAGCAAGCACGGGCCTCTGGAGTTGACTATGACGGCAGCGTGCTTAAGGGGCAGCTGTTTCAGGAAGACCGGTTTTCGGCGGAAGCTTGCATCCGAGGACACAGCACAGCGAAGATGACCCTGTGACATGCGCGTCTGACATCCACGATGACATCAATGACGAGTTCCTCTCGAAAGACGACAATGTCCCGACGGCAGCGAAGACGATGGGAGACGAGGCATCAGACCACAGTGGCGAGAACGAAAGCAAGCGCCGACCGGCAACTTCACCAAAGCCCTTGCTAGACTGGAATACAAAGCTTCTTTTGCAAAAAAAGAACAATGAAAATGCGGACAAGGATCTGCAATGTGTGCAGAAGGAGCTTCTCTTGTCGAAAGGTGAGAGGCAGGGGCAGATAATTACGATGTTTTTTGAGAAATAAATGTTTTTTGCTCTTACATCTCTATATAAACTTGTCAGCCTAATTTTTTTTTTGCTGAATTCGAATCCTACCTTCATTTTTGCACATTTTTTTTTTTTAATGGATCAACGAGATTCCACTAATTATCATACAAATGCAAGGAAAGTGAAGTGGGCAAAAATATGACTTGCCACCAGCAGGGACAAAACCTGCAACCTTCGGATAACATGCCCATTGCTTTGGCAGAGCATCAGGTGTATTACCTAAGGACTAAAGGTTTAAAAGTTGCGAAACAAATCGTTTTTAAAGGCTCAAGTTATCGTACTGGTCATGATTATGGTCTTGGTAGCTTAGCCTTTCATTGGACACAAAAAAAAGCTAAAAATTTTCATGTCAATAGATTTCTCGCAACACTGTGTGGTGTCAGACACACCAAAAAGTGACAAACAGATAGGCATAGCAAGAGTGCAAATTCATCTGACCAACTTACCATGGCATGTGATGACATTGTGAATGCCGCAGGTTTGTTCAAGCGTGTCAATGTTCTGTGTATAGTTTCTCAGGAGTTTGTTGTTGTCCTCCAGTAGCTTTATGAACCTGTGGCTAGCAGATGGTGTGAATTGACCTGGATAGATCTCCTGTAAAAATATCAGTCAAATGGCAACTTGAAAAACAAAAGTGAAAGGTTACTTGTAAAAGCATTAAATGCAGCCACAGAATCTCCTCAATGCTTATTTTCACTGACTCACAAAATAACTTTTACTAGTTCAGTTAAGGGGAGATGCGGGTCGAAAAATCGCGTTTTTTGCGAAAATTTCCACTTTTGAGATATTGCTGCTAAAATCACTTTTGATCATTCAACTATCATTTCCCCAAAGGTCATAGCTGAATTCAAACGAGAAAGTGGTAAAAAGTCGATCTGCGCTAGTGAAGGTAGCTGCCGAAGTCGCGAATTCACGCATCCGACGGCTATTTTTGAAAATCCGCCACTCGGCAACACGATGACGTCCGCCATCGGGGTTTGTTCGGTGGTGTAGATCAAGGCTCCTTCTAGTGTACAGGCGTCCCCCTAGTTTCGTATTTTAGTGAGGAATTTCACAAAACAGTCGTTTCCAAGTCGGTTTGCAGCCAAGCTGCAGCCGCTTCGCGCATCTCTACCGGTCACATGGTACGCTACCGAGGCCGCCATTGGCTACATCTGATCGGCCTCGCTCGCTGAGCGCTTGCGACGATCGGCACTTGCCGTGCGTTTCTATGTTTTTCCGAGTTCACCATGGATAACTCGAAGAAGCGAGACTTCCGAGCACGAAAGTTTGCAAGCAAGAACAAGTACCAAGGGCGTCGACGTAAACCGAAGCGCAAAGCAGCGGTAGAAGAATGCGAGCCGCGGGCCACTAGGCCTAATCAAGGCAGCGGGGATACGGCGGCTTGCGGGAACTTTGACGAAATCGACGCCGCGATCAAGTTCATCAGCGCATCAGAAAAAAAGATTGAACAGTTCGAAAGCGAAAGAACGAAGAGTGTTTGTGGCTCTGTGAGCGGAGTATTTTGTGACATCGGCGCACTGACATCGATGGTAAGCCGTGCTGTTTGTCCAACATGCCACACCGCTGGACTCGTCGTTCGCGACACCGCAAGTAAACGTAAGGGCCTCTCTTCGTTCCTCGAGCTGCACTGTGATAACAGTGAGTGTCCTGAGTCAGTGGTTTCTGCCGCGCATAGTTCGCGGCGTGTTCTGCCGGAAAGACAGCCCACCGATGCCGGTGATGACTGGAGCTACCGAAGCGGCAGCTCGCGCGACAGCTTCGCTGTCAATGTGAAGGTAGTTGTGGCTGCGCGTGCAATAGGCATTGGGCATGAACAGCTGTCGCGTTTTTGCGCTATTCTTGGACTGCCAATACCTATGCATCATAAGACTTTTATTGCAATCGGCAAAAAAGTTCATGCTGCAGCTACCAAAGCTGTGCAAGAAAACCTGGCGAAAGCGCGGATGATAACTAAAGAGAAAGTGGATGGGGCTGATGTTGCTGTCATGTATGATGGCACATGGCAAAAAAGAGGGCACAAGAGCCACAATGGCATCGGCACTGCTGTGTCTGTGGACACTGGTTTGTGCCTAGATTTTGAAGTGCTATCGAATTACTGCCTTGCCTGTAGCCGGCACCAGGACTTGGGTGATGAGGAAGAAATATGGCAAGCATTCCACACACCTGTCTGCGAAAAAAATACAGAGTGCTCCTCTCATGCCATGGAGACTGAGGCAGCTTTGCGCATATGGGGCAGGACATCCTCATACACAACACCATTGCGCTTCACCAAGTTCCTCAGTGATGGGGACAGCAAAGCTTATACCGCTGTTGCTGAGGCCAAGGTATATGGTGAAGCTGTTGTGGACAAGGAGGAGTGCACAAACCATGTGGCCAAGCGTCTAGGCACTGCACTTCGGAAACTGCCAACAAGACTTCCACGAGGGGAAAAGCTGACAGATGGCACAATTCAGAAGCTGCAGAACTATTACCGTATTGCAATCACAAACAACAGAGGTGATATTCTGAAAATGCATCGTGCCATCTGGGCCTCATATTTCCATTCATCATCGAGCAACACAGCAGGCAGCCACCGATACTGTCCAGAAGGAGCGACTTCCTGGTGCAAGCATAGGCGAGCTGAAGCGCTTGGGGAGGCCCCACCCGACCACACACCAATCTTGACCAAGGCTCAAGGATTGGCTGTGCTTCCCATTTACAAGCGGCTCACAGATGAAAAGTTGCTGGTGCGTTGTATCCAAGGGAAGACCCAAAACGCTGCAGAATCTTTGAACAGCAAAATCTGGTTGTTGTGTCCGAAGACTAAGTTTGCCTCCCGGACAACAGTGGAAACTGCAGCTGCTATGGCCGTGTTGTGGTTCAATAAAGGACATTCAAGCTTTGAACACGTGCTAGAGGAGCTTGGTGTAGTCCCACCAGATCAACTGATCACCCTGGGCCGATCCCGCGACCAGAGGAGAATCGAAAGAATGTCTGCGTGTGAAACAGCCGAGGCAAGGGCCCATCGGCGGAACGTGGCAAAGAAAGCGCGCCTTGATGACTCCCTTCTCAAGCGGCGAGAAGGATCCACATATGGAGCAGGACAATTTTAGGTGCTCTAGCTGTGTCCCTTCTATGATATCACCAAGTTTTGTGCAAATCGCACTGTGTAATCATGAGTAAACATATTTACAACTTTCAAATGCATTTTTCTCGATTTCCATTTTGAGGTAATTCTCTCATCTTGTGCACAATCTTTTTTAGGCATAAAATAGTCCTATCTTGATGAAATTTTGCACAGAGCTTAATCAGCCACTCTAGAATACAAGTATCTACTTTAGGTTGCATTATACATCACAGATTTTTTGTTACACAACTTGATACACTGATAGAGAGATGTAAAATATGCATTTAGTACTTTTAATTTTTTTTTTTTAATGTAGCAAATAAATTTTCTGTTTGAGGTACTTTTCTGTATTGTACTGCTCAAGTGCAGCAGAATGAGCCATTTTGCAATTCTGTGTGAAAATTTTTAGTAAGCTTTATTATGTGCACAAAAAACACTATATTTTGATATCAAAGTTGTAGTAACTCCGGAACTACTATAGCTATCAAACAAATAATTGCAGTTATGAAATCAGCACTGCAAGCTTTACTAACACCTAAAATTTCAAGGAGCTGGGTTATGAAATAAAAAAAAACCTTTTTCGAGTAGCATCTCCCCTTAATGCCTGGATAACGGATTTCAATACACACAGTGGTTCATCTAATGACAGTATATATAGCAAGAAAGTATGACAGAAGCAAATTATCAATGTAACTGTACTAATACATCATCCAGTACAATTGCTTTAATGTTCAACAATCAAAAATTGTTATTAGAAACACTACTAGCAAAAAAATCAGAGCTGTTGAAGAAGTGGCAACACAAAATTTACGAGCCTCTGTTTCTTGCTACTGAATCGTTAATAACAGCTTCCGAACTTTGCAACCATGCAAACCTTCCCACCTTATAACTAAGTACAGTCAAACTCCGCTACAACGAAACTGACGGGGCGCAAAAAAATTTTGTTGTAGTGAAATCGAAAAAAAAATAGCTGATCTGAGCTAACAAAACAAAAGAACGTTTATCCTCAAAAATCAAAAAATGTTTGCTGCTTCCTATTCTTTCCCAGCAACGTGACGTGATTTTCCCCATGCAAGCGAGGCCATGGTAAAAAGCACGCTGAAACAACGCCTAACACCGCTTTCGTGAACGAACCAAACAGTTGCATTAACACGTTAACACCAGAAGCTGTCCGCCGCCAAAAAGTATTCGACGACGCCGATATGGAGGCACGGTATCGTGGAGCGGCGACTTTTGCATTATTCTATGCCGATCTTATCATACATCACTCGTGGCTAGCTGAGCAATGGCGGCGCCCATGCTTGCTGAACAGCGGCAGTTTTTGGTGGTGCCAATGCGTGTTTTAGACTTCGTTGACGCATTTTCAGGCTATGAAAATGCATAGAAATGTTAAAGATTGGGTTCACTGCACAGCAATAAGTATCTGAGCCTGGAATCACATCCTAAAATTTCGTTAAAGAGGGACAATCGAAGAAAAAGTGTTCGTTGTGGCGACAATATTTATGCATTGACTTCTATGGACTACTGCCGGGGAATCGTGAATTTTTCGTTGTAGCGGAAATTTCATTGAAGCGGCGTTCATTGTAGCGGAGTTCGACTGTATGACCGTTTACAATTTCTATCCCTCATTATTCGTTATCAGGTTAATAAAACGGACTCAATAAATTCCTTTGCAATTTCTCGATCCGTGCTCTAAACACTGACACAGTTTGTACATACAGCCACCGGCCACCCAAAATGACACATTAAAATAGTTTATTTGAGAGGGTAATCAAAGAATGGAACGAATTACCAAACCCAGTTTTCATGTCTTCCTCTATGACAGCTCTTTCTGCAGTTCTAGAATAAATTATTTTCTCTGAAACAAATGTGTCACAGCACTTATTTCCATTACTTTTTATTCTTGTAGGCACAATGTCGATGTATTTTGTCTCTCTCTTTGTTAATTTTTGTTTTCAATGAGCAAAATGTAAGTGTACATGCCTGTGTTTTAATTTTTTGTACATCATCAACTGTAAATGCTTCTATTTGCTGTACGTCTATTTTGTAACCTATTTCATACCTATTTGATTTCATTTTAATGTTTTGCTCAAATATCAGCATAAAATTGTACGCTATCTTGTAAAATTGTATGCATTTTTCACTTCTGTGAACACCCCCCCCCCCTTGGGGTTGACAGTATTAATAAACAAACGAACAAACAAAACAAAACTAAGTTTTCTCAGTGCAAGATGAATGTTTAATTATATGCTCATATGTTTATAACAAAGGCAGTTTAGATTTCGAAGAGCACTGGGGGCATCCTGACGTAGTCAATCTACTAGTTAAGAAATCCAGTAGACTCTCAGTAAATTACGCGGAAGTGCTACTTAAATAAAACAAGTGCTTCCAACAAAATTGGTTTCGTTCTTGTATTTTCCACCCTTGTCCATCTCTTAGTAAATAGAACTGATATTAAATGGAACATATTTTCCTGGTCTTTTCAGGTTCCTTTTAGTGAGTCTACTGTACTATCGGAGATTGTGAGAGCCAGTAATGTCTCTAGTCAACTTATGCTATGTTGTCAGCGCTGCTGTTTCATTCACTGTAATGAGTTCTGTGAGTACTTGTTTCTTCAATTGTCATGATCATCAGCCTGAATGCATCTGGTGCAGGGCAAAGGCCCCTCCAATTGTCCGCTGATCAACCTGGTTTTGTGATTTTCATAGCCACGTTATACGTGCAAACTTTTTAATCTCATCTGCCCACCTAACCTTCTGTCTCCCCCTCGCGTGTTTCTTTCCTTAGGAATATAGTCAGTTACCCTTAACGTGCCCGGCCCCTGTCCATTTCTTTTTGATTTCAAATATAATATCTTTGACATCTGTTTGTTCCCTGACCCACTTTTCCTGGCTCTTAAGGTTACACCCATCATTTTCCGTTCCATCACTTGCTACATCGTCCTCAATTTAAGTTGAGGACCTCACAAGCTTCCAATACTTACCTATGGGCTTCTGCTTCATAGGTAAGTATTGGCAAGATGCAAATGTTACATACCTTCCCTTTGAGGGATAGTGTAAGACTACCATTCATTATTTGAGAATGCTTGCTGAATGTGTTCCACCCCATCCTTATTCTTCTAGTTATTTCACTCTCATGGTTTTGCATTGCAGTTACTGCCTGTCAAAAGGATACTTTACAACTTCCAGTGTCTCGCCACCTATCACAAAGCGGTGTTTTCTGTCAAGACTGTTGCACATTACTTTAGGTTTACACGTATTAATTTTCAGTCCTACTCTCATGCTTTTACTGTCCAGTAATCATGAGTTGTAATTCATCCCCTCAGTTACTCATCAATGCAATGTCATCAGCGAATCGTAGCAAAGGTACTCAGCATTAGCTTATACCCCAAACTCTTTTTTATCTAGGGCCCTGAAAACCTCTTTAAAGGTTTTTAAAGGTTTTCATTGGAGAGATTCTGCCTCCCTGCCTTACACTCTTTTTATTGAGATTCTGTCACTTTCTTATGGCAGACTATGATGGTTGTTTATCAGCTTATATATATTAAATGAGTCTTTATATTTTATATCCACTAAAAGAATGGATGGTTCTCCAACTAAAACATACATTGATATACTAACAGTTAGAGAAGAGAAACTGTACTTATGGCAGTGCAACGAAAATGAGGGCAGCGGTGGCATTGTGAACTAACTTATCGGACCTAGAGATGGCGCTGCTAAAATTGTTATCATCATGACGCTGGGGCATTATGGCGGCTGCAGGTTGTCGTGGTCTGCACCCGCAAATTTACAAGCGTCGATTCGCTGATGTTGCAGGGCAGTAATCGCACGCACGTAACAGGCTACGAGGCTTACCTTGGCAAACTTGAAGAAAGGTCTTGGGTCCTTACGAAAATAGTGAATGTCAAACATAGCCTGTGGATCTGGAAGTGCTGGGAAATCTTTGTTCAAGCGTGCATAAATTCCATTTCGCGAACGGAAGTCAGGGATCCCACAGGAGACTGAAACCTGTTTGCACACACAAAAACAAGAAGGGGGTGAGATTCAGCTAGAGCTATGGCAGTATGTACAATGGTAATAACAAGCAAAATGAGAAGCTTTCAGCTAAGGACGTGCTGCTGACTACTAATTGTGATTATGTTGTGATAATCACAACGGCCAGAATATAATTCACCAAGACATGTCAGCTCAATGCTTATGATGATACATCAAAACCTCTGTCAGACTACTCACGCCAGCTCCAGTGAGCACAAGCACTCGCTGGCAGTTGCGCAGAAGGTGAACCACGTCATCCAGGGTATTCACATGTTCCAGCTTGGTGCGTCGAGGAGGCTCCTCCTCACTTAGCATACTGATCAGAACTTTCCACAGGGTCAGCCGATCAAGACTGGGGGGAATCACTGCTCCATCTGGCAGCAGGCGTTCCAAAAGAGCTCGTGGGTCCGCGCCCACACTCATCTGACGCTGTACCCAGCCCATAGGTCCTGCATCCATACCACGAGAGTTTTCTGTACAGCCATAAGCATGAATAGATTGCTTTATTTTAATGTACACAAACATAAGCCAAGCAACTCCGCAAAATTCTGTTCTCATATAGTCGCAGCACATGCATGCATCCCAAATCAGAAGACCGAGTGCTCAAGAAGCATGAAAATGTAAATCAAACAAAATAAAACCATCATTTTCCATCAACAATCTGTGCTTACCACAACATTCATAGATGATACCAACACATCCAAAAAACTTCTCACCATCAAACTTGGGTGTCAGCATCTATATATGTACAAGCCCCCAAAAAATTTGGAAACAGGGTCTTAATAAATACGATCACTCAGGATGACCCTGCAACGTCTTTGTACTGCCTCACGAATACTAGTCTATCTGCTGTGAATGTTTCTCAAATCTGTCAAATAGTGCAGTTACACATGGCTATCATACCACGCGAGCACTTACAGGGGAGGGGGCAATAACGTAAAGCTCCATGCAAAAGATACAGTACCTCTTACCATGGCCTTCCACATTTACTTTTTTTTAAACATATTGACCCCAATTTACAGTTCAGGCGTGTGCAGTATTGGCTCATGGCGACACTTCATGGTGCCCGTGAAATCTAGCGAGATGCATAACTCTTGTGCTGGATCATAAGCAAATGCTCTCAAGTCAGGCCGTGCTACAAGAGCACCTAGTGCAGACCAGCCTTTTCCTGTAACAGATTGACCAAAGGATAATAGCTAAATGCCCAAACTGCACATTTCAAAGCACTTTCAGTCACCTGCCTATGACAACGTCAACTGAGGCAGGTGCATAGAAAAGAGCTCGCGTGCGCTGGAAAGTTTAGAGTACTCACGAATTGAAACGCGACATCACATTTTTTCGTTCTTTTTTTTTTTTTTTTGCAAAATGAGTACTATGCGCAATTTCTCGAGATAACTACATCATGTCGCAATGAATCTGGTCTTTACCTCTTTCGTTACCATGCTAGTTCATATAGATCACCGGTGATAGATGCTTTAGATCGTCGATTTAGGCATCTGGAATTGCTTTCTCGTCCACCCAATACTTTTTAGTAGTTAGTCCAGCCACTCAGCTTTCAGAATCAATTTGAATTAGTCTGTTTTGGCAACAAAGCGATTTTTGATGGACTTTTGTGCGTACCAATGTGCATGTATTGTTGCCAAAATGCACTTGGCCAGCCAACTTGACAGAAGTGCAGAAGTGCGCGCCTTTCGCGCTTATACTGCTGTACGATCAAAGTTTTGTTATCAAAGGAGCTTCTGGAAATCAAATATCAAATTAAGGTATGAGCTTCACAATCTGACAGTGTTGAGCAGTAATAATTGCCAGAAATTTATGCTAGCCCTTCATTAAAGAGCTAAATGCTAGGATTTGGAAAAAATTTATTCTACAAAAATATGTTTCCGAAGGCCCACCGCATGTATAAAGTGTGGAGTAGGCTTTTTCAACCAGTTCCCAGCAGCTTTGGTTTAGCTCGTATTGTTATATCAGACACAAGGCCGAATCTCGTGTCACTAGTCGCTCCTATGGCAGTGTCGTAACGTGCACATGAGTGCGCACCTGTGCCGCAAAAGACGTGCAGCTCGAAAATGTTTTGCAACCACACCTGAATTCAGTGAGGACAAGCTTACAGAGTTCGAGGATGACAGCACCTCAGCTTGAATATTTAGGGCGATAATAATTTGTGTCAGCCTGAGACATCTGCAGCGGCTTGTTTTGTTTATGGCCTCACGTTGTCTACTCGCTGCAAGTGCGTAGCTGCTGACCTTTGAGCATAGTCCTATAGCTACTCTGGTTACGAGCAATGTCAACACGTCGCTGACGCGCAATGCGCTGGTGCCGGCTAAGAGCTTCTCACGACAAGAAAGCCAATGGAGCACATTTTGGCTCACTACGAAACTGCGAGAAAGGATTTAGAACTGTGCATGGTAATGTTAGTTTTTATTATGGGATGGGCAAATACGCAAAGAAATATGTTTGGATGCACATATTAGCGAGTTTTAGTGCTGGGTGCCCAAGCGGCTTGCGTACGCAGGACGTTGGGGCGGCGATATTGCGCATGCGCGAAACCCCAAACAGATGCGTCGCAAGGTCGCTGAGGCGATGGGGCCATGCGTCCGCGCGGTCCACCTTCGCAAGAACTCACGGTATCCGCACTGCGGATACTCTAGCCGTCGAGTTAAAATAAGCCAAAGTGCGAGCACTTATAGCGATTGCACGATTTCAGCCAGATTTCCGAAGCTAGAATGGTCTGAAACATAGAAACTAAAAAGCACATGCCAGCCCCCGACCAGCTGAATAGGTGGCGCCATCTAGCGCGGCCATAGTGAAACAGACAACCACAACTTTGTTATTGCAGAAACATTGTGCATTGTACATCTGGGGCAAAAACTGCGCAGCGACAATACTACAAATGAGTAACTTTTTTATTCATTTTCACCTCAAAAATATTACGCCTAAGCTAACATGTTCATGACTGCGGTTGTACGAAGTGTCACAAGATGTCGACACTGACGTTACAATAACTTTGTATTTCACTTTTTTGCGTATACCAGATTACTGTACACAATAAAAAAAGTGTCCTGATATCTATGTATGTTTAATTTAACATTTTAAATCATAAAAAGACTTAAATAATACTTATGCGACAAGACGCTATGGCTCTGCGAGCACGTGTGAACTTTGTGCGGCTTGCGTTTACGTGCGTGCCATCGTGGCACCAACTAAAAAGCATTCCGGTTGGGTATGGGTTGGGCACGCAACGCCGCGCGTTCCCAAGCCCGCAAGGCCCCAAGAGAATGCGTACCCAGCACTAAAACTCCCTATTGAAACGCCAGCCTATGCCGAGTGAGGTGGCTCATGGAAAGAGGTGATGACACATGAAGTAGCGAAGTTCACCGGACATCCGATTTATCAAGGGATCATTAACACCACAAGCACCCATCTATACTGTAACACATGCGAGCTGTTATCGCACAAAAAAAAAAAAAAAACATACAAAAAATTACAAAGAAAGAGGTGATGACACATGAAGTAGCGAAGTTCACCGGACATCTGATTTATCAAGGGATCATTAACACCACAAGCATCCATCTATACTGCAACAAATGCGAGCTGTTATCGCACAAAAAAAAACAAAAAATTACAAATTCACTAAGGAAAGTGTATGAGTTCACTTGTGTCTCATGAAAAACCAAGCAATGCTTTACCGCATCACACGAGCAATGAAGCAGCACCACAGCTCCGATTTTTCTTGTCTATGAGAATAGAAGCATTCTGTACAACATTTATTATTTTTTATACTATTCCAGGGTCATTTACCTTCAAAATGTATATACTTATTTTTGTTTGTTTTGAATATTTTTGCATGTAGTGTTTTTATTGCACTACTCTCAGCTGGCAATAAAAAATTACACACTTTTCACATTTTTATTCCTTCCAAAAGAATTTTGTTGGTCTACAACATATATTTCTTGGAAAGAGCATTTCATTGCACAAAATTTGGTATGCTGCAATGCATGCTGGAGTAATTTTCAAACTTCCAAAAACTATTTTTCCTGAGACATATGAAATGTAACCATTTTCGCAAGGTAACGAAAAAGTTAAAGGAAGTATTGGCAGTGATCTACGCGTTTAAGTCGAAATTACGCTAATATGACCCAAAACTGAAGACAATGGAAACGAAAGTATGTACATTGAATAGCCCTAAATTGTTCCGTTTCAATCCCCAAACACTGTACATCTGTCATTTATATGCGACAGTATTGAAGAGACCATGTTGCAGAAAATACACCATTGGGGGCAGCATTGTTAAGGAGTTGAAAGTCCCGAAGTATGCACAAAGTAAAAATTTGGATTCAAGCTGCCAGCAGTTCCACCATACTTAGCTATTTGTTTGTTTGTCTGTGTACATGCTTGTACATCTTAGAACATAGTTAAAATTAGTTTTAAGGGAGTGCCTAGCAAGTTCACACAGAATAGAGTACGTTGTGACATTGATGGCAACTAGGTACGAGGGTTAACAACCAACCACTAACTACATCATGAGACTGTGTTGGTTGCCATGCTCCACATTAGCACTCTCTCTTGCATTTAGCAAAGCAATGTTTATGTAACCAGTCAAATGAAACACGGTCACAGACTAAGCCTGATGATCTGTGGCAGTGTTTCATCTCATTCAATGTTTGACCAGACAAACTTTCGTCAAACGCTTGACTATATTATGTACTTATTGTGCACACGGCAAGCATGTCATTGTTTTAAAAAGTGTGCTTTGAAACTGCACACAGAATGGAGTACCTTATGACATGAACGTCAACTTGGTAAGAGTGTAAACATTGAACCACTAATTACATCGCGAGCTTCTGCTGGTTGCCATGCTCTTTGTTAGCACTCTCTCTTGCATTTATCAAAGCAATGTTTGTGCGCCGATTGTGCACATGGCAAGCGTGTCGCTGTTTTGTGCGCTCATATGTCCAGCTATGTTTACCAACCAACCAATGTCAGTAAGGCAACGACTAGGGCAAGCAGGCCCATGCCGAAGTTTTGAATATGCACCAATTGAAATAATTATAGCAAAGAAGACTGACAGACAGACAAAGGTTATTACAACAAATTTCCATATCCTGTTAACCTCTGTCCATCTTCCGTATGTCTTCTTCACCGTAATAGGCACATAATCAAAACTTACTAACAAACCTAGTTGGCTACTGTCTGTCTCAGTGCACTCTGAACCAAAACAACATGACATTATTATAACATATTTAAATGTCATGTGCTCAAGCAAGTGAGGTCTCAAACCATGATAAGTGGGTCATTAGCATACTATGGCACAAAAATAAAGTATAAAATTTTTGTGCTGGAACTCTTTTTAATGAACGACTGTCAATTGACACTGAATAAAAAAATTTTTTTTAACATTGTAGACATGTAAACTTTTCATTCATTCAACAAGAAATTAGCCGTAATGAGTGTACTCATGACCAAGAAGTTAATCTTTTGTAGGAGACATTTGCTCCATAACTAGCCGCGACATTACAAAGGAGAAAGCAAGGAAATTTTCGCTGTTTTTGATAAGACATTGTAAACTCTTTGCTGCATGCAGCGCAATAATATTTGTTTCCAGCCTTGTCTACAGATCAATGTTTTCTTGATAAATTCAAAGAAGTGTACCTCCTACCTTTAACTATGAAGATCTTGGGAAAGAAATCTAAGATTGTGTTTCATTAAACATTTCAGGGACTGCAACTTCAAGACGATGGCTTCAATAATAGTTTTACTGAAACTGTGGCACTGTTTGAAGTGAATACATGTTAACTGTAGTAAGATGCCTTCCCAATTTTGTATTCTAACTGCAGTGATTCCATGGCCTCTGCATTGTCTCTGAATTGCCTCGTGTACATGTTACAACAAAATTCAACATTTAGAATACTTAAGTTTTTAACAGACTAAAAGCAAGTTACTAATGTTTTTGATGATTTCTGTCGTTTCTTAGCCTAACTTAGCACTTATCCACTGATGCTTCGAAACCCACCACTATTATTAACAATTATTGCGAGAGCATGAGTATAGAGTTGCAACAAATCCACTTTGCAATGTATACTGATCATGGGGACATCTTGCATCCATCTTAAAAACCAACAAATCTTTTGGCCACACAACATTGGTCGAGGCTCATGGCAGGCTGAAGACACTTCTTGTTGGCCATGCTTGCATCCTTTCACATTAAAACTGCTTTAGGTGCTAAAAAAATACGAAGACAAACTGTCCCATAGTCTCATATAGCATCTTTTTTTGTTTGTTTGGCTTTTTTAAACCCCTAAAGAGGTAACTATGCTGAGTTAAAGAACAGGTAACATAAGCACGAACCTCGTCTACTTATGTCAGCCACATCTGTTTTGTTTATAGAACAAGTACAAGATTTCACTTGAGATTGAGAGGCCAGCCTACCTCCACTAGTTGGCTTCCACTCAGCTCCAGCTAGATCTGAGAGGTCAGAAAGGCCGGACAGTTCACTGACGGTAGAAGCCACTTCGTCTGCATCATCATCACAGATGTTGTCATCCTTCGATGCCACATCAATAGTGCCTAGAGCTCCAAGGAAGAGATGGCCTGAACTGTCCACTTCGCGTGCCACACCCGCTGCAAGACCACCATAAGAAAATCTACATAAAAACATGGCTTGGGCTGGCCATAGATTGGGACATGCAAGTCACTGGACCAATAACAAAAACATTTATTCTTCTCTCTTCAGTGATGGGGGAAAAAATCCAATTTCTCTGGAGCTGAATGATTTTCGGACTGCATCTCACATATATCAGACCTGCACCCATGTTAACTCGCATGGGTGCAGCGTGCTAATATGTACTCGCTTGGGTAGGGCGTGTCTATATGCGATACAGTAAACCCAGAAAAACACGAGAGGAGCCAGGCAGCAGTACACACCTCATAACTACATTGTTTCAGTTGCAATTTCATTAGAGTATTGCTGCAAAAATATTCAAATTTTTTTAGATCGCATACTCCATGAACTTTTGTTGCTGGCGTTATATATAAACACTGGCTAAGCAAAATTGCTTTTAGACTCACACACACACTACTTTTTTCTCTCTCTATAATTACTATTCAGCTTACTTAGCCTGCAGACACTGCTGAAAATTAACTAAAATTGCACCGCTCATTGAAAGCCACCCTGTCACCCCCCCCCCACCCCTGTGTTTGGTTCAGTATACTAGCACCAACTTACGTTTGCCATAATGGAAAGCAAATAACAAAACAGAATTTGCCATTACTAAGCATAAAACAGCTATGATGCTGCAGCTGCATTGTAGAAAACCTGTAGCTGGGTTTGTAGAAAACCCCCAAAATGTGCTCTGAACCCATCCCTTATTACGTACCGTCACTGCCAACACCACCAGGCCCACAAACCAATCAAATATTTTGCCATAAATATAGCCGGCAACTGATCATTCATTCATCACAATGTAGCAAAAGAGTTTTATGCTAGCATGTGGGCTGGGGCTGAAGCTTTTCATTTTCAATAGCTTCCACCATGTTTAAATTTTGTGACCTTGCACGCATATTGCCCCAAGTTTGAAGCTACTTAGCACTGGATCCGCTAAGAACGAAATTGTAGCATCCATGTAGTTTTGAAGGCATGTGCAAGGCCCATGTCCTGAGTCGAAAGAAAACTGCTGATCACCGCATCTGCTGCTAAATAAACCTGCCTTGCTAATGCACATCATGAATGGAGACTACGCAGTTCGGAAAGAACGTAACGAAAATGAAATGACTGTTGTCACAGATTTAACTGCACTCGATAGCGCTGCAATCATAGATAGCACTCATGCAGTTCAAGTTCACTGGCGTCTTTGTTGCCAACAATGCAATTGCGACAAGACTGTGGGTGGGGACCACACTTTTCTAACGACCCATGTCTGTTTCAGTAGTTCGCGAACCCCATTTTTACTCCTTTAAGTAGCACACTTAAAATATCATTCAAAATAACCGGTGTGAGGCCAAATATAAGCAAATTAATGATTTTGTTGTCATTAAAACAATGCCTATGCCTGTAGGGACCACAGAACACGTCTTGAGTTTTTCTGATTTCCTGAATTGATAGGGGTCAATTTAATGAGCTTTCACTGATTTATGGCCTCAGCTCACCAGCCCAAGTTCACAGTCATTAAAGGGGTGGTGCCATCTAATTCATGGCTTGCACATTCTCTGCTGCCACGGCCACCCGATGAAAAACACGGTGTGGCCTGCCACGTCACGATGCAGGCAATGGGCGAGAGTGTAGCTAGTGGTAGGGGAAGCTCCACGCAACGTGCCAACGGGAAGGTGCGCGTGTTTTTCATTGAGCGGCCGTGGTAGTAGGCAGGGTCAGCCGTTGTTTTTCTCGCGTGTATTGCGTGCCCTGAGTGTCGCTCAAAACAGTTCGTGCATGTGCTATATTTCATGCGTCAGGTGAAATGCCACGCAACTGTTGTGTGTTGCTGTGTTCGACAAACGCAGCAGAAGACCCCCAAGTACGCTACCACGAGTTTCTCAGCGACGCCGAATGCAGGGGAGCATGGCTGCGGAACATTTCCCGAGAGGGACCCGGCTGGAAGGGAACAATAAGCCAGCCAAATGACAGGTTTCTGGTGTACGCTTTGCATTTTACGGAGGAAGACTACAAGAAGACCACCAAGTTGAGGGTGCTTTTGCCTACTGCTGTGCCTACCGTGTTCCCCGCTTATCCAAGTTACATGAGCACGAGGAGAACTCCCGCAACTAGGAAGCAGTGGCTGCGCTTTAAAATGAAAGACAATTTGCAGCCGTGTGCCAAGTGCTCGGGCAATGTTTCTTCACAAGACAGGCTTGCTATAAGCCAAAACCACTCGGTAAGTGACACCATACTTGTCAACTCCGAACCAGGGGCTGAAACGTGTATGGAAATTGCATCATTTGCCGATGCGTCATGTCAGACTACTCTCGACATTGATGATCTGACAAAGCTAAAAAAAAACAACGCACCACTTCAAAGCGAAAATCACTCGTATAAATGAGGCACTACAGGCGTTTCAAGAGAAATTGAATGGGGCTGAAAGGCGTTCACAGTTTTACAAAAATAACAAGGACACCAGAAGATAGAAACTATCGGCATTTCCAAGCTAATATGCATATTTATTGACGTGGTAAAGATAGCAGACGTGGCAAGATTTGCAACCTGCTATTATCTGCACTTTTGCCACACCAGTAGCTATGCCAGGAGCTGACTTGCGAAATGAAACACCACGCCATGGAAGTCTGCAAAGTCTTCATCAGAGCTCTTTTTACCAACTAGGCAGGAAATCTAACCATTTCAGTTGAGTGCCTCGTACACCTGGCGCAAAAGCCTCTGGCCAAAAAAGTGCTGCGCTTGTAATTCTAACATAGCGATCCTGTTTTTCACAGACATGCAATAAACCAATTATGACTACCTGGTGCTCACGATGCTTTTTTCTTCTTTGTTTTTATGATGTGAGATACACGATTATGTGGAAAATGCAACGCGCTTGTCAATGAGTGATTATCCTATTGCAGAAAAAAAAAAAAACTTGTAGCACGAGAAAACATATTTGAGGGTGAACAGCGCAATGGCAACAAAAGAGAGAAAAAAAAAGGCGCGAGAAAGCAGAACTCCCTCGAGCAACCACATCAGATAAAATTTACTCTGGCTGTACTTAGCTTGAAGCATCACCGGCGCAGCTTCAGTAGGAATGCCTATGAACATAATTAACACTGCAGCAAGTTTATTGTACCACTTTAAAGGCCATCAAGCGCACAGAAAGTGCACTCTCATGCCGCGATCCGGCGCAATCATTTTGGCGCTCTCGCTTTCTCTACAGGGCGGCACACCAGCGGCCGCCTGGAGCACTAGGCGTGGCACAGCGCATTCGCTCGATGCGGCAGGCAGCACTGTGTGTTTTTCATCGAGCGGCTGTGCTGTTGCAAACATTTCTTATTGCTCCAAGAAGCACATACACACTCTAAAGTTCCTGCATTCTCGTCAAATAAATTTATATCGCCTTATTTATGTAAACAACTTTCAGTTCTAGTTTCAGGGTGCATACTTTGACACTGGCGTCACTGTGTAGGAAGCTTGAAAACATGGGTCCACAAATCTAGGATGCTCAGAGTGCTGCATCGTCTGCTTTTTCACAAATGCAAGCAACCATCTGGATATCTTCAACAATCACTAAAATTCTCTAATATAGAATATTAGCGGGTACAGTATTCTGGTATACGCATGAGATGTTTCCAGAGTATCGAGTTACCAGATGATAGTATTGACATCTTGTGACGATTCATACAACCGCAATTATAGGCTAGCTTCTTTGTTTTTGAAGTGACTGTGGAAAAAGTGACTGTGGAAAAAAAATGTATTAAAGGGAAATACAATCATATTCATGTCACTGCTGAAAATTTACGCCAGGAAAAAAGTAGAAAACATCAGATTTCTGAAACAGCAACTATGTGTGTGTCTGGTACTTCTTTATGCCGCCAGGTGGCCCAACCTTAACTGGTTCTCATATTTACGGCTGCAGAAACCCACTACGCTAAAGCAAGGTGTGTGCGAACAAACTAAACTTTTCTAACGACACGTTTATTTGAAGCACTTTGCGAGCAAGTTTGGCTACTTTGGCATCAAAAAAATGCTAGGCCTGCGGGGAAGGCGCAGCACAGTCACAGCCAAAGCTAGAAGAGCGGCCTTTCAGAGCCTTTTTCTAAACACTCATTGAGTAACTGCAGCAAGCACACTTGCTTGATGCCCACTACGGCATTAATAATAGAAACTTTAGGGTAGTAGGCCGGCATTCCCTAAGCTATTTTTCATCATTCTTCTGAGAAGCGTGGTATCGTTAAACTATTATGAAGAAATTTGTGCCAATTGTTCATGCAGTGGCTGATGCCGATGAGAAATTATGCCTGAAGTGGGTATGTGCCACAGTTAACAGCTGAACAAAAACAAGCTTTGTAATGGGTTGGAGCATTGGACGGCCCACTCGTTACCCTATTCGCATTGTGCGATGACTGGTTGTTCTTTCGCTGTTTTGAAACACTTTGCAAGTCGTACTAACGTGATTGCTTTCCCGACATCGAGCATGCCTAAGGCAAGTTTACCAACTAGTCCCAAGCACTGGCATAGTTCAGTGGTAGAATACTGGGCTGGCACCTAGCGGGAACGGGTTCGAGCCTAACTGTGCCATTGGCGCTAGGTTTTTTTCTAATTTCGTGCGATGTGGTTACGACACCTAACACTAATACTGGGCAAACACTAATCTAACAGTTATCATATTCCTTGACAGCTTAATCACTACCTTATGGAGCACTAAAAGCAGTGACTTAACGAAAGAGAATCTGAGAAAACCACAGCATTACGTGCACTAAAGTGTTTGTGCACAGAGTATATGCATGCTAATGCTTAGCACGGATTTTTGCAATTCTTAAAATTTTATAAGAGCAAGGAGAAGAACACAACTAGAATTAATGCACCTGCAGTGAAAAGCATGGTTTCACTGCATGAGCATAACCATTAAAAGTGCCAAACAAAATGGCCCCAATGATCACACGTCTTTTAAGATAAGAGATATGCCAGACATTGCAACCACTGATAGCTCATTTCTTTAATGCTTAGCCAGCCACTCCAATTTCAGTGACCAGGGCTAATACTACGGAACAAGTCATTCAGGAGGAGTGGAAACTTGGGCATGTTAGTAGGACACAATAATAAATGTGAGAGCAGCACAACAAACAAGGACTAGTGAAGAACACACAGTGCTTTTTTTGCTAGTTCCTGTTTATTGCACTAGTTTATTCATTAACCCAGTTAGCACAATTCCTGTCACTGATAGCCAGGCTAATCAAGCTACAGTATTGCGAGAATAGAACTTAAAACAATGAAAGCATGCAAAAATAAGAATTAAAGCAAATCGTAATGCTATCTTGGCTTATTGTGAAACAAAAGCAAGCAACATAAAAGTAAAGTGCATGAGACTAGCCTTCAAGCATAGCAGTGGACATATGCTTTCCAGCCGAAGCCCCCCAAAAATATGAGACACAAGAAAAGGCTCAAAACTTTTTATTATAAGTCAAGAAGCATGACTGCTGCCTGTGGCCAGTTTTGACACACAGCAGTTAGTTATTACGATATGCAAGTGGCAAATCAGCAGCATCGAACTGCTATCAAAAAAGCACATTTAATGTTATGAAAAGGTACCTAGGTCTTAAAATTACATGCCTCAGATGTGACTACTGACCCACAAATATCAAGCCCCAATCAATAAGTATTATTATTATTTCATGTGTATACACAAATACACAAAGACACAGAAAATAGGGAGAAAGCCGACTGTCGATTGCCACCTAGAGAGGCCCCATCCTTTGAACAGAGTGAATATAGAGGAAATGGAGATATAAGAGAAGCAAATAACACAGACGAAGTCAAAAATAGGTAGCAACGCAGGAAATGTCAATAAATGCAAGACCAAATCAGTTTTTCTTATGGAAATTAGCAAAGCTCAACGGGCCTGGTAACATCTAGCAGCACAATCTTTCAAAAACAAGCGCATACATGTAAGTCTAATGAGTAAAGACTGGATTATAGGCATATGCAAATTTGTTCCTTGTGTTCCTATTGGGTCACTTTGATTTATGAACATGAATTAGAGGTTAAGAAGGGCTCTTATGGTGTTATTATAGTGCCTATAAATGCCTATATTGGGTGTTCGTGCCTAAATGCCTATAAGTGCCTATAAACGTCTATTTTCCTAATGAGCCCACATATGAGCGCTAGTCAAGCCCAAATTTTGTTTTCAAGCATGGTGTGAAGCCGTTATTCGTGTAAAAAAGGCAACATTGATATTTACAAACACTATAAAGTTCAATGAAGACAAAGCTGACATGCTGCGAGCGATTGGAGGAGGAGCATAAGGAGTGAAAAAGATGCCATTTCTGCAGCCCTAAGTGAAAGCACGTCTCAGCATCTGCAGGGGTAGGAGGAGGAAGAATTAAAGATGGGGTAAGAAAATAAAAGTGATGTCTATGGCCAAGGACACGGTGACCACCTTCTACAGGCAGCTGTCCAGCGCCCTGAAGGAACCAAAGAACCACCCTGAAAACTTAGTGTTGCGGTGGGAAAAGAAGAGCAGGTTTTTCTGGGCAGTCGCGGGTAGCTGGAGAACGAATGAAAAACCATGAAGGGCCACTCATGTAATGCTCTTGTTGATTCAGTGGTAGCGAAGTTCGCCAAATCGTTATACTTTATACGGCGAAGCCTGAGACAGGTGCCGGCATGTTTACGATCAACGGTGTATTTAGCATACATTCTCCATATCCTTGAATATGCTTGTTCTGTACGAGATCCCTAGTCATATGCCTTTAAGTGACAAACATGAAAAAATACATAGAACAGGGCTTCAAGGTTTGTCCTAAGCCATTACTCAAAAATGATAGCTGTAACAATCTGAAAAATGAAATAGGATAGGAATTACCATCATTGCATTGAATTAACTGCGGTTAAAGCTCCTATGTCAAGCATTTTCATGGTAAAACTCGCATTTGAAAATGAATGTACCTAGACAGTCCTCTTTGTGCAATGGTAATTAAGATTTTATAATGTCGTATCAAATATAATATTTCTATTAATTCATTTTTTTGTTATTTTCCCGACAGAATGAAATGGCTTATAAAGAGAACACAGCGTGTTGTGCCAATGAAGGCGCGTTTTCTTTGACATTGTAAACCATCTGCAGCAGCGTCTTCGGGTGAAAAGTGTGATATGCACGCAGCTTTTGTTTTGTCTGTAATTTACTTTTTCAGCGTTTCTCTCTAGGTGACATAATAAGTTGTAGTTAGACACTAGATCTTCTTGCGTGCCTAATGAAAAGCATTCTACCACGGTAATTTTTCAAATTGGTTCGCTACGAGCCACCAAAGCATGATGCGAAGTTGAATCCCTTGCCTCTCGTCCCATGTAGCCATCGAGAGCCTCAATCCTTCCCCGATGTCTTCGGTATCAGGGCTGAAAAATCACATGACGCATACACAACGAGAACATACGCAAGCACGGTCACGCGCGCATGACATGCCCCAGCCTATTTGTATACGTACGCCATCAATGTTGTGTCGTTTCAGCTTTCTCTGTTGTGTATTACCCGCTTCTGTGGGATAGATCCGCCAGTGTGTGTACTTTAGGAGAAGCTGGCAAGGATCATGTATTGTGACTGCGATACACCACGTCACTCCACTGAGAATGCATTCAGAGATGACGCACCAAACACAAGCTAAGCGTTGCCAGGATTGGCGAAGGCACAATGCAGGAACGATGAGAAGACGAACGCAAGCGAAATGGGGTAGTAGTAGTGGTAGTAGTAGTATAGACTCCGTGCACAAGACTGGTGTGCCACCGCGCGACCGTCAGAGAAGACAAACGTTGAGAGACCGAGCAGAACGAAACATTCCGCTAACGTTCGCTAGCAGTTAGTTTATCTTAATCATGAACTGCTGCGTAGTCGATTGTACCAACAGGTACACGCCGTGCCCTGCGGGAAGGAAGTTTGAGAGTTTCTCGACTTGTCCCTGCTTTATTAGGCAGCAAAATAAGTGTATCACGGCTGTGGGACGTAAAAAGTGTTTAGTTCTCATTTTCTCTGTCGTTTCGCATTCTGCTGATGCGTGCTTGAATTGGTCTGAGACACTCTGCAGGTGCGATGATCTTGCGTGGTGTTCTTGCTGCCATAGAGCTGGTGAGAAAAGAAATGCGTGCAAGAAATTTTATTTCAGATCAACGCTGATGGGACGTTATATTGGACCTTAATAATTACTACATTGCCATGTACCGTTCGCAGTTTTGAGAAATGCAATGCGAGGTCAATAAGTGCTCTCCCGAGTTTATGGGTGCATCAATTAGGGGCAAACTGAGTTACGTAGCATTTTACCGTAAACACAAGTAGCCACCCAGCAGCGTATGCGCACTCGATAAGATCAAGCTAGTACGTCAGTTGGTTGGTTGGTCCTTATTAAACTGGCGCAAGGCACCATGGGGAATCAGCCATGAAATGGGCGGTGCCTTGTTATATAAATGATTTTGTTTATAAATCTCAAAATCTTTAGCAATAGATCATTTTCTAAATAACTAATTTGCTTAATTCACGAAAAAAGTGTAATATAGTTGAAGAATAAGTTTCCCTTACATAATGTCAACCTTACAATTCAATTCATTTCGTCTCACGTAGCAAATCGCATATGGCATCCCAAATGCTCCTGTGTCAAAACCAAGTGCTGTAACTCAAAAAAAAAAAAAAATAAAAAAATAACCGCCGGAAGTAATGAATTGAATCCCATATTTCAAATTTGGTTCATTCAAAAGCCCTTTTCTTTGACTGCTAAACAATCTGCACGCTAGGAAGAAATGATGCAGGGCGTAGAGTATAGCAGAACATGGTAAGAAACGATGCTTTGCAAATGCTGTAGGGACGGATGTGAATGTCTGTGTTTGTTTCGGAAAGCTACCTAACAACGCAAGAGGTTATAGTGAATGAGAGACACGTGACGGTGGCCGAAGTGACAGTGCCGTCGTCTCTGGACTAAACCTCCTCGCGTTCTCTTTCTCGCCCGCGCCTCAAGCTCTTAGCATGAGCTGCGCGAGCGGTGTGGTAAAGACTATGATCATGATGAGCGACGATGATGCCACGACAATTTCAAGCAAAGCACTTCGCGAGACTCGGTGGCTGAAAATTGCCGAGGCATGACGCCACAACCAACGAGCACGCCAGTTTCCACAGCGAGTGGCCGTGGAGTCATCGATTTTTTTAAACGCTCTTGAGTATTTTGCAAGTACGAGGGTAGGGGGCAAGCACCGATAATAATCTAAGTTCAAAAGAAGAACAGCTTGCTGCGATAGTTATGCAGCAAGCCTCATGGATTACACACACCTGTTTAGCCGTCATTCCTGGCGACGGGCAGCAAAGCGCTCACTAACACAAAAAACGTGGCCAATTTCATGAGAATTATCATTTATTCATGGTGGCATCGCGGAAGATTGCAATATCTTTAAATTTTGCTCGAAGCACGCACTAACCCGCCAGCCACGGACGTTTGTGCTGCCACAGCTATCAAAGCAATTAGGCGCTTCTGTCTGCTACGATTCTCAATGTTGCGCGCCCACCACACCACAAGTGGCGCTGCGCACGCCTTTCAAGGCGCCCCTATAGGTATTGCACAAAGTGTATATCGTAGTAGTAGCAGTGGTAGTGCGGTCTCACGTAAAAAAAAGCACGATATGAATGTGAGGGATGCTGTAGTGGAGGCCGCTGCAAATTTTGACCATCTTTAACGTGCACTGACAACGCGCAGTACACAGGCATCTACTTTTTCACCTCAATTTAGATGTGACCGCCAAGGCCACAATCGAACGCACGGCATTAGGATCAGTAGAGGAGCACCCTATAGCGAATGGCCCACCGAGGCGAACGCAAAACGAGGGCCGATTAGTGAATAGCAACTCAAAGCTACCCCCCCCCCCCCTAAACCAAAAATAATAAGAAGCTGACATTCCGCTTGCATTTTTTATTATTTTTCGCAGCTTTCACTCAATATACTGATTTTTAAAGGGCAGTGCAAAGACACAGGGAAAAGAAAGACATAGAGATAAAGAGCGCTGTCTTTCTTTTCCCTTTGTCTTTGCACTTCCCTTTCCAAATGATATGAAGCAACTAGCCCAAACCAAAGTACTCCTCATTCATGCTACACAACAGAATACATAAATTGTACATGCCAAGTATAGTAACTGTCACATGCAACGCTCTTAATGAGGTACGGCTTAAAATGCAGGATATAATCAGGAAGCGGGACATTTTTCGTCTGTTTTTCTACATATAGCTAGCATTTAACAAAGTTCTGATGAAGAGCTTATGGTATGCAATGTCAGCCCACCAATGTCAACATAAAGGAGCGACATAAAGACAGGACCATTCCTTGCTGTATGTCGCTCCCTAGATCTTGGGGCGCACACCCGCGAGAAAGGCAAGTGGCATTCTTAAAAATTGAGCGTTTTTCCACGACATGAACTTTGCAAATCTTAACAGGAATAATCTGGAGTGCCCAGTGCACCATTACGCTTGTTAGCTCGAAATGCCCCAACCTAGTAAGGGGTCCTTAAAGGAGTTCACCAATAGGGGAGAAATTGGTCGAACGCAATTAGACCTATCATCTCTCTCTTCTGGGGTATCGGTGGCCTGGTTATTTGCTCCTGCACTGGCCTTCCCAGCCACAACGAAACAAAATAGACCCAGGAGAGTTTCAATTGAATGGTGGACACTTGACGCACAGTGCTAGACAATAAAACAAAAGACCACATACTGCAAATTGTACAGGAAATGCATGCGTATGTTCAATCATTAATACCTTCCTGCTATCTTGAACAGTATCATTTTTTTTTTTGCTTCTTCCTGTAGATACATTATTGATATGTGGGGTTTAACGACCTAAAACCACTATACCATTATGAGAGACGCCGTAGTGGAGGGCTTCAGAAATTTCGACCATCTGGGGCTCCTTAACGTGCACCCAAATCTGAGCACACGGGCCTACAACATTTCCGCCTCCATCGGAAATGCAGCCGCCTCAGCCGGGATTCGATCCCGCGACCTGCGGGTCAGCAGCCAAGTACCTTAGCCACTAGACCACCGGGGAGGGTGTGTGCCGTAGATACAAGTCCGCGACGTTGTTGTTTTGGGTTATTTCAATTTTTGCAGAAATATGGCCCCATATCTGCATGTAATCTGCAAATGTCGCTGAAAGACGATAGTCTTGCGCATGGAGAGAGCGAACAATTTATTTGATGTTCTGCGCAAGAAATCCGAGAATGGTATTTTGGAGGCGCTGCGTTAGAGTGCCTCGAACGTGCAGCGGAGGTGAATGAGCGCATCAAGTCACGTCACACGAAGCACACAACTCTGAAACGGGTGTGCGTGCCCGTCTCGGAGGTGATAAGGTGTAGAACGCAAGGCGACGGGTAGGTGCCACCGCGTCTTAGCAAAGTGTTGGAAACACTCACCTTTTCATGCAAGCGTTGCATGGTAAGCGCAGCGTGATAAGCGCTACGGTCCTGAAAATTACTTATGTATGCCTTTTCTTCTGTGCAGGTTGAATGCGGCAATATGCACATGCAGAATACATATGTGTCGTTACGGTGCCCCAGACTTGTGCAATAATTGCTTATCAATTGAGAATTGCCTAAGTATGAACGCTAAACCTTGAGCAACACTGGTGGGCGCTGCGGATGTGGTCGACCTTTTCAAGTACCCGGTGCAGTTAAGAGTGGACAAACAGACAAATGTACAGACAGACAGACCAAAATTTTTTTAGTCGAAGGTCCCCAAGGAAGACTATCGAATTTATTGTGCTATAATTATGATTTTGAAGGCCTAAAACAGTGTTTTACCTGCCCGTCTTTGGCACCTAAAACACACTTTTTTAGTGCCCAAAAATCCGGCCTCTATTAATGAGTATACTCCTTTAAAGCCCACATACCCTACAATGCCAATGATTTTATCAGAATTTGCGCAACTTGTTGGTAGTGTTTCTTTTCATCTTGTCAACACTTCTAAAGAAAACAATCGTTTCCCTGCTTCAAGAGTTTGTGCAGTCTTGCTGTAATTCGCCAGTCCTGGCATCAAACTTATGTAGGCTCTTCACACAACGGCTCCTCCCACTCGCCATCAGTAGAGACAATTTTCAGTGATTTAGCTTCACTTAACAGCTCCTTTGCATAAAAGAAATACTGTAATGTTTCTTTTCTTTTGTTCTCTCTCTCCCAACATAAACGAACGGCTTCAATCGTGTGAATAAAGCAATCAGGTCGAGCATCATCCACCACTTCCTTGGGTCATTGCATTCATAAAAAAAAAGGGGGGCCTACAAATTTTGTACAGCAATAAACGTTTATATACCACAGTAAGGGACCTGAACTTCTCTCCTTGGACTTTAATAAAGGAATGCAAGTTTGGGTATCAGAGAGTACTGTTTCGAATTACAACTAAACGATGAAGCATCTCCGCACAACTAGGATATGATAATGGTCACAACATGAAGCTTTCGACTTGAATCATTGTCATCTTCACTTAAAGAGCATAAGGGCCAAGTAATTTCGATTATTATTACTCGATGGGTAGGAAGAGTGTATTGCCTTTGCAGATACCACATTGATTAAAACTATGCAACAATCTCCCTAAATCGATACTTGGGCTCGCAAGTTGAGTCCCTGTATACAATGTGTCATATGCAGGGGCTCCAACTCATGGAGTAACTCCTGTCACCTAACACAGAATATGCTCACTCAGGAGAAGGAAGGAATGATATATCTAATATCACGTATGTTGCAAAAAAAGGGACAGTATTCGACATACTCGGCAGGCCACAAATAATTCATAATTTGGCAAAATACCCAAGAGCTGCATTTGCAAGCCCAAAAGTGACAATCTGCCCTTCCCCTAGCAGAAAAGCCATGGATTGACTCGATCTCAGAGGCCTTCGCTCGGGCAATACCAGTTGTCCTGGCCCCTATTAAAACAGCAGATGGCAGCATAAAAAAATATTATAAGGTGGATTGTTCTTGGCAAGCTGAGATTGTCAAGGTTTTTGACAGGAGACAATGTTACATTTCAATGTTTCAGGCAATGCTCAAGGTATGCCCACTAAAAAGTTTTTTCAAAGCACAACCAGATCTAGTTACACAAAGCATTTCACTATGGCCAGAAAATTTTAGCCACAATTGTACTTCAACAGTAAAAAACCGTGAATATTTTCATAGACAAATACCAGTTTCTCGGAACCCCCACAGTGCTACCAACGCAGCTGCGCAGTGCCATCACAGCAATCAGCTTTGCTGCGGCACACAACAGGCCAGAGTAACGTTTAATTACACTACAGCTCTTCCACTTCATGGCAACCAACAGACCAACAAACTGCACACCTGCAGCTGCATCTTCATGAGCAGCTGCAAACAAGAATTATTTTCTGACCTCACATTATACAGCTGCTGGTCACAGAGCTTACACTTCTGCATGTTGAGCAAATTACCGAGATAGATGTTCCAGTACTAGCTGCTTCAGCATAGCTTAACTTTTTTATGACGTGAAATACACAGGCCACACAAAGTTTGCTTTCATTCACCGAGGTCAGATGAGAAGACAAATTTTGTGGACAACACTTGGCTAAATTGCAGAGACAATTACATCAAAGGATTCTGAAACACACTTGAAGCGGCCAAGCTAATAACAATGTTACCATTACTGTGCACCCAGCAACAATCTGGGCTTCAATACGAAGTGAACAAAAACCCAAAAAAGCAGGTGATGATTTCAAGTTTAAAGAAAGTAAGAACCTGCACTTAATTTAATGAAATTCATATGATAAAATTAACATGCCGAAGAAAATGCTCGCACATGAAAATTTCAACTAGATGGACTTTTTTAATCATTCACAACAACTGAAAAGGCAGACGTGTTCACATATGCAAACACAGCATGCTTAGGTGGTCGCTTAAAACTTCACGAGTTTTAAGATGCCCCGAAAACCCCAAATACCTTTACCAAGACAACAGGGGCTATGACAAAAAGAAATTTACTTTGCATTGCATAAAAAAGGAATCAAATATAAGCGTTCCACAAATTATATCTAATATTAAATACATTACTGTATCGAAGAATCGTTCCAACAAACACAACAGTAGCGATTTTTATTTTTTGAATTTGTGTAATGACAAAGAATATTCGGACGAAAGCATTGCACATGTGTGCTGGCACGAAATAAACAATATACTGAAACTAGCGGTTTCAGGAGTAAACTATGTATGCATACGTACCGGAAAAACAAACTGGAAAGTCCATTTCAAACGACGTGAATTTGCCTGCTAAATGTATTAAGGAAACGTATATGCGATACGTGCCGGTCTACAAATATGTGAGTCGACAAATCATTATCCGCGGACAGATAATTACAATTATCAATCCGAGCGAAACAACAGTTTTCCGAAGCGCCAAAGAGCACAAGTGCGGCCGGTTGAGCACAGAAAATACACCGCAGCCCGACGACGGAGACGTTGAGGCTAGTGCAAAATTCAAAGTTCTTATCAAACACCAAGGCAAAACATTTACGCGGGCAACAAATGATTACAAGTGGTCCAGCACTCCTTTAGGGCGAGCACGAAGGCGCAATTTGCGCATGCCGCCGCTCACCTGTCACAAGGTTGTCATTATCCGAGCACACTCCATCAGTGTTGGTGAGATCGCTGCCGGTTGAGGAGGTTAGTTCGTGAAAACCGGAATCCCCGTTGCACATGTCTGAATTTGCATCGCTTGACGATGTTACCTCTGCAAGCGCAAGACGTTTAAAAAATTATTAATAAATGCAACAGCGATTGTCTACCCCCGCCCCCCCGTGCGACACTTGCGCGCGCGCTAGCACGATTACGCGCAAGTACCGTTATGCCTCTGGAATCAACCGCAGAAAAAAAATAGAGCGCCACTTTCCGGGCGCCGAGAAACTAAAAACAAAAAAGAAGAAAAATTAAGGCGAGAAAAAAAATTTAATGCGGTAAAGCGAATCGACTTGTAAGTAAAACACCACGGGTCTGACCAATTTACTGTCATCAGCTGATGAAACCACGGCGGCGAACGATGTAAACAAACCAACGTGACAGTACACCAAAAATTGTGGCTTCTATCACGCCAAGAGCGAAAAAAATTGAGGTAAGACGAAAAAATTCGACCCAACTAAGGGTTAATTCACACTACCGAGCTCAAGCGCCCGGCGGCGGCCGCAAGCAGGCAGTCTTAGCACGACCGCGATCGGCCATTCCTCTCCGGCCAGGAGGGCAGCATTCGGTTAGGCCTAGCGCTCCCAGCTCGTCCAATGAGCGTATGCCAAGC
Source organism: Rhipicephalus microplus (assembly GCF_043290135.1). Classification (NCBI taxonomy): domain Eukaryota; kingdom Metazoa; phylum Arthropoda; class Arachnida; order Ixodida; family Ixodidae; genus Rhipicephalus; species Rhipicephalus microplus. The sequence goes on along the minus strand of NC_134710.1, from coordinate 310,755,727 downwards.
GGGCAAGGCACTGGTGCGCTTGAGCGCAGCCCTCGAAGCCTATCGGGACAAGGAAGCGCTGGTTTTGAAGGGTCAATCTTACCGTTTGGTGCGTCCGGCGGAAACCTCTGCCGCTTAAACTCTTTCGGGGGCATTACTACGTCGTTTGGTATACTCAATCCGAGCAAATTGCTGTCGTTTTCCAGCCTAGGACGCTTGTAAGCAGGGGAATCACACAATGCCTCTCGACGGTCCGCCATGCTTGCGAGCGTGGTGACTGCGCACGCACCGATTCTCGACTACGTCGCAATGACGTCAGGGGGCGCATGGCGCCGCCGGGCGCGCCAAGAGCGCGCGCGAGTTCTTTGCGCCTCCCCGCGCTTTTTTTTTTTTTTTGCGGCATTAACTTTGTTTTTATTATTGCTTAGTTTCAATACGGTCGTTCTCTTATACTTGAAAATCAGTCCTATAAAGACAGACTTTCGCACGGCGCACAAAATATTTCTGCCTGCTTACCTTCTCCAATACCGTGAGACGGAAGGCGAACTATTTATTCCCAAATTATCAGATGCTGCCGGATCAGGTGGGAAAAAAAAATCTCAAATAGTTTACTTTCGCAAAATTGTTACTGAGCTGTCGAGGCGAGACGATAACAATACAGGATATTTGAAAGCAACAAAGTAACGCCATGCTTTGACAGGCTTTAATAGCAAAACATACAGAACTGAGTGATGTAGACTAATATCATCACTACAAGGCAACGGGTTTGCTTGGGGAACTCTGGTTGTCAGTGATTATTTTAAATGTAGCACACTTATTGAGGTATCAACAATAAATCCCATAAAAACACGTGATTAAATGTAATGTGCTGTAATGGCCAACTCAACTCTACCTCCCAGCCTATTAATCAACTCAGTGAAAAACAGTAATCATATTTGTCACAAATGCCAATGGGGGAGACATTTCTCTCTTTCTGGCACTTTGTATCATTTCTCTCTCTCTGGCACTTTGTATCGAAGTGAGTAAGATTACAAATGAAACAACATTAGCATCGTCAACAAAAGCAACACTGTAAGATAATGTCAAGGTACTTCATAAAAAAAAGAAGACTATGCATTTTCAGTGATTTTAATTCCATCACCTGCAATTGCATTTCATTGGGTCCAAACAGAAGCAGTGATCATTGAAATAAGTACTCACACAGGAATAAACTAAATGAATTGCAGTAATAAAAAAAATTACATGCAGTACAGTTACAAGTAAGATGAGACCATCAGAACCATAATTTATTTAGATTTCATGCAAAAGCCATGTATTAACGAGCCGTACACCACCAACAGCAAAAAAAGGAGCAAGACAAGAGTGTAGTGTACACAATCTAAATAGAATCATTCATTATTGCAAGTACAATTAACCATGCTGCTACTCTTAGAAGAATTACAAAATCTTCACACTTCCATAGAGAGCAAAGCTTCAAACATGACTAGCAAGAAGAGGAAAATAGAAAGAAAAGAACGGCAGGGAGGTTAACCAGTCTATAGGCAGCCGGTTTGCCACCCTGCGTATGGGAGGAGATTCCAAAGACACTAAGGAGAAGGAAAGAACAGCCAGGACCACGAAGGCTTTGCAGCACTAACATGCTCCTTCCTGCAATTTCAGCAGAATGAACATGCACAATGACACTCTGAAAAAAAAAAAAAAAAAAACTGTGTACAATCAGCTCACCTTCACAAAACAAAGTGAGCTAAAGATGTCTTTTTTTTTTCTTTTTGAGATAGTTGTTTTGCAGTGTACACCGCTTCCATTTAAGATTTGTACAGATTTGGCACAATACTAAAGTACACCACTCTGCAAGAAAGAAAAGGGAAAAAAAATGCTTGGTAAGTATAGGGCCACTCATGACTACACAAAAAAAGGTTCACGTTATGAACCACTCCTTTTAAGGTGTGCCCAGTTAAGACAAATTTTCGGACATCAACAAGAAGCGAATATTGAGTTCATTTCATGCTTATCCAACAAGAAAAATAACACCCACTCACAGAAACTGTAAAACTTCTGAACCCTTCAGTGACATTTGCACAGACATATGAACAAGAGTCTCAAATACACCGAACCATTGTTTCTTTTATGGGGGGAGGGGGGGGGGGGGAGGGCTTTTTGCATGTGAAGGCAATGTGAAGTTTTTGGGTAATTTAGGTGAGATGTCTACTTCTCGTAAAAGTGCAAATGTTTGCACAATGCAATCAAGAAAAAGTTAATTGAACACAAGCTGGACAAAACAATACTTGTAACAAGAAAATCCAGAAAGTTCCGATATTTCTTTTTTTTTTTCATTTTGGGTTCAATGTTGAGTAAGCTTATATATTGCAGACTTTAGGTTGCCCTTGAAACAAAAGATTCAGCACTTAGCAGCAGGCTGCTGCTGAGACAAACCTCTGATTACGTGAAAAGACTTCCATAGCCACTCCGAGTTTGTATAAATGGGAGTCTACCGAAGAAATGAACCACTCTAGACTTTTTTAACATTATTCAAAGCAATTACTTGAAAACCCATCTTGAAGAATACAAGTGAAATATGAACATCAAATAGCATGAGAAAGAAGGTCAGGAAACATACATGGTACACTATCATAAATGATGCAACTGTAAACAAGTCAACTTTAAATGAAAAGGTGCAGATCAGGGAGATCTCATGAGAACACAAAACTTTCGTTCAATACAGCCAATACCCACACTAGTTTAACTAGCAGTACAAACAAAATGAATTGGTGAAAACCAAACATTTCCCAGCAATTTATAGAAAGATGGCATAAAGAACACTACTCTTGTCTGCTACAAAGAAAGAGATACATTCGAACCTTGTGCGTGTTTGTGTCTAGTTTAAAATCCCTGTTTCATTTATTCATGATAATATAACCTTAAAGTACATGTCTTCGCCTGTGAGAAAAAAGCTTATTTTAACTTTTTAATGTAATGTATAAAGACATTTCAACAAGAGAATTTGCCTGGTCAGTTGTTGACCCCTTAAGACCAATACCCTTATCAAAATGTTAGCCCCGAGAAGCTGGAGTGGCGCCGCCTGGTGGTAGCCATGCATGACGTCGCGGCACCGACTCTTCGAATTTTGCTGTGGCGCTTGTATACATAATGCAAGCTCGCTTTCGATCGCTGTTGCCCTGCCAGCGTTAAATTTTTGTTTGTCTCCCACTTAAAATAAATGACGGAAGCAGCATCGATGATGTGGACGGAGGAACAAAAGTGGACGGAGGAATGACCATGATGTTAACTCAGTGATAGGGCATTGGACGCGTAATTTGAAGGTCACAGGTTCGGATCCTGTCGGTGGCAAGTTATATTTTTGTCCGCTTTTCTTTCTTCCTATATAAATTACAATTACTTTTAATAACATCCCTATACTTTCCTTGGCATCATTGTGGGTTAGTTCTCATTAATATATGCGTAGTAGTGCTCCAAGATGCCAAATATAGAAAATGAGCTTTTTTAGTAAATGCACATTTCAAAAGCTGCTGGCATACTTTGAAGTACAGCCGCGACCACGTCTGTGTAGAGCACGCGAGCAGCCGGTTTTTACTCTGCGTGGCGAAACCTTGGGGCAGTATCGGGCTTTGAGGTTTTCAGTCTGACAACTAGACCACGCATGCTTCTGATGCACCACTTCAGAGCCCAAAACTGCCTCAAGGTTTCACTCCGCAAAGCTAAAACCGGCTGTCCGCACGCTCTACACAAACGTGGTTGCGGCTCTACAGTAATGCGTAAGAAAAGCAGGCAACTGTAAGATAATAAATAGGTATGTTAACCACTACGTTCCAATTTCCTATGCACTACTGTAATGCTAACATTACCATCCTTGTTTGGTTGCAACGAGTGAGGAGCCTTTATATCGAGACGACTGCAGCAATGCTTGCAGTACACCATTAAAGAATGCTTTCATTGAGCCATAATGCACTTATTTGCCATATTTTGTGTATGCTTCTAATATTTAGAAATATTGAATAAAAATGTATTATTATTAAATAACTGTTCAAAATTTATCCTAAATGCCATACTATGCATACTTTCGGGTTGAGAAACCAACATGTAGTTTGCCACACTTTGCAACCTCTTATATAACTGACTCTTGGCTCAGCCATACAAATATCAAGCTTTAATTGAGCAAAAGCTATTTGCAAAAGCCCCAATGCTATTTACCGCGTGCTTACAGGAAATTATCAGAGGCCTAGAATGGGAAAAGTTAGGGATAAGAGTTAATGGAGAGTACCTTAGTAACCTGCGCTTTGCCGATGACATTGCATTGCTAAGTAACTCAGGGGACGAATTGCTACTCATGATTACGGAGTTAGACAAGGAGAGGAGAAAGGTGAGTCTTAAAATTAATCTGCAGAAAACGAAAGTAATGTACAACAACCTCGGAAGGGAGCAGCGCTTCGAGATAGGTAATAGTGCACTTCAAGTTGTAAAAGACTATGCATACTTAGGGCAGGTAATAACCGCGGAGCCGAACCACGAGATTGAAGTAACTAGAAGAATAAGAATTAGGTGGAGCACATTTGGCAAGCACTCTCAAATAATGACTGGTAGATTGCCACTATCCCTCAAGAGGAAGGTATATAACAGCTGTATCTTGCCGGCACTTAGCTACGGAGCAGAAACCTGGAGACTTACAAAGAGGGTTCAGCTTAAATTGAGGACGACGCAGCGAGCAATGGAAAGAAAAATGGTAGCTGTAGCCTTAAGAGACAAGAAGAGGGCAGAGTGGATTAGGGAACAAACAGGGATTAAAAATATAGTTGAAATCAAGAAGAGGAAATGGACATGGGCCGGGCATGTAGCGCGTAGACAAGCTAACCGCTGGTCATTAAGGGTAACTAACTGGATCCCCAGAGAAGGCAAGCGGGTTAGGGGGAGACAGAAGGTTAGGTGGGCAGGTGAGATTAAGAAGTTTGCGGGTATAAACTGGCAGCAGCAAGCACAGGACCGCGTTAACTGGCGGAAAATGGGAGAGGCCTTTGTCCTGCAGTGGACGTAGTCAGGCTGATGATGATGATGAGCAAAACTAAATACTCCCTAACAATGACAGGCTCAAAATGTGTTCTAAGAGCAGCATGGCTTTCAATCTAGTAAACGGCCATTGCAGGCTGTGCTTGTATGATTGCAAACGACCAACATGGTTGGCATCAGCTGCATTTATTAGCTCTTGATGACTTTGTGTCCTTGCTACCACAATTGAATGAGCCCTTTACACTAATTTCAGAGTTCACTAACTAGAAGAATCCCAGAGTGGAATTCTATGCCTCTGCAATAAGTAAAGAACCCTCGAATTCAGAAAGGAATGCAAAAAATTATGACAAATTAGTGATGTACCCAAAGTGCAGCAGCGGCAACAGGCAAACTTTCACACAACACATGGGCACTCGTAGTATGAAAACTCTTTTTCATCTAATACCCTTACTATAACAAAGAATGCAATACAATTTAGACCACCTTTTCCAGATGGGATATAAGTCCTACATTTCTGGGATCTTTTTGGGTATAGAACTTTCCGAAATCGTCATATTGAGCTCACTCGCATACATGTCTGTGGACTTTCTCATAACTTGATCAACAACAGTGGCCTTAACGTTAGCCAATACTACAAAGCCACAGTGGACGTGTTGTGCACTTTGAGCAGGTTTACTTGATTTAAAAACGTGAAATCGTTAGTTTTCTTGCACTGGACAGACTGGAAAAACCATGCTCACTGTAATGACAGCAGTTCATTTTATAATAACCAGAAAAAAACACTATGGCTAAAATTTTGCATCAGCATGGCAAGTGTAAAAAAAAAAAGGAGAGATTAAGCAAACGCATTCAGCTTGAACATCTGCCAAATTAAGGCACTGTTCAAACAGACAGGTATACACTTGAATCGGGATTTCAATAGTTGTCACCGAGATCTTTGGTAAGCTATGCCTCAATGCTGAAGTCTGCGCATGCCTGAATACACAATTTTATTAAATGAGCAGCCTTGAGTAAACTTTCCCTTGACACCTGCCGTTTGCAGCAATTGCTAGATCAGCACACCCATTCCAATTTCTTATCGACTACAGTGTTGTGTTGCTAAAGGCAAGGTCATGACCTTTGATTTCTCTCACTTGTGACAATATTCCAATGGGAGCACAATGTGTAAACACACATGTATTTAGATATATGCCCACATTGGAGAACCCCAGGTGGTCAAAATTTGTAGAGTCCAATGCTACAGCACGCCTCATAATCACATGGTGGCAGTGGCACACAAAAACTGAAAAACGTTCGCACCAAAATATGCGATTCAAGGAGACTCACCAAAATGACCCTGTAGAGATCATTTCTCTGCCCTGGGCCTGCGACAACAGCTATTCACACTTCGGGACAATGGTCGCTCAGACACATTGATTCGATGTCCTTTTACATACATAGACTGAAGAGCTGAAATAGCCAAGGAGAAGATATTACTCTGATCGTCCCCAGAACCTCGTACAGCTACTCCGAAGTAACAGCAATGGCAAAAAGACTGGATATAGACTAACGCTCACCCTATATCAATTCATAGTAATGTGAAACTGAGCTTCCAATTGAAATTACCCGAGAAAAATTTGTTACTACTGTACACACACACACCTCCAATATGATACAGCATGAAAATAACAATTGGCAACTTTGTGTAAACACTTTGGCATGTTAGTGAAACAATGTAAGGAACCCAATAGAAGACTGGGACAAGGAAGGGAAATGCGCACACAGCTTTGACTTGCAACATTTTATTCATAGCATGGGGAGAAGGGTGCACTTACAGTAGACTCTCAGTAAACAACCCTCTTAAACGAAACTGCTGCTTAAATGGAACAACTGTCTCTAATAGGATTGGTTTTGTGCTTGAATTCTGTAATCTTGTTAGTGTCTTAGTAAATGGAACTCCTGTGAAACGAAACAGACTTTCCTGGGCCTTTCAGGTTTAGTTTACCAGGAGTCTACTATACATAAATATGTCACTAACATGTGCCACGATCACAAAAAAGTGAAGAATCATTTTAGCTAACTGCTGTGCTCAGTACAAGCAACACTGCACTCAGTAGTATGTCACTCAAAGCCACTTTTCTCATTTACCATTTTTTCTCCATTTCTCATGCAAAAGTATGAGACTGGTGCACACGAATATCAAACTCCCGGACAGCAGAACATCTACTATATTGAACACTGCTGTGTGCCAAAGCTTTGAAAATGCATTTTTCTTAGCAAATATGGAAAACTTTTCGGCCGCATTCTAACAAGTTCCGATCTTTTTTCACAAACAGGGGACGAAAAGGCGGTGTTCTTCGATTGCGTTGATCTGGTTCATTGCGCGGCACTTGCAAGTGCATCAGTACGTTTGTTGCGCCATCTGCAGTTTTTAAAGCACGGGAATAGTGTTTTTTTCAAGAAGACCGACTTACGAGGACACTAAAATGAGAATGCGATGAGACTCGGCGATCTCGTTGCTATTTTCGGATTCCCTTCCTTGTTTGTTTGCTTACAATGGCAGGTGGGCCTGAAAAAAATGGCCTTCGAGAAGTGCAACCTCGTGGCATATTTTGGGTGTTCTTGGTTTTAGGACGCACATATGGGAGGCTACGCTTTTTCTAGCTTTTCATTCCAATGCAGCTTAACCCAGCGACTGCACTACAAAGCTACAAGTGACATCGATATTGTCAACATGTTGACCTGACGCGGACAGTGGGAACTTGCTTGTGGGCAGCGTTGTGGACTTCTATATTTCTCGTCTCATTCCTGATGAATCCTTATTCGGGAGTTGAACTGAACATTGCGCGCTAGAAGCGAGAAAAATTATGACTGGTGCTTGGAGCGAAGTCAAGTAAAGCCCCATCGTTAACAGTTTTTTTGCGGGCTTTGGTGCCAGATGACGACTTTGGGTTTGTCATGACCGTTGAAAACGGTGTTCGATGCTTTAGCAATTTCTGCGACTTATTAGCGTTTTTGAACACTATCTCGAACAGCGACGACTTCATTGGTGCAGATGACAACATAGCTTGTTTTTGACTGCGTCGACGTCAAGATCATGGCTGCCGTTGCTGGTGTGATGGAAATGTAAACATTCAGTCACCGCTAACCAACCTTTCAAGCTTGCGTCGGCATTCTGTGTCAGTCAATGCTGTTGTGACTGAAGGAGCTCAATTCACTTATTGGAAAGCTTCAATGGTATTGAGGATGTAACTTGACGGCGAGCAAGAAGCACGATAAGTTTACAAACTATTTTCATGCGAAATAGAGAGCGGTAACTTGCAGAAGTTCATACCTTGTTATTTATTATACCATGAGCGAATCATAACAGCGCTTATTACGATTTCCTACAATTGTTTTGGGGCCTGAAATGCTATATTTATGCCTTAGATATGCATATTTTGTATTTTGATTTATCACACATTGAAATGTTTAGCAATCCCCTTTGAATTCGATATAATCTGGGATTGACTGTATATCAGATGAAATATGTATGTGGCATGACGATAGTTATAGCGCGAGAACAAAACGACGACACAGAGACAAGAAGGAGTTTTGTTCTCGCGCTAAAACTATCATCATGTCATACCAACTAGCCCAAGCTGCCACACTTCTAAGTATGTGGCATTGCAATAACTTCTGTGGAATCTCACAAAGTGGTGGAAGGGTCAAGAAAGGAAAGTGTTTGCAACCACCCACTTGTAGCTTAAAAGCACCAAGAAATCTATGTGCATTTGTCAGAAAGAAAACTTCTATTTAGCACAATTTTTCCTGCACAATGCTTCTGAATTGATAAAAAAATCATTCTGGTACAGGACTCATGTATAAGCATATGTATATAAGTCCATACTTTCCGTCATATGAATAAAGTGTTGCAAGTAAGCAGAAATATGGGCATCACCCTTCCTTGTCACTGTCTTCTATTGCGCTGTGTTCTTTCCAATTTAAATGGTAGAATATTTATCCTTCCAGCTTTTGGAATCTTCCGGCATTTCGCTTTAAAGAAAAACTTGACAATGGGCTAGTTGGTTAAACATGATTCAATGTTTCTTGCACAAATGTTACAAAAAAAAAACTAAAGACAGCGATGAAAGACGGACGTACTAAACACACTTAGCGTTGATCTGTTTTGCAAGTCTTTCGCTGCTGTCGTTTCTTTTTTGTAAAGCTTGCACAAGAAACGTTGATCGCCTCATTTTTAGCCTATATTTACCTAAACTTTGCTTAGTGTAATGACCTAACTGACCCTCTATAATCTGGCATCATGATGTCTCGAAGACATCCCAAGTAAATCATGTAAATTCAATAGCTACACATGATGATTGATTGATTGATATGTGGGGTTTAACGTCCCAAAACCACTATATGATTATGAGAGACGCCGTAGTGGAGGGCTCCGGAAATTTTGACCACCTGGGGTTCTTTAACGTGCACCCAAATCTGAGTACACGGGCCTACAACATTTCCGCCTCCATCAGAAATGCAGCTGCCGCAGCCGGGATTTGAACCCGCGCCCTGCGGGTCAGCAGCCGAGTACCTTAGCCACTAGACCACCGCGGCGGGGCTAGCTACACATGGTGGGCGTAGGTTAACTGCCAAATGACAATTACCTGCCAAATACCAATTAGATCTAGAAATATACACAATCATTTGTGTGGATATTTGTTTAGGTAGCCATGGCATGGAATTAAGTAGGTGTCAATGTCATATACTACACCAAGACTTGACTGCGTTTTGATCACTCAATTCTTCTCGAGCATCATTACCAAGAGACCCACAAATAGCAGACGACAATTGCTGCCTCAACAAAGGCAATCTAAATAGAAAAATTCATGCACTGCTTCTTAGTCACATGGTGGATGGACACGATTTCCCTTCAGTAACTTTAGCTAGAGCTTATAATGGATGAACCCTCTAGATTAAACACAGCTGCTCTTACTTGTCCTGCTGATATGTACAGACATCTTTGATGGGTATGCTACATTCTTCATCATTGTGATACGTATGGCACAATGAGTGGTACACTTACAGGCAGGATTGATGGGGGGCAGTTTGGATGTTGAAGACCCACTGCTTGTCCTGTCAGATCGGCTGGACAAAGAGGACATCTAAAGAAGAAATGAGAGGAAAGTTTCAACAAAAAAAAATACACGTTAGTCTGTGTTTTTCAGATATTGATATTGCTCGAAGCTCTGAGCTGCCATTGTTCGACAATGTTCTTGCCATAACGACTCCTCATAATAGATCACAGCAGAAGAAAAACACACACGCACAGTTTAGAAGTGCGTAGTACACAATACAACGACGCTGCACCACAGGCACAGGTGGTAAAATAGTTGGAGATGCTCATAAAGACAGGATTATCAACTATACATAGCACATTCGCACTTATGTTGGTGGTAGACATGATGCCTCCATGCATTTACAATGCTTTTTCGTGTAGGAATCACGCCCGAATTAATCAATAGTTGGCAGACTGGTATGACCAAAAGCTGCTGTGCGAGGTTAGCCACATAGGGTTCAGTGGCACAGTTGACTTTCACACAAAGAAAATATGTAGAACAGTGGTGCGTAGCATTATGATTGCCCAACAGTGTTTTTTGCCACCACTTTCAGTGCTTAGCCAAATGGAAATTACATTGATGTCTTTATAGTTAGTCGGCCAGTCTATGAAAGAAAACTCAGGCTATTTGCGGTACAGCAAGCCACAGGGCAAGTTTAGGAGAAGAGTTAAAACGTTACTGACACGAAAATTTTTGGTTGTTTTATTTTCTCAAATGAAAGGCTATGCCTTCAAGAGCATAGAAAGTTACTGCTAAGTGTGAGTGTACCCTGAAAAAGCAAGTATGGTGTGTTTTTCAAAGCTAGTTTCAGTTCCTACTGTACCCCGGCGTAACAAAACAGTACGAGATTCTCGCCACGTGCTCGCACAAGATATTGTGACGTTCCCATGGCCACTCTGCACTGTGGCTCCATTGGTGATACACAAGTGGCCATTTTGAATAAGTTGGTAATGCACAAGCAGCCATTTTTGAAGGTTTGGTGCCTTACATCATCACAACTAGCCATACTGCTGCATGAAGTCACCAGAATTCATACTGTACCCTGACATCAAGCTAATGTCAATGTTGGTAGTATGCCACAGGAAAATTGAGTTTAGTACCAAAATAAAATATCTTGCCAGCATTTGCTGAGCCTCGTGTTTGCTCAGAGCAGCCTCTGTATACAGGATATTTGTAAGGTGATGTAAACACACCTCAGAAAAAAGGTGTCACTACCCCTTCAACTTTGATTGATATGAGGGGTTTAACGTCCCAAAACCACCATATGATAATGAAAGACGCCGTAGTGGAGGGCTCTGGAAATTTCGACCGACTGGGGCTTTAACCTGTACCCAAGTCTGAGTACATGGGCTTACAGCATTTCCGCCTCCATCAACCCCTTTAACTTTACCACAACAATGATAGCAGCGTGTTCTATTTTGTTAGCTCGGCAGTGCCTTTTACCATCCACTAGCAAAGTTTCCATTTCAAAGGTTACTGAAGCTTACCAATCTTATTTGTAATGAAGGAAACACGCGTGTTTATGCACTGCATGAGGGTTTTGTCAAATAGATATTGAACCACTCTTCCAAGTAATAATTAAATGACCTCGACTATAGGAGTTCATTGCTTTTCGAATCAATCCGTGCAACAATTTTTCGAATCCGTCAAGAAAAAGTGGAGTTACAGGGATTTGTCACACACTTCGGGTGCTTTGTCTCCTCTTTCGTCCTGTTGATTGCACTGGAAGCTACATAAAAAGGGATGACACATGGGCAAGAAGCTACGCCAGTGTGCGTCCCGAAATGCAATCGCTCTTTACCAGTGCGATTCTGGTATGAACTAGTGTTGTCAACGCTATGCTCAACGCCTTTGGGTGCTACTGTGTATCTGATGAGTAAGGAATACAGAATAAAAAATGGAGCGTGCACCAGCATGTGAAGACGCCCTGTGGCAACAAGCATGATTCAAACAGCGCTCTGTTTGTCTACAGGCTACTGGCCAATACAGTCGAACCCCACTACAACGAAACTCACGGGGCGCGGAAAATATTTCGTTGTAGTGAAATCGAAAAAAAACATAGCTCATCTGAAGTAGCTAACCAAAGGAATGTTTGTTCTTAAAATTAAAAAAGTGGCCGGTGCTTTCTATTCGTTTCCAGCAGCGTCACAACGCAATTCACAGTCATGAATAGCAAGGCCATGGTGAGAACCGCGGAAATAACGCCTACAACCGCATTCGGAAGTGTACCAAACAGTAGCATTAACACGTTAACACCAGCAGTCATTCGCCGTCAAAGTGTACCCGACAGTGCCTAGAAGGCGTGGTATCGTGGAGCGGTGACTTTCGCCTTATTCTATGCCATTCTTATCATCCAAATCTCGTGGCTGGCTGATTTGGTTGATAATGTGGATGAACAGCTGCTCTGGTTAGGTACCACACTGGCCAAGCGCAAATAAAATGATAAGCAATGGAATAGAAAAAGGCATCGCTCCGCAGTTGCACACAGCAGCTGCATGAAGGAAACCATAAACTGAGCAACTGAGCTTCAGTTTCGGATCGTCTGTGACTCGAAAACAAGCCAGTGGCAAAAGCAGGGCAATTCTCCATGAGCAGGGCAGTCTCATTGCAATCGCTATCGAGCAATGATGGCACCCATGATTGCAGAACAGCGGCGGTTTCGTGTGGTGCCAACGTGTGTTTCAGACTTCGTTGACGTATTTTCAGGTTCTCAAAATACATCAAAGTGTAAAAGATTGGGTTTCCTGTATAGCAATAAATATCTGAGCCTGGAGTTGCATTGTGAAATTTCTTCAAAGCGGGACCGCAGAAGAAAAAGTGTTCGTTGTGGCGACAATATTTATGCATTGACTCCTACAGACTGCTGACGGGAAACCGTGAATTTCTCGTTGTAGCGGATTTTCGTTGAAGCGGCGTTCGTCGTAGCGGGGTTCGACTGTAGCAGCAAGCTGCTGTAATGTGACATGCAATTGGCACTCCACCCACTGCAGAAAGTGATGACTGGACCTTGTACGAAGAAAGTAAGATGGAAAAAATGGCCATATTGCGTTCCATTTGTAAGTGCTTCTTGTCATGCTAGATCACAAGATTTGGCTGAGCTGCTCACTGAAGTGTCAGTTTTCCTCTGTATGTCTTAACACAACAACACTAAAGAGCCTGGTTCACAAAAATTCCAATGTCAGTGTCAGAGACGGCGTCGTTAATTGTGAGCAAAAAGTTATCATTTTGTCTGTGACTGAAGAATAGATAACGATGCAAATAAAAGAAATAATAAAAATCTTCAGGTCTAAGTGAAAATCTAATCAAGGCCATCTACATGGCAATTAGGTGTTCTACGACAGAGCCACACTATTTCTTGAAACTGCTTCGAAAAAAAAAAAAATACTTTAACAATTTCATGTTATAGAAAAAGCCTCCTCAGAGCATTTAATATTGCATAGCAGAAGCATAGAATCACACCCAGCGTCAAAACATGAATTGTGCAACAAAAGGGTGTTTTAAAAACCCACCCATTACAACGCATTCAAGCATATTTTATCATCAGCAGTAGCGGTTTTATAATCAGAAGCAGCAGCAAAAACACATCAAAATGAGCAGTTGCATAGGTTCGTGTGTGGCCTCACTGACACATAGTGGGCCCTTGGTCGATTTATAAAAAAAATTATTATTGTGTAGTGGGCACTTAACAACTGTACTTGCAGTAGGCATTCTAGGATACTTTGAAACAGCCAACATTACATGTACAGTCGTTTGTTTTCTTACAAAACAGGTGCGGCATGCACCAAGAACCTAAGGCAGGCTAACAATTGAGAAGGTGACACGCACAAAGCCCGATTACACTATCATGTTCTACTCCTGAAGGCGAAACACTAGCGTCCTTCAAGCATTTTTTTAGCAAGCACAAGGGGTGATTGAGGCCCCATTCAAATCAATATTTTCATCAGCACGCTGTTTTGCTGAATCACGAAAAAGACGCTCGCAATGCAGCCAAGACCGAGAAATGAAAACAGCTTGCTTAAATCTAAGGTTTATTGTACAGCGTTCACATAGAGATTTGACTATAGTAACTCAATATCATTTAACAGCTCCAATTAAATTTACTATTTGCAAAATAATATACTAAAAGTATTAAGGTAACTGACAACAAGATTCACAATTGATCTTGTACACAAATATAGCTAAGGTTTATCTCGACATCTTTCATTTGTAAAAATAAATTTAGATCATAATAACTGTTGGGTATCACGAGAGACGCTGTAGTGGAGGGCTCCGGAAATTTCGACCACCTGGGGTTCTTTAACGGGCACCTAAGTCTAAGCACACAGCCCTCAAGCATTTTCGCCTCCATCGAAGATGCGGCCGCAGTGGCCGAAATTCGATTCCGCGACTTGCGGGTCAGTAACCGAGTGCCTTAACCACTAGACCACCGTGACGGGTCAAAAACTCCCATCAAACCAATAAATATAGCAGTACCCAGAGTCAAGTTAACAAACATATACAGCATTTAGTAGTGTTCCAATACACGAGTTACTATGGCAGTTGAATCAACCTTGGAACTGCATATAGAATCAATTCAATCTGTGCGAACTTATGCATTCTCAGTGATAAAACACCAAATGAAAACAATCAAAAAAACAGAGGAAAAACTTGTCTATGACCTTTCCCTTTCTCATCTACTGTTTCTGCACTGAGGAGTCCCATCATGGAATACCAACTGCCTCGATAGACTCACTGGAGAGCCACGATTACATCCTAAAGTACACAATGCGCATATATTAAACTGCCTGCGAGGCTCTCTCCTTAAAAATAAGTCAATTCCAGTTGTCTGTTGCCATGTAGCTATGATAACTTATTTTGCAATATGCTTGGTTCGTTTTTATCCCCTATTTACTCAAGCATTTTTTTTGTTTTGCTCGTGCAATATGCAACACCCATTCCTAGAATTCAAACCCTGTCTTATGAAGCAGCGAAATGCCGTACAGCCACTGAAGCAACGCAATAAGCATATTGCTCCGCTTAACAGCCATTGTGCATATTTTTTTCATTATAATTAAAGTGAGCTCTAGACATACAAGGCCTGTCATGCATTAAAGCACTTCGATTAAGGCCAATGCTGTAATAATCTGTCTCTAATCCCTCCACATTTTCTAGGCATTTCTTTCACAACTTGAGTCTGTTTATTTCAAAATGGCAGATCGACTATTGCAAGACAACACGAATTCGAATGTTGCATAGTTTGCATGTTTTAGCGAATACAAAGCATGATATCATGAACTTGAAAGTATTTGACCAACGTGGCACCCCAATGATCTTCAAGACAACCAAGTTTCGACGGGCTATTTAGAATAAAATGCAATTTTTTTTACCATTTACAAACTAATTAAGCCTGCATTGATGCTTCAAAATCCACAACTTCACTAACCCCAAAGCAGCATTACCAGCTGTCCTTCACTTTTAAACCTCCTCTTACTTATCAATTCTCCTCTAATACTACAAGCAACTTTCTTTTTATTGCTGGCTGGTTTTTGCCATTGCCGCTGCTGTCATTCACATAATATGTGTGTGTGTGTGTGTGTGTGTATGTGTATATATATATATACATACATACACACACACACACACACACACACACACACACACACACACACACACACACACACACACACACACACACACACACACACACACACACACACACACACACACACACACACACGGGGAAAGATGTGCTAGCCTCCTCTTTCTTCGGAAGAACGAACATCGCCTTTTTGGCTGGGGTCATCTGTGCGTGCGCTTTTCTTCTGAGCGACAAGGCGGAGGGGGGGAGGAGCACATATGGTTGCCGTGCTATCATGGCAACGATCAGCGTGCGGATATTGCCCTAATAGCTGGCAGAATTTTCTACAGGCTGTGCTCTCAACACACGATCAGCGTGCGGATATTGCCCTAATAGCTGGCAGAATTTTCTACAGGCTGTGCTCTCAACACACACACAAAAAAAAAAAACAATGCCAAAAGTGTATCTGAAGCAGCCATGTTCTCTTACACCAGCGTTTTGTAAAGTTATGTTAGATTGGATCTACATGAGTTCAGTGCCAGCCTCACTTCGTATAACATTGTAATTTGCTGCTATGGCTGCGCCACAGGAAACTTGTTTACTTAGCAAGCGCATGTTTACTACAATTAATATTGCTCTAAAAAATTCTAACCTCGCTTCGTAAAACATTCGAATAAGTTGCTATCGCATTCATTGGTTCGCCCTTTTGGCAAAACCATGACTTTTTTTTTTCTCTGCAGGAGTACAATTGACTAAGAAAGCTCAAATATGACTCTACGCATTAAGCATAGTTGCT
The DNA here is from genome assembly GCF_043290135.1 of Rhipicephalus microplus. Taxonomy (NCBI): domain Eukaryota; kingdom Metazoa; phylum Arthropoda; class Arachnida; order Ixodida; family Ixodidae; genus Rhipicephalus; species Rhipicephalus microplus. The sequence continues at coordinate 310,739,295 of NC_134710.1, read as the reverse complement.
TTTACACCTAAACTTACACATTTTGCATCCTTTCATCTTTGGTCCTGTTAAGTGCAGTGACAGCCCTTGCAAATTGTGCCCTTCTCTCAGAATAGGGCACATTTGCAGTACACACAGCCTAACAATGCTAAGCTGAGCAGAAAAACACAAAAGAGGAACACCTATCTAAAGCTCTCCATATACATAACACTTTGCAGGCACATATAAGCTTTAAAGCTATCAAATCACTCACAGGTACTTTGCTGGAGCTACTGCCATTACTGCCAGAACTTAATGGCGGCAGTAAGGGCCGTAGCCTTGGGGTGCATCTGGAAGCCACTGGTAGCTGATGCTGCCACTGCTGCTTCTCACACAACCACTGCTGCCTAGAGCCCTGCTTGTGGATGGATTGTGCAGTGCTGGATCTTGAGGAAAAAGTCGTGGAAGAGCTGAAACAGAATAATTGCACAATTTAAATCTGTAAACCACAAATGAAAGAGAATTAAAGGGCTTGCTCTTCTTTTGTAAGACACAACTTTAATGAGTGCCAACAGACCAAGACTGGATAGGAACGTTATTTATAGGCTGCTATGAATATTCGTCAATTTAGAATATTTGAAATAATATTACAGCATTTCAATTTAAATAATAACTTATTGGAAATTTCAAAGTATTCAAAATGAACGAATAGATGTATGTGTATTAGAACGCAGCTAACCCCCTATAAAAGTGGTTGCACTGCAGCAGAGTATTTCTCTGCAGTGAAAACACATATCCAAAAAAATCCACAGTTCCACGAACCCTCAAGGTTAAATGAACATAAAACCCTCAAATAAATTTATAATTTTTTAAAATTTGAAAGCTTATTATGACTTATATGCTCTAAGTAAATTTTAAAACTTAATGTATAGCCACAATGTGACAATTTTACATTATCACTTTCATTCTACCAAAAGTCAAATCCTGCTACTATGAAATGTTGCTTCCACATTCATTTGAACCTTTTAACATCTGCCCATTGCCCATTTCAATTAAAAAATCTAGTATATATTGTGTAGATTAGTAAAGTCATGACAAATATGGCAATTTTTCTTTGTAATAAGTGATTTATACCACTCAAAGTCAATTCATAATTATTCGACCAAATCACCACTCTCTCTGAATTCGCTTTGAACTTAAATTTACTATTTTCACAAGCCTAGTTATTTATAGTAGCTATCAATGTGCAGAAATTTAGGGGACAAAAAATCAACTTGCAATCAGCAGGGACCAAACCTGCAACCTTCGAATAACGCATCTGATGTTCTACCAACTGAGCTAAATAAAGTGAACGGGAGGACAATCACCGCCACAGCTGAATTGGTAAAGCATCAGACACATTATTCCATGAAGTTTGGCACCTGCTGGAACAAATTCAGCTAATCGTTTACTTCTATTTTTTCAACGTTTTTACACAATTAGTACAAATAATGTCCCTTATACTTTCCTCGTCTCTGAATTAAAATTACCAGCGCAAACACAGAACACGCCCCACAAAAAAAAAAATACACGCACGAGCACTGTTACACTTTCCTTGGCTTGACTGTCTGTTGGCTCTCACTGAGATTTAATCCCCAATAGTAATTATAGCAAACAGTAAACTAGAATGGGCAGTGCTTGAATTATGTGTGCTGCATAATTTGGTACACTGAACAAAAAAGGAAAGAATGAAGGAAGCATCAAAATTTGACTCGGGAAACATAACCATTCCAAAATACAGCGTTAATTTCTTTTTTTTTAATAGATGGCTGTATTTTTGGAGGACTGAGGGTGCAGCAGGTGAATACCGGCAAGAGCTCTGGTATGTGTGCCAGCAGAGGCAACAGAGGTGAGCAGCCGGCACTCATTTGCCGGCAGCAGCAGGAGCAGTGCGACATCACTAATGTCCCATGCTGCCATTGGTATGTGGCTATACAATGGTGCAAGAAACAGGCATAAACTGGTATCCGGGATTCCGATAGCAGCTAGTGAACACCGTTTCTTCTAGTCCATGGCATGAACTCTACAAGCCATAGTTTGTGAAAAACACTTTAAAATCATTATATGCTGCTAGTTCCTGCCTGCTAACAAGGCTGTGTCAACCAATTTCAGCACCCAAGCTTTCATTTGACCTCTAAATCTGAGCGTCAATAGCTTTGTTCAGTATTTTTTTTTACTCTTCACTGCCAAGTGTCACAACATACCGACAAACTTCGAGCAAGCAAGTCACAAAATGCATGCCACCTTCATGCCAGCTGTCAACACTTATGAGAAACATAGCTTTCAGCATGAAAAATTTAGTGCCATCTCGTCTAAGAACCAATTGTTTTATAGCTGACGATAGGGAGCGCGTGTGTGACGAGTGGAGTACATTTTTTAGTACGAGGATTTAGACGTAAAAAGAGGACGAAAATGTGTGTTATGCGTGGCAGCGCTGCTCATGAGGGAGCGGGAAGAGGAAGAAGAAGGAGACAACGAGAACGCTCGAGAAGCCAGGCGGTTCGAGGCAGCTAGACAGCAGAAGAGATCGAGGGTTGCGACGGCTACCGGTCCGTTGCGGCGCCGAACCTCTCACGAGTGGACCCAAAGTGAACCTCGACGACGAGCGACGCTGGGCGACGACGGAAAGAGCATCACCATTGAGACCCGCGAACGAGTTAGTGACTCCAGGGGCAACCAAGCCAGGCAAGCTGAGGCCTAGCTGTGGGGCTAGCCTACTGGTGTTCAGGGCATGGTTGCAAGCACGCATCTGGCCAGCGACGCTACAGCGAAGCAGCCGTCCCAGCGATTGTCGTGATAGCAGCACCATGACTTCAAAGTGACACGACGACACGGACGGACCATCTCATCGACAGCAAAGTGTGAGTGACTCACATGCAGTGTGGTGCTAAATAGCTGCGTGGTGTCAAGGTCACGGGAACCGCGTACTGTAACTGAGGAACTTCAGGGACGATAGCACTGCAAAGGATTTCAAGATCATTTATGTTATTGTAAACCCTTCTTTTATATGTGTGTCTATGTTGGATAAACGTGCTGCCGTTGTTTACGTCGCATCTCTTGTCGTTTGAGCACCTGGGCCCACACGAACCTGTCACATTTGGTGAGCCTTGCCAGGATTGGCTAATTACATCGATAGCCAGCGCTCAAACACAGGATGAGACATGGATAACGACAACGTTCTCAACACTGGAAAAGAGCTAGGGCTGAAGGATGCAGAATTGAGGACATGGGTAGAGCAGGAGCATATACGATTACGCGATGAGCTTGCCAAAGAGCGAAATGCTCTGAAGAAGGAAATAGCATGGAAGCAGCAGTTGATCTAACAGGAACATAAGGCAGCTCGTGAGAAAGCAGAGCAGCAACAAAAGCTACTAGAACAAGAAATGAAGGTTGTCGAACTGAGGCTTCGACTGCAAAAAGTGCCGTTGGTCCGCAGGCTGCACTTAACGTACGACAGCGAATGCATCCGGGGCGTCAAACGTGTGCAGTCCCCACAAGCTTATACCGCCAGTCAATGATGAAAGGGATGACCTAGATGCATATATGCAATACTTTGAACGTGCAGCCATTTGCCAGGAATGGCCCCGAGAAAAGTGGGCGCTTTCGCTAAGTCTATGCATGACGAGGGAAGCATTGACTGTCATTGGACGCATGGACCCGACTGCTGCCTTGGATTACGACACATTAAAGCATGCACTCCAGCAACGGTTTCTGTACACGGCGGATGCGTACCGAGTTAAATTCCGTAATGCGAGACCCGAAGATAGGGAAACCACCAAGCAGTACGCTTCGAGGCTCTTGGGGTACTTCAATCATTGGCTGGAGCTCGCAGAGACAGAGAAAAGCTACAATGGCCTTAGGGAGCTGATGATTGCTGAACAATTTCTCAAGAGCTGTTCCTCCTCATTAAGAGTTTTCATGAAAGAAAGAAACTGCCGAACTATCCAGGAACTCTCCCGAGCAGCTGACAACTTTGCCGAAGCTCAGGCTGTGTTGAACTTTGGCAAGGAGCGGCCTCAGAAGGAAATGATTCAAAGATCCGGTCTAAGAACCGATAAACTAACCCCAATGCGTGTATATTTTTTTGCGACGAATAAAGATTTTTTTATTTATGAAAACGAAGACACCTTTGCAAAATCGGGGACAAAATCGCTGTTTCTTATGCGAGAAGAAGGGGCATAGGGCAGCCGAGTATTGGACGTGCACTAAAGGTGATTATGGAGACCAAAGTCGAACAGGCGAGAAGCTGCGTCCCAACAGGGAGAAGTTCACCACCCGAGGAGAGGACGATAGCGGAGTGTCATGCATGGTTGCAGTAAACCATACACCGGAAGAATCTCCAGGAAATTAACGATTCCTAGTTCTCAAGGATGGAGAGAGGATTCCCACCGTCCGTCAATACCGCAGTCAGCAGGGGCGTTCCACCGCAAGGAATCCAGAATATGCCAGTGGAGGAAGGATTTTTAGACAAGCGGCCGGTTATCGTGCTGCGTGATACTGGCTGCGACACGGACAGGCAATAGTGCCAGAAGAAAGATTAACTGGCACCTATATACTGCTATTATTGCTGGATCGCATGGTGTGCTACCTCCCGGAAGCTGTGATTTCCCTGGACACACCCTTTTTTAGAGGAGAGGTTCGTGCTTTGTGCATGAGAGATTCCCTTTACAATGTGGTCGTTGGGAACCTCCCCGGTGCAGCGCTGCTCGACACTTTGATAGCGGCTCAAAGGAGGGCTGAATGTCCAAGCAGCTGCAGTGAGGTTGAGTGAGGAGGAGGAAAAAACCTTTATTGATGCTGGCTGTGCCAGATAGCCCTTATCCCCACCGGGCTGGTTGACATCCCTAGTCCGGGACGTCATTAGTCGAGGCCGCCACCCGAGCCCGCTGCACTAGAGTTCGCTGTTCCTCTAGTGTGGAGCTATTGAGTAGGGTCGTCTCCCAGTCCTCTTTGGTGGGGTTGGGAAAGGGGGTTAATTTTGGGTTCATTTAGCAGGCCCAGACCATATGGTAAGTGTTGGCCACTTCCCCACAGTACTGGCACTGCCCACTTATTTTAGGGTCATAATATTTTAGTATGGCTGGACAGAGCAGCGTATTTGTCTGTAGGCGCCGCAGGATGCGCTCCTTCGTTTTCGAGAGTCCCTTCGCTGGTGCGGGATACAAGCGGCGTTGCTCAATGTAGTATTCTTTGATTTCTCGAAACCGTGTTAAAGGTGTGAGATGTTCAGGTCTATCAGGGGAACGGGGAGTTTCCCGGGAAGTAAGCACGCGGGCCGCTGCATGTGCAGCCTCATTACCCTGTAGACCCTGATGTCCCGGAGTCCATATAAGACGTTTTGGGGTAGGATCGCGGTTCCTGATGCTGAATTTTAAAAGTTTATTAGCCAATGGAGAGATTTCTCCTGCAAGATAGCTCTCGCAGGCTCTTCGAGAGTCTGTAACTATTTGTTTTGAGTTTGGACGGGATACTGCCAGTGCAATGGCCACCTCCTCCGCCTTACTTGAGCTTGTGGCTTTGAAAGTGAGGCCGTCCACCTGCGTTCCTTGATGTATTACCGCCGCCGTGTAGTATCCCCTAGGTGACGGCCCGGCCACATCGACGTAATAGACCCCATTACGGGAGCCAAGCCGTTGTTCAAGTGCATCAGCGCGCGCTTGCCTTCTACCCTGGTGCGCCTCCCTGGTCATATTGCGGGGAAGCGGGGACACCCAGAGTTTTGTTCTCCAAAGTTCAGTAATACGCTCCGCGTTTGCGATTTCGCAATCGTGCCGGATCAAGAGGCGGTCCAGTAGGCGCCGCCCGGGGGGCGTCTGCGTAAGCTAGTATATTGATTTGTGAGGTGGGCTTCTTGGAGCTCTTGTATAGAGTTAAAGACTCCCAATGCAGAGAGTTTCTGATTTGAAGTGCTGATGGGTAAATCAAGTGCGCGCTTAATTACTTTCCTAAGAATAGCATCGACTCTGTTCTCTTCGTGTTTAGTCATTCGTAAGTACGGTATTGAATACAGAATCCTGCTAGTTACAAAAGCATTGGCGAGCCGAATCGCGTCCCTTCCTCGTAGCCCCCCCACGCTTGTTTGACACTCGGCGGATCATGTGCCCTACCTGTTCTCCAATTTTCCGTAGCTTGTCTAGCGTGGTGCTGTTTTTTGTTCTGTTGTGAATCAGAAGGCCAAGGATTCGTAGTTCTGAAACCTCTCGTATTGTTGATCCTGATACCATCAAGTTCAGGGTCGTCCTATCTTTAATGTTTTCTCTGATATGCAAAAATTCAGATTTGGTTGGAGCGCACTGCAACCCACACTGGGCCGCATAGTCCTCCACAATGGAGGCGGCCTGCTGCAGGCGGTCTTCAATTTCTCCTAAACTGCCCTGATTCGTCCAGATTGTTATATCATCGGCGTATATTGCATGATATATTCCTTCCACTACTGCCAATGCTTGCGGGAGCTTCATCATGGCAATGTTGAATAGCAGCGGAGACAGGACAGCTCCTTGCAAAGTTCCCCGCGTCCCCATTTTGAATGGTCCATGTTCCTTGTTATCTATGCGAATGAACGCCAGTCTTTCAGAGAGGAAGTCTCTGATGTAGGCAAATACTTTCTTACCGCAATGGACACTACTCAAGTTCTTCAGGATGCTTTCATGTTTAACGTTGTCGAATGCGCCTTTATCGTCGAGTGCAAGGATTGCTCTGTCGTTGTGCGTCGAGGGAATGGGTTGGATAATGTCTCGTTTTAGTTGCAAGAGGATATCTTGCGCAGACAGGTGGGGCCTAAAGCCAAACATGGAATCTGCGAAATGCCCCTTGCTCTCGAGGTACGTGGCGAGACGGTCTCTAACCATTGTTTCCATCAATCTGCCGGCACATGAAGTTAATGATATAGGTCTGAGGTTGTCCGTGCTGATTTGCTTGCCTGGTTTGGGGATGAATGTGACAACTGCTGTTTTCCATTCAGTTGGCAGTGGTTGGCCATCCCAGATAGCGTTAATGTATTGCAATAGATGCCGATAAGAATCGTCTGACAGATTTGCTAACAGTTTTACCGTGATCAGGTCTTGGCCCGGGGCAGTGCCCCTGCGCATTTTTTTCAGTGCTGCTTTCAGATCGCACATTTCAAAAGGGGCATTGAGCTGACTGATTTCTCTACCTGTGTATTCATATGCGTTCCTGTTGGGATCCGTGGTGCGACATAGGTATCTAGCACACAAATCATCAGCCAGCTGGGAGTTGGTTCTCTGAAAACTGTGCAGGGCTCGACGGAGCTGCTTTTGCGCTTCTCCTCGGGTTTGGGCGGGGTCCACGAGAGTTCGAAAAAGGCGCCATGCTTTCTTTGTATTCATTTCTTTAGCTACAACATTGCACCGTTCTATCCAGTTGGATTCGTTCAGTTGTGCAGCATATTCATCCGCTTGCTTACTCAACTTGGCTATTCTAAGTTTAAGCTTGCGGTTGAATTTGTTTTTCCGCCAACGTTTAGTTAAGCTTCTGCGGGCGTCCCAAAGGTGGAGCAGGTACTTATCGACGGCGGGGGTGTCTTCCGTTGTCTTTATAGTTTTAAGACACTTGGAATTGGCTGCAAGGAGCTGTTTTGCCCATCCCGTATATCCTCCCGCCCCTGGAACAGAGGGGATCACCTGTGAGCGGAAGGCTGTCCAATCTGTCAGCTTAGCTTGGCTCCATTTTCTACGGCCTACGTTGCCGGAGAGTGTGATTCTGAGGAGACCGTGATCACTGCCGAGCGTTTCTTTTAAGTTTTCCCATGTTGCGTAGGAAATGTTCTTAGTCAGTGATAGATCCGGGCAAGTATCTCAGGTTACAGAATTCCCGATTCTAGTGGGTTTCATTGGATCTGTGAGAAGCGATAGACGAAGAGTGGATATGAGTTCTGCCAATTTCCGTCCTTTGGGGACTTCGCGGGTGTAACCCCAATGATAGCTGGGGGCGTTAAAGTCGCCCAAAATCACTAGTGGGTTCTTATCTGCTTCCTTAATCGCTTTATAAAACATTTCGTTGAAGACACACTGCCTAGATTTCGGAGAACTGTATACAATTAGAATGTACAAGCTAGGATCTCGTCTTTTATTGGGAAGGACTTTGACCATTGTGTATTCATGCGCCTCTGACAGATCAAGGTCTATCTGACAAGCGGTATACTCCTTGTGTACGAGAACACAGGTGGACGCACTTCCCTGAAATGAGTTCTAACCAGGCAATTTCACCCGTAAGCCGGTTTCTTGTAGCGCCAAAACTTCAGGGGTAAAATGTTGATTCTGCAGGAAAAGGTTAAGAGTGGCCCTGTTTTTCCTATCTTTAAACCCCCTGCAGTTCCACTGGAAAATATCGAGTTGCTGTTGTTTGGAGCTTTTATTATTATGTTTAAAATTGCCTGCCATCATGAATTTATTATTGAGGAGGTGTCATTTTCGTCACTGCATCCAGCGTGGGAGCCTGGAGAGGCGTGGGGGACTCAGTTTGGTTGGTTAACGACTGGGCTATGTTGTTCTCGGATTCAGAATTTGCCAGGTTACGATGAACAATTTTGCGTCGGGGTTGTTTTGTTGTCTTAATGCTAGTTTTGAGTTGGTCCAATTGGGGTGTGAGCCAATTTTGAACGGTTTGTAGTACACTGGCTGTGAGAATTGGCAAAATGCTTTGCTTGAGGTCTTGCATAGCGGCTTGAACTGATAGGTTCAGCTGCTGCGGAATAATGTCTTGTACTGTAAGCTTGGTTTGTTCAAGGATCATTTTGCTCTGCTCCTCAAGCTTAGCCTCTAGTTTGCTTAGTCGACCTTCTATGTCGTTCGAAGCACCTACTACAGTTTTAGACACACTAGTGTTACCCGATACGTCTGACTGAGTGTCCTGCTCATCGTCCGAGCAGTCGGAGGTGTGCATAGCCACCGGTTCCGACGGTGGTGGAGGAGTAGCAGCCTGCGACGCCTTCAGCGCTCGATTTTCGCGTTCCAGAGTTTCAATGCGTTTTTTCATGGCTTCCAATTGTTTTAAAATTTCAGAATTGGAGAGGGAGGCAGTGGTGGTGGTGAGAGACTGAGAGGAGACCCCTACCCAATTGCTCACCTGTTTGGGCGGGTTTGCCAGTGACGGGAAATCCTCGGCGCCGAAGGTAGGCGGCCTCGACTTCCGTCCGGCTGGGGCTTTGATCGGCTTGGGCTTGTTATGCATGGGCTTCGCTTTTTCGTCAGTCCTGAGAGAGGCTGAGGGCTCTTCTTGCTTGTTTTTTAGTCCATGTTGCCGCTGTGTTAGAGCGGGCTTCCATGCCTTCCGGAATTTTCCGACGCACTGCGCTGAGCCGGTGAAATGGTTTTCACCGCATATAAGGCACTCGGGTTGACAGTCGTGCTTCGCTGGGCCCTCCGGAGTGAGTTACACCTTCGCACCACAGTGAATGCGCCGCTGATTGTCCGGATTGGGGCACGCATCCGGTCTGTGGCCCACCGTTCCACACCGGTAACATGCTGGAACAGTTTTCTTGTAGTAGCGCACTGGCACGTTTTCAGAGCAGTAGTGAATGAATCTTGGAACGCAGCGTTTTTTGAAGGTCACCACTGCAACGTTGGATGTTCAGAGTTTTTGCACATACAAATTTCGCCATCGATCCACTCGAGCTTGCGTCAAAGGGATTCCGAAGTTTCATTGTCTGCGACGGTGACGACACCCTTGCAGGTTTCTCCGGCTGATTTCAAATGTCCTTGAAATGGTACCTGGCGGTCCCCGATCGTCAGCATGATGTCCCCGATGAGCTTCTAGGCCAGGTTTTCCGTTTTCACACCTACAACAACGATGTTTTGGTCCCACACCGGCCACACGGAGATACCAGCGTTCGTGGTGCTGCCGGTGAAGCGTTGCACAGCTGTGCCAATCCCGCCTGGGCCGAACGCAGCGTGCAGATCCATGGTTATTTTTGGTTTAAGCACAATAACCAACTCGTCCGACCGGATTCGAGGCGTGTGTGTTGGCTTCCACATCGCCAGCTGTCGCGGGGACTCAACACAAGCTGCGGGTGTTGATCCTGTTTTGCGAGCCTGTGGCTGGGCGGCGGCCGTCGAGCCTCGGGGCTTCATTTTAGCGAGCTTCTCTTGCATTTGGCGAACCATGATCTGAAGATATTCGTCTTCACCTGGTATGGGGTCTTCCCGTGTTTCTGCCACCTCGATGTCAACCCACTGCATCGTGCTGGGGTCGTAGCCTGTCTTCGTGGACGCTGCCATGGCTGGGGAGCCCGGGCGTAAGCCTCGTCGGCATTTGGCTTAGCCGGCCTCGGGTGTCGCGTGGTGTTGAACCAGTCGTAGATTGGCGGAAAATGGGCCTACCTGGATTAAATAGGTATCCAGAGGTTCCTGATGGCTTCGCCGAAATGCTGAACCCGGTTTCTGGTGGATATTTGCCAAAAGTCCACAACATTCGTCGATTTCCGACGGAGCCGACGTGACATGCGTCTCACGCGAGCGCTGAAACCGAGGTTGAGTGAGTGACACCCACGATGTCTGCAACACGTCGTGGTAGACAACACAAGGTACCCGTAATGAACCGATCACTGCATATGAACCCGAATCGAGGGAGAGGAGTACAGCTGCGGTAAATGGTGATAAGCGGACGAAGTGTGCGAAAAGGAACCGAAAGTCCTCCCCATGTGAAACTCGACGGCTATCACCCACGCCATGGCTTGAAGCGCGACAGGAATCGCCGCTATCTGGCTGGACCTCGACACCAAGAGGAGATGAGGCGACAGCACCTCCGTACACGTCGCTGAAGGTACCGCCGCATCGGCGAAGGTGGCAGCACTACAACAGGGGTCCACATAACGTGGTCAGCTGTGTTTGCTACAGGCAGGAGTCCCCGTCGCATCGCTTCCATGACTTGGACAAACCCAGCATACTAACGTATCGGTCTCCGGCACTTCAACCATCACGTTCGCATGGTCGCCGACAATGTTACCGGGCCAAAGTGTTCAAGCGACGAAACAGACTTCTACTGATGTTGATAAGCTGGTGCTTGTCACAACTCAGGGAAGACCAGGAGAAAGCCACCGCATGCATCGAGTGTTGTGCATTCTGCGTGTGTGCATGTGTTCTCGCGTCAGAGCCGGCAGGGTGTGCGTGCCTCCAGGCGAGCTGCCATGGTGCGCTGGACCGTGAGCCCACGGACCCTAATTGTGCTGTGCCAGACATACGGGAAGTGCTGTGCATGTGCGCGGTGGTCATGTATGTAAATATTCTTTGTGTGCCGCTGTGTCGCGTCTACGGGAATCGTATCCACGGACAACGTTCTGAAAGCAAGGGGAGTGTGACGAGTGGAGTACATTTCTTTAGTACAACGAGGATTCAGACATGAAAAGAGGATGAAAATATGTGTGATGAGTGGCAGCATTGCTCATGAGGGAGCGGGAAGAGGAAGAAGAAGGAGACGACGAGAACGCTCGAGAAGCCAGGGGTGTTGAGGCAGTCGGACAGTAGAAGAGATTGAGGGTTGCCACGGCTACCGGTCCGTTGCCGCGCTGAACCTTTCACGAGTGGACCTAAGGCGAACCTGGACGACGAGCGACGCTGGGCGACAACGAAAAGAGCATCCCCATCGAGACCCGCGAACGAGTTGTTGACTCCAGGGGCAACCAAGCCAGGCCAGCTGAGGCGTAGCTGCGGTACTGGCCTACCGGTGTTCCAGGCGTGGTTGCAAGCACGCGTCTGGTCAGTGACGCTACAGCGAAGCGGCCGTCCTAGCGATTGTCGTGATAACAGCACCACGACCTTAAGGTGAAACAACAACACGTCCGACCATCTCATCGACAGTGACGTACGTGAGAGTGGCTCACATGCAGTGTGGTGCTAAATAGCTGCGCGGTGTCTGAATTGCGGGAACCACGTACTGAGGAACTGTCAGGACGATAGCGCTGCAAAAGATTTTAAGATCATTTATGTTATTGTAAACCCTTCTTATATATGTGTGTCTATGTCGGATAAACATGCTGCCGTTGTTTACGTCGCATCTCTTGTCGTTTGAGCACCTGTGCCCACACGAACCTGTCACAGCATGCTACAGCTCTCACGTCTTCGTTCTTTCTTGCCTGAGTGACGAAGTTCTATCTGCAATTTTTTTGTTTATTTGGTGTGCACGCACCAAAGAGGTGGCACATGACATATACACAGTTCTGAAGGACTTTTTTTGTTGTTGTTGCAACGTCCTCGCTTCTGTAGCATAGGGAGAATCTGTGACATAATGCATTAATGTTACATTTAGATAATTCAACTGCTGAATCAATTAGTGGTTGTCATATAAATCTGGAAAATAAAAATTTTTATTTAGTTTGGCAGTTTTATAATTCAGGCATTAAACAGTTAATACACATTTTTACATTAGCATTCTGGGAGATGGCCACATCTTCAGAGACCCAGCTACAGCCATGAGTCCAGGGCAGCTGCATCTATCGAAATCCAGCTCCGTCCCGGCCACCAGCATCCAGACATAGTTATATCCTCCATTATTTCTCGAACACAGCATCCCTTTTATGGTCATCCCCCACAAGATGTACATATGTTTTTACTATTTCTCTATACCTTGATGATGTCACCCCCTCCACACGCACACACATTCGGTAATGCCATTCACTGGACCCTTTTGAAAGAATAAATAAAATTACCAGCGTAGATACAGTAAGTGATATGCATGTGAATATATATGTGGCATTTCTTTTATAAATGAGCGAAATAGATTAACTGGAACTGAGAAAAACACACATTTCTGCACTGACCATATGGTCAGGCCTGCTCAATTTTCGCCAGTATGTTCCCCACCTTCAAATACTTCAAATCTATATTGTGGCTAAAATTTACATAGCTCAATATCAGCAGTATTCAGGAGTAAAGCTTGTATTTGGCTCATAGATTGGAACATTTCATTTAGGCTTGAATTCGCCCATAAAATAAATCTAAAACATTTTCAATGTAGAGTATAGCAACATTTTGCGATAAAATTAACATCGTTCTTGTGCTTGCATAGGCGCCGTGCCTTGTCGCACGGGTGTAATGACGGTTACTAAACTTAAAAAGCGAGTGGTCCTTATTGGGAAACAGTACTGTCAGCCATGTTTCCTTGTTCTTGACATCTTTTGAAGGCCACTGCTCGTCCCCTTTTTATGAGCTCGCTTAATGCCATGCTAATTTTGATCACTTGTTCTTCGCAAAGGAATAGATCAGTGCCCAATATCTTTATTTCATGTCTTTTATTTCAACTTTTCCGTGTTGGAGTGAAAGGAGGACACGATACTGTAGTGCTAAAATTGTAAATGAAGACTAGAAGGCACAAAGAAGTGGCAAAGTCGGCCTCTTACTCTGTATATTCGTTTTATTCTAGAGCATTATGTCCTTCGGTAAGTACCAACTCACCTTAGAAAAACTAAGTAATTGCGGAATGTACACACAATAGCAAAGCAAATAGGACACAAATAAAACAGAATGGATCGGACCACGTTGGTCATTTCAGTCACGATTTTTTGACACAGGGCTAGTTTAATGAATGTCGCTCAGTTTGATTAAAATTAAAGTACCTATTTTGCTTAATTTTTATTACAAACTACGTTTTGGAGTGCACATCACAATCGGGAATTGCACCATTTTTATCCCGACTACATTAGAAATTGAAGCTACTAAGGTGCACTTTAAGCTCCCGTGATACTTAACCCAGTTTCAGTTACTGCATTTGGCTCTCTATGGAAAAAAAATGCCACATCTGGTGACAGATCACAGCCTGAAGAGTGTAGCAAAGTAGTAGTTACTATTTGCCACTGCTGAACCAAGAGGGCATAGAAACAAATACAGGGCCATTTCATGACATGCTCGCAGCTCAATATTGCCTCTATGCCACAGCTGAGGTCAACAACCAAGCACTTCTTATAATAATAAAATAATAGTGATAAACCAGACACTCAAATATACCAGCCATGAATGGAGTATTTGCGATAAGGGGCTCCTCACTTTCAGGGCAAACCAGTCTAAAATCGAAAATGATGAGGAATAAGGAACTATTGATGGGAGCAGTGATTCAAATGTATTAATTGCTAGTTTTGATAGTGGAATTGCTAATGTACTGCATAAAACATTCGCAGTTACTTGCAGAAAAAGTAGCCACGATAGGACAGGGCACAGTTCCTCCTAACAGTGATTGTTTCGTGCAGTGCATTAGCGATTTCAGAAGGAACCAAGTAGCTTTGATAAGAGTATTCGTTCAGCATAGATTAACAATATAAAATTATTTTGGTTAGAACTTCATAATATATAATAAATTTATTTATAATCAGTTCGACGAACTGTTCCCATAAGGAAGCTCACTTCAGCTTATATAGACGCTGCAATAGGCACACTATTATATTCAATTTTTGTACATCAAAGATATACGTATGATGCTTTGGCTTGGGAATATTGTAGTAACATCTTGGGCTAATAGAGTTGTCAGGTTTATTAGACAACTATCCACACTTACAGCTCACATGCAAATGCATACAAACACACACACAGATAAGCATATATACCAGAATACAAATTTAGCAGCACAATACCATCAAGCAGACAGCAACTTTATGTGCAATATGTATTATCGCGAAATGCATATGCTGCTGCCCCTGCAGCCTTACATCACAACAACATTAGTTTAGACAAAATTTCGCTAGGTCAACATGGTTCTGCCTGAATGCCATGCAGTTTCATACAGTAAGCACTCTCTTAGTTGTGTAATACACAAAGCTATTGTCTGCCTCACCACCTCCAAACTCAACTCATTTACATGTACAGAGGCATCAATTAATTCAGTGGAATCATAGTACACATATAGTCGTCTAATACAGACAATCTAAGGACGAGATTACCACACGAAAGCTTCCAAACTATGATTCTTGGCAACTAAGACTTGTACTGGTTTGTTAGGAGTGAGCGACCAATGTTGATTTGTTGCAAAGTCGACTACGCTCTTTCACTGTGGCTGTGCAACATTTGCAAAGCAAAAAAATCAGTTTGCCACCAAAAGTAAGGGCCTGGGTGAGAGCCCTAAATGTCAGAAAAATTGTTTGCGATGTTGTGCAAGCGACAAATGTGTGAACTATAATGGCCCATTTCTCAGACCAGAATTTCTGTTCACAAAGGAAGGCATTACTCAGCACAAAAGATTTATCCAGGATACTATTAATCCAAGATATGTGCATCAGCAATATTAGCAACACAATGAAAATGAAAACAACACACTCACCAGGCTCTTTCGGAGAAGCGATCCCTTAGGAGCTTTGGCGTCACTGTCAACACTCCTTCCAAGCTCCGCTGGCAATCGTGTACCTCCTTGTCAAAGTCCCAGTGTAAGTGCCTTGGACCTGAGTCATCGAATGCCAGCAAAAAGACAATGAATGAAACAGTCATATTAGATGTGGCCCAACTGTTGCAATAACTTCAAGCGAAATTCTGAACAAAAAAAGTTAGCAACACTTCACTTCGCAAATACTGGCAAGCCGCAAGCAAATCAATGCTATCCCTTCGTGCACTTCCCATACAACATCTCTTTACGTTAACATTTGCTGAGCTTCACACTTGCCCAGAGTAATGCAGACTAAACTCGCCTTCTAAAAATGATGTCAGTACCCCTTAACCCATAAAAGCAAGGGCCCACATGACCTTTACAATATATTACTTGCCTTTCATTTTTTTTCTCCCTTTCTTGCTACAATACATTTCCAGAAATAAAGTATAAGGGCACGGTGTGGAAAAATGAAGAACAGCTTCTAGTTTCACGGAAAGTATTACACCAATGGATACAAAAGCTTCAATTTCACACTGGACAGTTATCTGCAGCATTGATCACGGGTCCTGTTCAATTTTTTCGTTCATAAATCAACATACTCCCTTGTAAAAATTTCACCTCCCATCCTGTGCAACTCGGTCTCTTGCATTTGTAATATATAAAAAAGTAGTGGAGAATAAGGCCTTTGCACCCTACTGCAGTTCAACACGATATGAGAGGCAGTCACGATCTACTAATGAGCTGAAGCACATTTAGCGATTATACAAGATGCTGCAAAAAATAAACATGCATGAGACGAGAATGCACATACGGTGTGCTCACACACACACCTAAGCAGACACATGTACAAAAACAGACTAATTCAACATCTGGGCAAGAGATTAGTCTTTTTTGAGAAAAGCAAATTCTCTAAACAAGTCTTTTAAGGGGTCCTGAATCATTTCCTTAAAAAAAGCTTAAAGGATCTCAGTATCGAAGTTTAGTGCATCCCGAATCGGTTGCTGCAAAAGCTTCTCAAATTCTTCAAAAGAGAGTAGAGTTACAGGTAGGTATTTGTCACATGCTTTAACCACTTCCTGTCTTGTCTCATGCCGAAGAGTGTGCTGGAAGCTACACATGTAGGGATGACATGAGGAAAAAGAAACTATGTAAGCACCTGTTACAATCTTTAGTGCACATCATAATATGCAATCGCTTTCTTGCCTTCTGTAACTTAAGCTCACTATAAAGTTCGGTGCTGGCCTGTGGCAAAAACCAGTGGCAAGATGTGCATCTGATCCAAACATCACTTCAGACTAATGTCGGCTATCAACCAAAAGCAGCCAACTGCTCTTTCAAATATCACTGGCCACCTGCTTGCCGAAGTGAGTGAGAACGGGGCCTCTGTATGATGACAAGGCACTTCAGAAAGCAGCAACTTCGTACTCTGCTTGTATATGTGCTGTTGTACAAGACTACCAAATTTTACTCATCTGTTGATAGCAATGTTTGCTGTTCATAGAATGTGTTTTTTCACCAAGCCCGCAGGGTGAATTCAGGCCCCTTAAGACTCTGAATTTTATTTTTCGGTGTTTAGGCTAAAGCATCATCAAATAATTTGCACTGTAAATTAAGCAATGCACCTGGTATCGATGGAGCTACGAGCAATCTACGTTACTTTCCTTCTCAACCGTAGTGCACTCAATGTATTGAGCTATGCATCGCTCTGCATAGATTTTGCAAACAACTCCGGCAGCAAGCTGACGCATTTACAATGCGGATCCTGGAGGCCTCATAGAAAAACCACATCACTGAGATTTGCTTCACAAGACGCAGCAATGATACCAGCCATTCATATTTTATTCTTAAGTATGCCAATAATCAGCAAATGCCAAGTACACAAAAGCACCTGAGAACAATCACCGTTACGCATAAACGTGGGAAATATGGTGGTGTCGTCAGGAAAAAATTGTGGCAACAGACACATGGATCCTGGCATTGATTGGATAGTAGTACAAGCCTAACACTCACTGCACCAATTCTAGTACATTCTTCAAGTAACTAAAATGCCATAGCTGAAGTAAATTCCCTCATCAGCTTCCTTGCATAGTATCACAGCTATGACATCAATCACTTGAATTACTGCCCATGACACAGTTAGGGAAATGCGTGGTGTCCGAGAAAAGAAACCTCAAGATAAACGTCGTCATGCATCTCATGTCTATATTGAGCGCATTGTAACACAGACAGATGGCACTCGCTGTCTAGTGGAGGTCCCGAAGTCTGGTAGTAAATTGTGATAGTGCATTCTCTTTTTGGTTACTGCTTTTCTTAAACAGCACAAATGATAAACTGTTTCAATGATTACAAAAACATGTTTTCTTCACATTTAGTGGGAAAATGGTCAGCGACATAGGTGAGACATTTCTAATCAACCAGATCACTTGCCGGTGCTGCATGTAATAAAATAATACTGCATCTAATGGAAGTGGGGAGGGGGAGGCTGAAAACTAGTTTGGCCGAGCCAGTTCTATCTGTTGTGATTACCAGGTTTAAAAACTTTTCAGAGCACATTTAAAGGCAGATTTTAACATTAAGCTTACAAGCAAGCATGTATCATAGGTGAAAAGTTTACATAATCTTATATATATACACATGCAATTACGACGCGACTAAATGCATGTTGCTGACCGTTGCCTGGAATTAGACTAATTTTTGTGTTCTAAAATACTGTTTAATTAGATCTGTTTAACTTTTGAAGGAAAGAAGACGGATAAAATTTTCAACGAGAAAGTTGTAGACCGGTTCGCAAAATGTCCGATTAGACAGTTTTGAGCTTTATATCTGTTAATTATTAGTGCTTTTCTGCTAACTACAAATGACCACAAAATACAAAAAATACCACGTCACAAACCCACTGGCGCACCCACACGCACCGCGATTATGGTGCTTTTCAAAGTCCCGCCTACAAACGATACGCCACCCTCACACCGGTTCACGGCAGTGATAAGCAGTCACAGCGGTTATCGCTTTTGTGGTCAATAGCAAAACGTGTTCATTGCAAAGCCACCACCATAGTTATGGCCCTATCGAGACAGCACAATCGGGCAAATGCTATGGTTGTTCGTAGGCATAAATACAGTGAATATGTCGTATAATTCACTGTATTGATACTAAAATAGTCACATATACATACATAGAGAGAGACTTATCAAAAGCATTAAGCTAAACAAATGTTGTTGCATAAAAAACTTGTACACATTTTCTTAATGCGTAGGTGTACTTCTCATACTTATTTTGCACAAAAGCCGTGCAAACGCTGCAATTTTCGTCATCCTGTGACTTTATTTCTTATGTGGCCATGGTGCCAAGCTGCCTACTCTTCCCATAATTTGAATTTTAAAGGCATGAAAGGAAAAAAGAATGGGCGTAAACAGACCACTGTGAAATAGATTAAAGACAGGACAACCTACAGTCCGTTCCCAGTGAATGAGGGCCTAAATGAAGCTTTAAAAAAATATCTTGGGACCGCACCAGAAAAGGCCCTGCCCATCATGATGCAACCAGGAAAGAGCCCAAGCCCCCTGCCCCCCCCCCCCTCTCCCGTACTCTTCGCCTATGGAGTGTACAATAAACATTGTGGGGGTGCTGACACTCCGTGTAAAGTTTTTCGTGCCTGTAGCGCACGTGTCTCGCGCAGAAGCCACATTTAGGGGTCAAAACAATTGAGCGGTAGGTGGCGTTGTGCTTGCGAGATTTATCACCACCATCATCATCATGGTTAGTGCGTAGCGCCGGCGGTGATGCCTGGTGGCAAGCCTGGGTGGCGGCGCATAAGAGATAAGTGGTGCTCTTTGGCGGGTGGCCGTTGGCGCGAACAGTTGGCCCTTGCGGCGGTCCTCGGTGGATGGCACCGCGGGTGGCCTGCAGTGGGCCTTCGTGGTAAGTCAAGCATTGACGAAGCCACCTTGTGTGTGTCCTTGTGTTTGTCATGTTGTTGAGTGTTGCATAATTTTGTGTAAGGCTGTTTAGCATGTTGATCACAATTGGTGTACAATAATTCAGCTGGCGATATCATCATTCTAAAAGTGAATAAACAAATGTGTGTTGTTTTCATTCCGACCGTGTCAACTGCGTCCGTTTACTCCAAAAGCATGACACACTTCTCCACATCGACACCCCACAACATTTATGTTATCAACCTCATAAAACACCTTTACATAAATTAGTAGTGCTTTAAAAATAGAAGCTAGAAAAGTAAAGGTAATTACAAAGTAAAAAAGGAGTCTTACTTAGGTGTTCATGGGCCGGATGCTGGTATGACATCTCTAACCAAAGGTGAACCTAGGAAAAGCACAAGCTCTATTAGTCTGAAGTTGCCTCGATAAAGGTTTTAAATGTGACAATAATAAATATTTATTTTTACGGAAAGAAGTTCTTGTGCACAAAAAGAAACAAGTTTGCCACAAACAACACTGTCTACAATAAAAACAGTCCAGCTTGAAGAAGTGCGCCATTCTATACATGGTGCATAGAAACAAAATCATAGCAAGTAAGAAAGAGTGCTTGTAAATTTTCATGCAGATGTGTGCAATTTCTGCATGCCTGTGCAAAAATTTTCACTAATCAAACAGTCTTACCATTGAGATGTTGTCACATGCCCAACAAGTAAATTTAAACTGTTTGAAAAGGTAGTACATTGTAACAAATTAAACAGTTAACTGAATTTACAATGTACTAATGCATAATAAACAATCTTAAATGCCATGCATATGTAGCACAATGTGTACAAGCTTTTTTTTCCTCAAGTGTAAACTTTTAATGTTAATAATCGATTGGGTTGAATGTCCCGAAACCACGATGTGATAATTGGAGATGCCATAGTGGAGGGCTCTATAAATTTGAACCACATGGCTTTGTTTATTATACACCCAAAAGCTTTGAGACTGTACCTAAACTACAGTACAATTAAAAGCTGCCACAAGCACTTACACCTTTAGTTTTTACTTTCGTCAACAGAACAAATGATGTGGATAATGAAGTACAGTAGTTCTCACAGATGACACTGTGGCAAAAAGGCAACATTTTGGGAAGAAGTTTTTTACTAGTTTACAGAAAGATATGCAAGCCGGAGAAAATCATATGTATAAAAAGTGACCAATACCACGTTTAGACTGTTGCAGTGTCAGAGAATTAGTAGCTTCTCTGACGCACGAGATTTTTAAACTTGTGCCACTCACATGAGCCGAAAAACATACAACACAAGAATGATGTGCTTTCGAACTTCTCATTGAGCAAGACAATGCTATAGCTCTGCTAATGCAAGTATAACTTCCAGAAACAACAGCAGATTGCAATGAACTAACAAAAGTATTTCCCCAACGTCCATGACCATTTGTGCAAATACTGTTGTTCTTTTATGACTTCCTTAGAATCGTATTTATGGCCAAGTTCTTCAACTGCTCTCTTCTTTTTTTAAGTTGTAACCTTTTGTCTTACAACCCTGAAAATTCTGTAAAAAACACTTTGCAACCTTGTTTTCTTTGTTATTTAGTGTGTATACTGCTCACCCTCATTGGACTTTTGTCCGAAGTATTCCATAAATAAAATAATTATAAAAATAAATTATCCTTTGCAATACTGAAACAAGAAAATCATTGTTTTAGGTCCCAGGAAGCCGACAACATGAACAACAATAACATTTAATGACAATTTAGATGGTGGTCACCTTTCAGTGAAACATGGAAACATCCTCGCTTGCCAATTTTTCTGAGGGAGTAGGGCATCGAAGAGGTTTGTGTGGAAGCGTAATTATTCATTGAAAAAGTGTCATGCACGCATAAAAGACGACCTTGTTCTGATCCAAACTAGATGTTTATTTACCCAAGGTTAATTTCATTAGAACAATATTCATTGTACACAGACCTCCAGCGTTGTCATCTCTATAGAAAATGGGACTGCCACTGCCAGGATCAAACTTACAGCTTTCTAATCAGCAGCTGAGCGCCTTAAGCACTGTACCACACCGACAGCTTATATACTCGACACAATTATAGTTTAGACAAATTACGCAAAACTTGTTCTTATGTAAAAAACTTGGTCGCAAATAGTGGCTGCCTAAGGTATGCAAACCAACAAGTATAAGAGGGGGGTATAAAGCACCCCTGCCGCCTGATCCCTTTTCCCCTACTGCTCACTAAGAAAGCAAAGTGACGAGGAAGAAATTTGCATCCCCCCCCCCCCCCCAGCCCTAACCTCCTGTATCTGCCACTGACACAAATGAGTGAGAGCACATGCAAGTATGAGCACAAGTGTGTTCCAGTCAGTGTGAATAAAAGTTAGTAAGAATTCAAGATGGGCTTATAGGTACACTTAGCCAGAAGTAAGAATGTGAATGCTCACAAGTATGACTACACACGAATGCGAGTGCACAGAAAGCATAAAAAATTGTGCAGTCACAGCATCAATTATAACTGTGAACTTGTGTATCTTGCACAACACCTTGTGACAATGTACCTCTTTAGAGCAAGCACTAGCAAAGCGGTGCAAAAAATGCCATACAGCATAGCCGAGGTGGATGAAACCAAAAGGCAGCAAGGTCAAACCAAGCATAATGGTGCAAATCATCAGTGTATAACACAGGCTGACACATACAGTACCTCAGGCCAAAAAATGGCACAGAGATGATCAATAACTTTTTTCTTTAGCATCTCGTCCTCTGCCGACCAGCTTGTCTCAGAGTTGCACTTGCTGAATGAAATAAACAGGACACATGACCTAGTTCATTTGGAACAGTAATGTGCCATAACCACCAAACAAATATATATATCAAGTGCTCCGCTGCTGCGATACTGAGAGAAAAGGGTTATCTTTTTTACTCAAGTCTTCAAATGAACTGATTACAATAACAAGCCAAATGTAACTACAAGATTAGCAGTTACATATAGCATTGTGCAGATATTACACTGAAATGCCACCATGTCTTATTCCACAATGCACAGGGCAACTGGGTTGACAAAATTTATGAAGCTCATATTTAACACTTCCATGGCTCACTAAATGCTGTCACATGTCAGTTTTTCCACGTTTTTGCTGGTTTAGTATTTTTATGCAAGTAGCACATTGTTCCAAAAATACATCAAGACAGGTCTACAGTACCTTTCTGTTGAGGTAGAGCCACCATTCAATATGATACTCTTTGTAACAGCTGCTGTTGGAGAGGCAAGCCTCCTGCCTGTCACACTGTTGAAAAAAGGTAGTTTAGTATACCTAAAGAAAGTATAGCATTGTGATAACCCACTGGCTATACTATATAACATTCAAACAGTTTTTCAGAGCACTGCTGTGAAAATATAAAGCCCAAGAAAAATCACTAAAATGAGGTCTTTTTAGTGAGATTTCATTGGACTGAATCAAACTGAATTTTATGTAACAACGATAAGCATTTGCAAAAAATAAAAGCAACTCTGAGAACAACAATCGACATTACAAGCACAATGACATCAAACCTGTCACTCATTAATGGCATTCTACACAACAGTTATAAAATTAGGTGTTCTAGTTTATAATGCCTTAAAAGTGCTACAATACATCTAAGTTTTTTTAGACTTGCAGCTATCATTAGTTTAACCAGTGGGAACCTAATAATATAGCTATAGCAAAGTAACACTCATCTAACAAACAGGAACTTACTGATTCCCATTCCACAGGTGTCAAATGTTCAATGTAGTGATGCAATCGCCTCGAGACTATTTATGTTGTTCACATCCAACAGCCAGCGTCCCTGGGAACTTTTCAGTGACATGGTGCAACTAAAGCACTAGTGAAGCGCTAGTGTACACTGTGTTTGCCGCAGCAAGCACTGAACATATAGAGTCTAGTATGAAACTTCCAACAAAAGTACTGGCAGAGATAGAGCAAAAGTGTTCACCGTAAGTGCGGAAACTGTTGCTTCCATCGTTCACACTCAAGCTTGAGTTCACCATTCAAGACGGAACTTCTGGGCTCATTATCACTTTCTTCATACAAGTAACCATCAATGGCTTCAAGGGTTTGTTGAACTTGGGCTGCAGCGCTAGTATAGAAGTCCTAGATGCAAATGAATAAAAAGTGCACTGAGTATTACTTCACCACTAAAAAAAAAGCCAAGAGTTTTCATAGCAACAAACATTTAAAGTGCGCACAGTGAGCATTTACAGATAGCGCAACAACATTATCAGAAGCAACAATTTCCCATAAATACCATGTGGGATGTGTTAACAGCCACTACATTGAGCTCATGGCCAGTACACAAGTGATGCTTGTCTTTACTTCTCACTACATCTAGCGGACATGTAGGCTTGTTTAGCAGCCGAAATGTGCTTTAAGCAGATAGCAGAGACTTTGCCACAACCACACACTTGGTAAGCAAGAAAACATACAAAAAGAAAATGTAGACGATGACACCATCATGAAGTAGTTCCTGCATGAACTCGCTGTGATGTCAGAATATTAAGGGCTACTGCTAAAGCCCCCACAGTTAATAATTTGTAAATTTGGGGTACATTGTCTTCTGATAGAGTTTTAGAAAAGTTTTTTAAGCCAACGTGGCTTACACTAAAACACCACTTTGAAGTTTATGATGTATTATTGACATCCACGTGAAGAGAGTTCAGCTCAAAATTATGAAAATCTTTCACCTTCATTTTCTCTTTTAATAATAAATATGTGGTCTGATAATTATTAATAACGGTATGCCAAAAAAATAACTTATCAGTCTAAAGTGGTTCACTGCTGCACTTTAGTGCCCCTATAATAATAGCTTAAAGTGCCAAGTCTGAATGCCCACTTAATAATACACACACTCAATGAAATGTTTGCTAATACAACTCTTCTAAAAAAAATACGCTCAAAAGCAGCTGACACTTGCATCAGTTACTGTTCTACAGTGCTCGCAACATGCACAGAACCAGGACCACGTTGTTATTGAAGTGATGGCAGCACTCACGTATACTGTGGTATTAAGAAATTTCGTTGCATAAGAGCTTTAACATGCGATGGTTTGGTGAAAGTGACAACAGCCCAGAAGTGTGCCAAAATAACGATAGAGCACTCATCTAAAGATACCCAAATAAATACTCAAGAAACAAGAAATAATGCTGTTTTGCAGCAGCATTGAAGCGATAAAATAGAGTAGTTTTGCAGCAGTGTCAGAACATCAAAAACCGAGTTCTGGAGAAGTGCAAACATCTTTTGGAACAGATTCCTAGGATTGCACATCACTGTTAACTCCACCTAATATTTCTGGTAAAAAAATAAAAGTCTGAATACATTTAGGCAACAGTACCCAACACCATATACTGAACCAACCACACTGAAATTTTGAAACTACATTTCCGTCATTAGAGCATCACTTCTGACAGAGCAATAACAAAACTAGAGATATACAATGCTTTGATTAGCTAAACCTAATTTAGGAAAAATAAATGTTATCTGCTAATAACACACATTTGTAATGAAAAACAATCCAGAGAAATTTTGTGGACAGCTCCAAAAAGAAGATTACTATAAAATGTCTAGACCACAAAATATAGAATTTAAAGCAGAAATCTCAAGACCTGAACCAAGCTATAAAAGTTTGCACAACTTGGAAGGCATCTAGAATGTCCTGCTTACAAAGTAAACACTTGCTAAGAAAGCACGGGCTCTAAGAAAGTACATGATCTATTATGCATCATATCACATACAGAATTCTAAGCTTTTCTTTAATACTTTTTCGACATAACTGCATCATCACAAACAGCTCTGAGTCCCCTCAAACATGACAGTTCTTTACAAACAGCTTTCAGACTACACAATTTTGGCAACCCACAGTGGCAGCAAAAGGATAGAATTGTTGCACTGTTAATCAAATTGTTTTGTTTCCATTTTTATTCACACAATTAATAATTACATTAAGCTGTGATAAACACATAAGGCTTGTTGTACAATGACGAAAACACTAATTTTATTTAGTGCTCATTCCAGTTTATTCCAAGAAAGAAAGTTCTGTTCTTTTCCCCAATATATTAAAACACCAGTATGCTACGGTATTTATGCCTACAACCTGGCATCAACTTCCGACACTAGGACAGACAGGCTCTCGTTCATTACGGAGCCAGGACTCTCATTCTCCATTCAAGCATTGATAAAGAAGCTTTACTCATTCTAGGCCACTAGGCATTCAAAAGAAACTGCATAGTTGCCTCTATCCCATTTTTCAAAAAGACTATATGCCTACACAAGGCATGTCTAAGACAGCTGACAGCAGAATAGCCCAATTATTGACAAGGTTGTTTTGTTATACAAAATGTCACATTGTTGCTTTATCTGATGGCTGTGTTTACATAACAAAAACACCCCAAAGAGACATCACTGCTACACCGTTATAAATCAAAATTGTTGATTATATGCACCAAAGCATATATCAAAGCTACATTTAATATCCCTAACACCACTAAAATGTTCCTAATAACTAAAAGTAACATAACTGAATAACTTGAATTTTACGGTACTTACCAGCCTTCACAACTTCACCTATGTAGTTGCCAATTTTTTTAATGCATTAAGAGATATCAGAAAGCATTCAGTCATGCAGTGAAAACTTGCTGTTGATACATAACAAGCTACTTTATATTATATAAATAATCTTAGCAGCAAGTTTTTTTGTTTTGTTTTTTCAGTTTATTATACCACCCCACACAGACACGAACTTGTAAGTGCGCTTGCCTCACCTGGGTCAAGGGGTTAAATCACACATGATATGTTCCAAATAAAAAACAAAAACTATAATAGCAAGAAATTTCTAGATGCAAAGCTTTACGTACCTCATCCCATGAGGAAGTCGCAGTAGGCCCTGTACGCTCAGACCAAGGGCTGAAAGCTGCCCCACTTGAGCAGTCCATGCAGTACACTCTGATCAAAGAGAGAATAACAAAGTCAATAAGGTTCCATGTCATTCAGCCAACAACTGGTGTAGATCCACCTCCTTTTGTCACGACACACCGGATGAAATTGGATTATTTGTTGGTATCACCAGCTGAAGAGCCTGCATCTAAAAGTGGACGTATGGCTTGGGTGGGACTGAAAGTGCCGCGTTTTAAGGTAAAACATTCATGTCTTTTTGCTTCATGAAATATCCAAGCTAAGATAATGCAAGAGGCTTATAGACAATACCATTATACCTCCTAGAGGCAGCCAGACTCCCCCTTTCCTCCATTTATTAGTTAGTTTATTTATTTACACACACACAATTTAGTAAGTAGACAATCAGCCACTTCAAAATCAATATCCCCGCTAAACATTTCAGTAAAGCAACTCTCTCTCTGACCTCAAAACTTTGGCAATGAGAGATGAAATTATAGGGCCTACCATGCAGACCTTGAGTGGTGTAAGCATTCAACTTGCAGAAAGAACATTCTAGCATTATACAACTCATATAATTATGAGGTTTTACATGCCAAAACAAATAATTATGAGGCATGCTTCAGGGGATTCCTCAATGTGTGCATAAATTTATGCACACAGGTGTTTTTTTGCATTTCGCCCTCCCGAAAATGTGGTTACTCTGGCTTAACATCAAGGCCATGCCGTCAAGTTTATCAGCACAATACCTTACCTGCTAAGCTACTACAACAGGTCATGAAAAAAACCAAGACTCGTAAAATGTATCATAGATTGATTGATTGATTTGTGGGGTTTAACGTCCCAAAACCACCATATGATTATGAGAGACGCCGTAGTGGAGGGCTCCGGAAATTTTGACCACCTGGGGTTCTTTAATGTGCACCCAAATCTGAGTACACGGGCCTACAACATTTCCGCCTCCATCGGAAATGCAGCCGCCACAGCCGGGACTTGATCCCGCGACCTGCGGGTCAGCAGCCGAGTACCTTAGCCACTAGACCACCGTGGCGGGGCAAAATGTATCATAGAGACTTAACAGCACCTAACATGAACAGGTTCACACTGGCTTGTAAATTTTAAATATTCTGCTCGCACATTATTTCACATAGCAGCAGCACCAGGCTACTTCTCTTTCAATATCCAAACCTTAATTTCTTTGTTAGTATATGTTTGCAGTAGATGTGCGAAGTTTTCTTTGGTACACAGACCTAAGTCTTAGCAAAATTTTCTCAAATCTTCAATATCCCCTGCTTTTCATTTTATTCCTTTAGTTTATTATCTACACCAGGGGTCGGTAACCTTTTCAGATGGAGGGCCGAGCTGCATGAAGCAGACATA
This sequence comes from Rhipicephalus microplus, assembly GCF_043290135.1. Taxonomy (NCBI): domain Eukaryota; kingdom Metazoa; phylum Arthropoda; class Arachnida; order Ixodida; family Ixodidae; genus Rhipicephalus; species Rhipicephalus microplus. Next base: position 310,711,758 of record NC_134710.1, on the reverse strand, counting down.
GCGGGGCCGCCTGACAAAAGGCAGGAAAGGGGAAAGAACTTTGCAGGCAAAGAGGCAAAGTTTGGCGAATCGACAATCATCGTTATTTTTAATCGATATATATAGATAGCTATCAATAGATATAGTCATTAATGCATAACAATGCTCGTTATCGACACAGCACATTTTACACCCGCTGCAGAACAAAGGCTTTTCACAGTGATCACCGATTCGCCCTGTACTGCTCAAGCTGATTCCATGCAATGTATACAAATTTATTAACGGAATCACACCGCCAAACCCTCTTCCATCCTTTGCTGCATTTACCATCTCTTACTAGCCATTCAATGACTCTTACCAACCATCAGTTATCTGTGCTATGCACAACGAGAGTAAACTAAGTCTTCTTTTGTTCCAATGTTTATTTATTTATTTATTTAATTACTTAAAGATTCCGCAAGCCTATACTTAGGTCCTAGCAGGAGGGGCAACAGCAACAAAAAATAGAAAGTCGAATACTGACACAGGACATAATCAGACAACTTATAGAGCTCTTAGCCAACAGTGTTATGGAAGATAAATAATGAACATACACAGTAAAAGTCTACAAATAATTCACTCGGGCACTGCCAACATGCCATATTCATAACTAAACTATACAAAAAAAGCTTCAAGTTGTTTTTCAATATCTTTGAATTGCAAAGCACTTATTGGTGAGGAGTTCCAGACGGCAATAGTCATCGGGAATGTCAACTCATATCAGCTGATCACCTTTGTTCTCTGACTGATGAACACTTCACAGTTTTTATTTTATCACATACTGACCATGTGTTTCATGTGTAGTTACTTTGTAAGTTCCCAAATTTCTACCCTGTATGTTAGTACTGCCAGGATGAAATAACTGTACACTTTTTCTCTTTCAGAGACAGTGGTATGTTGTCAGTCATTGCATGTGCCCCAGATCATCCTTAATATTTGGTGAATTTTGTTTTATTAATAGGCTTCCCTGTTAGTAAATTACCCAGATATCCCTAATATTACACAGATTCTAAGGTCTGCCTGGCTACGGTGAAGTTTAATTCTCACTACAAGATATCAAGCATCTTCTTTATATTTTGCAAATTATTTTCAACTCCATTCTGACATTTTCTCAGTTGAAGTCTTCAATGATAAGTTACAGTTAGTCAACATTATTGCTGAACGGCACAATGTCATGTGTTAATCAGAGGTCATCGAAACATTTTCTCCGTTAATCTTTGTTCCCATTCTTTCAAAGCTAGTTATGTGAATACTTATTCTAAACAAGAATAGAAAGTTAAAAAATTTGTGAAAACGGGTTGTCGCTGATACCAACATTTCAACAAGCAATCTAATCGCTAAGGCTGCAAGTGATGCTACCATGAACTACCAACTTTTTACATCTCCTTTACTGACCCCTTTCTCAATAGAAAGTCTTTTGCCACCCTTGTGGAGAAGCAATATAGCTGTGAGGCATTGGCTAAGGTATTCAAATATGATAAACTAAGTCTTGGCAAAGCAATGCTTCGAAGGGTGCAGGTATCTACTCATTCTAATCCCTCCCCCTTTTTTTCATTGTCTATGAAAGCCACATAAAGGGGTTAGTTGTACGTGGCAGACTTCTCAATTACCTGACTGATCACATGCCTGTAAACCACCATAGAACATCCCTTTATAAAGCTAGCTTTCTCTCTTGGTTGCTGTACATCATTTGTGGCAAAGAACTCCTCTGTTAGGAATAATCACATATTTTTTTTAGTGCCTTTGCCACATATACCTGATTCACTTTCTGAGCAGCTGGTGCTAATTGCCTCCTGTGTGGTTATCTAAGATTACTAAGGCAATCTCATTATACTTAAAACAGGTGCAAAATATACTGATGGGTTTCTATGTGTCAACACTGGGCCTTGCAATATACAGTAGTAGAGGCCTCTGAATAAAATTTAACCATGTGGGGTTCAAATTTTTCTACGTTCTCCGAACAACATAATAGAGTTGCCGTGGCTAACTGCGAGTTGTATCCACTACCTTACAGTAATAAGCAGACCGTTATGCAGAAAGGTAGCACTTAGAAAGAGGGTAACATATAATTGCTCATGGCTGTTGTAATAAAAGGTGCATCCTTTAATTTATAATGTGAATTATTTTATGATGCTGAAGCCTAAATGCTGACAAAATTTCAATAAACTCTTTCACCATCCTTTCAATGACTGCAGTGTGTTTAATGCATGTTTGAAATCGCATTACATTTGAATGCACTCCACAATTCAGAAAAGTTTCCCAGTATGGTCCACTGTTAAAAATGCCGAACAGCAAAGTTGACAGAAACTGTTGACTTAACCAATTATAAATGTACCTAGTGCCAGAACAAAAAATGGAGTGAAAATGAATACGGCAGCAATAAAACAACGACTCAAGTTGAATGGTAGTGCAACAACCTGTCACTGCTTACAAGCCATGACCTCCGAGTTTCTTATAAGTACAGGTAATCAGCATCCACAACTGAAACTGGATAACAGGCCACAATATAACAATACTGCAGTTGTCAATGTCCTACGTTACAGGTCGTATTAAGACCACCTGTCCCATATTTTCATTAGTTTTACTGCTCATACACACTGACATAAAATACGATTGCAAGAAATAGCTCTTCATTCAGGTGAGTTTCAACAACCTAAACCATATGGCGAAGCAATCTGCCACGAGTGCCTTGTTGATACAAATAGCGAATACAAACCGATAACACACTACCAGTACCCCGTAAAGCGAATAACCATATGCCATAGAATCAAAATGATGGAGATACCATACTATCCGACATTCCTAGCAAACGAAAAAATAAGTATGGCAAGGTGAGCTTACAATACGAAAGTCAAGCAGTGGACAAGTAAACTACTCGGTGATTGAAATGCTATTATTTGCAAGGGGTCAAGACAAACGATATCGGTTACTGACCCGACTGTTACGTCACCAAACCCTTCGTAAGTAGTGGGGACTTGAGTGGTAATCTGCCACGTGACGGCCTCACATTTTATGCAAGAGGACTGCTACTAATTAGAACATATGGAATGTAGCAGAGACAGTATTTGAGTAAGACTGCCGTTTTGAAAAGCTAAAGAGAAGTCTAAAATAAATAAAAAAGAAGCCAAAGGTAATGAGCGTTTCCATACGGCTGCTCGAGGAGCGTTAGCCTTCAGTAAAGCACCTTCAATTGCGTGGCTGTCGAATAAGCCTCGAAATGTAAAACAGTGATCGTGGCTGCATGGGCAAATTTCACTCTTTCGAGTGATACTTGTGATCATAAAGCGACATATTCCGACCCCAATCCACCACACCACGAAACAAACATGACTACGCCGAAATTTATACAAATGTCAAAAGGCGTATTCAATGTACGCGGGGCGGCAACTTACACGGTCTCATCATCACTTGGAAGCCCAATCCTTTCATAGGCGATGCTGCGTCGTGAAGCTAGGGGCTGAATGCTGATAATGAAACAGGCAGCACACATTAGCACACCGAAAAAGACAGGAATCTACGTCGCAGAAGCACACCGCTCACCGTTCAGTCTTACTTCTACGGACGCTCGTTGCCATTTCGAAGCCAGCTGTCGATGTCGCTAAGCTCAGCGAATTCACTGTCACGCAATCAACTAAATTTTCGGAGGTGAACCATTGAATGGGGACGCACGCGAGAAACGAACGGACAGCAGCAGAAGCCCAGCGAGCGAGGGAAGCGAAAAAAAAAAAAAAAAACGTGCTCATTGTGGCCAACGACCAGATCAGCGGATCTCTCTTGACGTCAGATCCGCACAGCTGTCGCTTCGTGACCGGCTTTCGCTTTCACCACCGGCAAGCGCGGCAGCCAGCTGGATTCCCCGTTAGCGCGACTACACGCCTAGTCAAGTGCTGGAAAAAAAGAAGAGCACTCCGCGATAGCCCTTTCTCGTGCATGCAAATAGAATATGCGAAGTTCTTTCGTGGTATTTCCACGAACAATGGTTAGGCGCGAAACGTGGACGGCAGCTCAGGTGAAATATTCCACTTTTGAAACGTTTCTTTTTAATATTTTTGCTATGTTGCCAAGCAGAATCGTTTGAACGGTAGGCAGCCCAGAAGGCAGCCGTTGAAGAACAAAACTTCGCTGACGGTTCAGGTTGTTAATTGCCCATCGACACGTAGCTTGAACGCGTCTCGTAACGTTGTGACGGCGTCCCCTCTGTGCGAATTTCATTTGCGCATTCGCGATATGTTCACTTCCGCGTTCTCTCATTCAGCGTTTACCTGAACGAGAGAATAGGAATAAGTTAACGAATCAGGATAAGTTGACGCATGCTTACGTTGTCGTTTCAGCTGCAGATTGTGCGTTCCATTGAGTCCGCGGCGCTCCGCCTTGACCAACGCAGCTGGATGGTTCCTCATCCATGGCCAAACCCCGAAGAACTGCGACACCACTTGTTCGACGTGCTGCTAAACTTACGAAAAAAGTGCGATGCTGTCTGGCTCCCCTCCAGTTGGCTCTTTATAAGTTCACGCAACATAACTCTTTTTTGTGCAGTGTACTGCGTTTTTTGTCCAACACGATGCATATCGAAGGGCCACAAGACGCCATAATGAATCAGCCGCAAAACTGGAATGAGCCCGCGTAGGAAGGTGAATGATCACTTAGAGTGGCCTCCAATTCCACCGGTCATAAGATATGCTGATGACGTGGAAGCAGGTGGGGCTAGTATGCACGCAGGCAGGAATCCGATCATTCGACTATGTATGCAACTCCATGGAGTTCGTCAACGTATCTTTGTGCCAGCTGAGCACGAGCGTGCGCGAGGGGCACCGCAAGGCTGCAAATGAAAAACGGACAGAAAATGAAAACACTAAAAAGCTAATTAAGTCATCGAGAACAATGTAATACAAGCCATGTAACGAAGTTAGTTTTTCAAAGGAGCCCTGCAAAACTTTTTCATCAAGGTCAGGAAACGCTGCCCATGGTAGTCAGGCTCCAGAGAACACCCACAGCACGCGGCTGGTAATTGATGACAATTTCTCAAAGTCAGCTAAAATCGCTTTCTCTTCTCTTGACACTAAAAATATCTACGCATCTCCACGAAATGAATCATGACGAGTGGGCGAAGCACGGATCGTTCATACCGCAGATTACCCGTGCCACTGCCCACTTGCGCATGTAAATGAGTGACGTCGTGTGTGTACATTACGTACAATGTGTCTTTGTCGTTGAGCCGCCGCCTTCCGCCCCCTGATCTCCGGAGTAGCAGCTTGTTGTCGGCGTTGCCGTTTTGCCGCTGCTTCCCAAGCTCTTGAGAATCATCTCGTTGGTGTTGCCGCCTTTCGCGGCCGAGTGCGCCTTCACGGTCCTTTTCATGCATCCATGGAAGGAAGATGGTGATGATGATGATCCTCGGAAGAATGGCTCAACCCACCACAGGGTATCAGCCTTGAGGCGTGCGGCAATATAACTTGTGAAACTAAAAATATATAAATAAAAAAGGAAGACATAGGGAACAAAGAGGTGGGAAGGATATGCGAAGAAGACCATCCATACATAAGTAAATTTTTGTGATAACTTTGGTGTACTTTATTGCAATGCTACTTTAAGTAAAGTTAAACATATGAACTAATTGATTGGTATAGTTAAGGTAACTAGATAAATTAAAGATTACGTTATATGAATAATTTGATTTGTGGGATTCAACGTCCCTAAACCACGATATGATTATGAGAGACGCCGTAGTGGAGGGTTCCGAAAATTTCGACCACCTGGGGTCCTTTAACATGCACCCAAATCTGAGCACACGGGCCTGCAACATTTCCGCCTCCATTGGAAATGCAGCCACCACAGTCAGGATTTGATCCCGCGATCTGCGGGTCAGCAGCCGAGTACCTTAGCCACTGATGATTTGATTGATATGTGAGGTTTAACGTCCCAAAACCTCCATATGATTATGAGAGACGCCGTAGTGGAGGGCTCCGGAAATTTCGGCCACCTGGGGTTCTTTAACGTGCACCCAAATCTGAGCACACGGGCATACAACACTTCCGCCTCCATCAGAAATGCAGCCGCCGCAGCCGGGATTTGACCCCGCGACCTGCGGGTCAGCAACCGAGTACCTTAGCCACTAGACCACCGCGGTGGGGCACGTTATATAAATAAAATGTGTGGTCTGGAACGGGCTTCTTCCTCGTCGTCATCAGCGTCATCATCGTGGCGGGTCACGTCTTTACTGACTCATGAGAAAAAGCTCCTGGTAGGGCCCATACATTAAATCATATAACCGCTCGAGTACCGCTATGATGAAACTATCATTACTCACCCTCGAATTCACAAACGCTCCTCGACTCGACTTTCCCCCTTCACTTGACAGAGTTGAGCACTGCGCCGCCACTCGACTGAAAATAGCGCTGCGCTACTGAAGAATCGCAGCAGATTATCGCTGATATGCAGTGACTTGTCGTGACCAGAGACAGCGCTCCCATCGGCTTTCTCAAGTGAAGGTCGAGCGTTGAGTGAAGGGACGTTCTAGAATACGGGGGTCAGCTTTCGGCAGGGGCACAGCCAGAAATTGTTTAATTGTTTTCGGGGGGGCGATGGCACCTCTTTGATTTCGGAGAGGGCGCTCCCTTGAAATGGTCATTTTTCGCTCTCTGTGCCATGGCCGAAAAAAATGGCAGCATATCCATGGAGTGAATGATGGAGAGTGGGGCGAAGCATCCGTCCGTCCATTCGTTCTTGCTTCCATCCATCCATACGTCCGTCTGTGTGACCGTCCGTGCGTACGTGTGTTCGTGCGTCCGCAAGTCCATCTGTGGGTCCGTCCCTGCTTTCGTCCATGCATCCGCCCCTGCATCCGTCCATGCATCCATCCGTCAGTGCAGCCATCCGTGAGTCCGTCCATGCATCTGTCTGTGTGTCCGTTCGTCCATCTATTCAACACTCCAAGTACCACCAATGGTAGTGTATAGGTGTTCTGTAGTACCACCATCTCGCATCTTTTCATCATATATTCCGCATATGCACCGCCATCCAGCGGACATTCCAAAGACTAAACGAGAGGTGGCACACGCACACTTTCTTACGGCTTGCACTTCGTGTTTACTTCCCACCTTTAACCACCTCAAGTTCATGGTATATACTAGTTCACTGTATTCATGGCACTGCGCCCCAACGCTCGCTAACCCTTTCTAAAACCAAGGAGGTTATGGCCAGCGAGTATAACGTAGCAATCCTTTCTTGTTAGATAGGGCTCAATGTACATGCCAATGGCTGCTAAGAGGGAATAAGAGACAGGGGAATTCGGCTTTCAGTTAACGCGCGCGCTGCGAATTTTTTATTGTTTAACAACGCACAGAAGCAATCCCTCACCGGCACCACCTTGGAGGTCAAAATGTAAGACTGGTTGCACACTGCGACTACTACTACGACTACGAGGGACGAACGGGTGCCGCTAAAATCAAAGTCCATGCAAGCAGTTTCGCCGCGCGAGTCGCACAGCCGGACCCGGGGCCACATCACGCTGACGTTGCCCCACCGGTCTTCTTCAAGGAAAAGGAAGCAATCTGTGGCAGAGTCGTCGCGCCCTACCGCGAGCGGCTGCCACCCCCTGGACTCGGGCCTCCCGCCCGGAGCCCTCCTTCCACCCGCATGCCAGACATCGCAAGGTCCCCGGACGCCGTCTGCTGCCACGGAAGCCTTCTGCCCTGGTGCCACCTGACGCTGAGCGGTCTCTGAGCCACCCTGTGCACGAGAGTGCAGAGAAATCTGCACACTACCACACCAACAAGTCGCCCTCCCTAGTTCCGCCGGCTGAGCGCCCGCGAGACCAGCGGACACGCCCCCTTCAGACATGGCAAGCCCAAGCACCCTCCCGGTGAGGCAGAATTGTTTTCTGTTCACCGCCCCCGATGGGGACGTGTCTATTGACGACCTTATGGATGCAGTTGAAGAGACAGCCGGACCTGATAGTGTTTTGGTCTTGCAACACATGGGGGGCGCGAAGTTCCTGGTGTGTACCCAAAACGCGAGTCAGGCCACAAAGCTTATGGCCGCAGAGGGCTTCAAGGTTAACCGGGAGCACGTTACAGTAGAAGCGGTAGGACCCCCAGTTACGTTTGTTAACGTATACCGCTTCCCGGCATATATACCAGACGAGGTCTTGATTAACACTCTTTCACAGTACGGCAAGATAAGAAGTGTTTCCTTTGCATCAGTTCCTAACTGACAGAACAAGCTTAATGGGGTTAGAGTAGTGCACATGGAAATGAGTAGGCCAGTCCCAAACTTCACAACCATCGCGGGGCACCGTGTCATGTGTGAATACCGCGGTATGCGGAGAGTGTGCGCAAGGTGGCACGAACCGGGGCACATGGCCACGGCGTGCGCAGCCGCTTATTGCAAGAGATGTGGTGTATTTGGGCATGACACCGAAGGGTGTGTTGAGGAGTGTAAGAGACGCGGCGGGCGGCACGGCACACGCGAGTGTTTCCGCAAACGCTCGTACCTCGCGGCAGCGCGCGGCCTTCCACCCGAGACGCGGCCAGTTGCTGGTAACAACCACCCCAGCACCTCTCGCCCGCCTACCGGGACTGAACGGACATCAGGGCTTCAGGTCTTAAGACCCAGGACTCGGCCCCACACGACAACGAATGTCCCTGACCACCGGCAGTTCGAAGAACCCCGAGGGACGGAAGACGCCCGCACCGTATCAGCGACCCCCGCTCCCTTGAACGCAGGCTCCGAAGCGGGGGACGACACGAGCAATACTAGTTCGGATGGCGACCTGGACGAGTCGAGCGGCCATGAATCCGGCTCTCCGGAATCCACCCGCGACTCCTGGGATTTGTCGCAACCTGCAAGCGAGGAACAAGAAGTGCAACACAGGCGCCCAGTCCCGAGAATGACGAGCCTGCATTCTCTCATTTTGACGAGATTAGTTTCCCGCCACTTCCATCCCCGACGGATCTCCCCCCCCCCAACCTTGAGGAGGTGCCCATCGTAAGTTGCGGCCAGAAAAACGGACAGAAAATGAAAACACTAAAAAGCTAATTAAGTCATCGAGAACAATGTAATACAAGCCATGTAACAAAGTTAGTTTTTCAAAGGAGCCCTGCAAAACTTATTCATCAAGGTCAGGAAACGCTGCCCATGGTAGTCAGGCTCTAGAGAACACCCACAGCACGCGGCTGGTAATTGATGACAATTTCTCAAAGTCAGCTAAAATCGCTTTCTCTTCTCTTGACACTAAAAATATCTACGCATCTCCACGAAATGAATCATGACGAGTGGGCGAAGCACTAGGGATCGTTCATACCGCAGATTACCCGTGCCACTGCCCACTTGCGCATGTAAATGAGTGACGTCGTGTGTGTACATTACGTACAATGTGTCTTTGTCGTTGAGCCGCCGCCTTCCGCCCCCTGATCTCCGGAGTAGCAGCTTGTTGTCGGCGTTGCCGTTTTGCCGCTGCTTCCCAAGCTCTTGAGAATCATCTCGTTGGTGTTGCCGCCTTTCGCGGCCGAGTGCGCCTTCACGGTCCTTTTCATGCATCCATGGAAGGAAGATGGTGATGATGATGATCCTGCCGTCCTGCCGGATGCTGACCACTTGAGCACGGACCAGTGCACCTCCATCGAGATGCAAACTGCCGGCGACGCCCCGACCTATAGGCGCAAGCATTCGAGATCAAGGTCGCCTTTAAGAGGTGAGGACAAGTCAACCGGCGTGCGATCGAGCCTACCCGCGAACCTTGAAAACAAGCCTCGACGCTCTAAGGCCCGTATTCACAAACGCTCCTTCACTCAAGGGCTCCCCTCGACTTGACGAAGTCAAGGTGGAGCGTGCTCCTCCACTCAAGGGGCCGCTGCGTTTCATGAACGCTCCTCCACACTTCCTTCGCCGAGGGAGGCCTTGGAAATGCTCCCTTCACTTGAGTGAACTGCATGCGCCGAGAAAAGCGCCTGATAACGAGAGTATTCGCAATTGTGGTTAAGAATTGCCTATCTATGTACATTAAGAGAACGCCTTTTCTAGTTATTCTTTTTTTATAAATTGACATTACAGCAAAATACGTGCATTTAGAGTGGTAGTGTTGTTTCCCTAAGCCTTGTGCTGATAGAGTTAGCGAAACCCTCCTTCAAGTCTGGCAACAGTCAAACCCAGGCAGCTGAACGAACAGCTGATGGCATTTCGTCTGCTGCTGAACGTGTCTACCTGCTTAGTTTATTTTGTCTTGTATGTGTCTATTAATTGCAGTTTATATTTACGGTAGTGTTTGCGTGTGTGTCGTTTGAGAGCCTACTTTCGCCGGGGTGACTAACGAACTACGTGAGTGATTACAGGAAGCGCAATAGATGGTTTGTTGCTTTGTTTACTTTCGCTTTACTGAGAGCTTTCTGATCACTAATATAGCCACCGAATGTATAACGTGGTAGAATGAGTATTTTTTACTATATATCACAGTATGTTGGCGTGCTTTTAGCATTCACCACCGCATTATGTATAAGGATTACTCGTACGTAAATTCGTTCTCGCTACGGGAGTACGTGCACAGTTCCTAATTTCAGGGGCCTGTGCAATGTTTATTTTTCTCATTTACTGCGAATTTCACCGTGGCGCTTTCGTAGTTGTTCCTCTGCGTATAATAGGAAATTTGAAAGCCATTGCTCGCAACTGATATTCAAGGTTATACCAGGGTAGCGTTAAAAACTAGGCATGTTATACTCGTGGCTGAGCGTTCGAATTAGACTGCTACGCAAGTTAAGAAAAGCGATCGTGTGCCTTTCTTTCACTATTGGCGTAAAATACATTTTAAAGTTGTTTTCTTCATTTAGTAACATATATAGTCGGTTAACAGGAACTGATGTGTGTGTGTGTGTCAACTTTAACATTTTAAACTTCCAAGGAATAAGTTATTGTTTTTGCATTGTTTTTCTATTTGCCCTGCATTTGTGGATGCGTCTAATTTGACAGATTCGCATAAAGTAACCTTTAAACTTGTGTAGCTTCCGTCTCCAAGTTCACACAGCGGCAACGTCTTAAAGTTTTTTTCCGTCTCCTTCATCTGCATGCTCAGAAGCACAATCGTTAGTGCATGAATGACCTTCGCACTAATGTTTTGGATTTTATTTGCAATATAACTACTGGAAATACCTGTTGAAAAGGATCGTGGTGTCTGTGCTGCATTCCAAAGCCCCGGCACAACATAAATTATAGGGGATGTTTTATTTTTTTGGAAATCATAAAATTCAAGCCGCGTCTGACTTTTGGCGCTGTTTTGTTTTAAAAACTATCCTGTGGGTTCTCTCAACCTTCGAGAAAGTGTCGTCAAGAGCAGCGTATATTATTCTGCTGATTTATTGAAGACCAGTGCAACAAAGCGGTGAAAAATGCTCAAGAGTATTGCAGTCATCGCGGATACATCTGGTCAGAACTCTGTAAATAAAATATCCGCTATTGCTGCATCATTAGCAAGTATACCAGTTAGAACCACACCATCTCAGTTCCGTGGAAGAGGAGTGGTGCTGCTTTATAATTTCCTAAAACTGCTTTCCTGTAGAATTGGAGAAGTGGTTTTTGCAGTCCTGTCTCATCATGAAAAGACAAACACGACGATAATTATGTATTGATAAATGAACAAAACAGAAGTTGTGAATGGCAAATGGACCTTTATTACATGTGGCTGATGAGGGGCAACGTGGCAAACATAAGAATGCAAATGAAAAGTGTTCATCAATCAAACATATGCAACCTAAACACTGTAAAGATAAAGTACGAGCTTGGAGGACATCATAAATAAGATGAAGGAAGTAGACGCCATAGCGCGCCTAATGCAGTGTAGCTGCACACATTCACTGCTGTTTTTGTGCTTTTGTACACAGTCGTGCAAACTCTGCAATGCATTGATAATACGGCAGATTCTAGGAGGCCTTTTATCTGTGTTCTGCTGTCGGCAGCTGGTCCCCTGCACAAACGAGGCAAGAAATAGTATTAGAAAAACGTAATATCTTGGATACAAAAGCCGCATTTTTCTTTAATTCTAGTTGTGCACACATTCATTAGTATGTCTCGCGTTCAAGAACAGACATGGTTGAAGTATTGAGCTTTGACTATTTCGACACATGTTGGGCTCAGGCACTTGGGCAGCTGACCAGGCATATGGGTATATAATTTCATTATCTAATTGCACGAATCAGTGCCATAGCCAGCAATTCTTCTTCGGGAGGTAGGAATGGGGTTAAATTAAAAAAACAATCTCATTATGTATCTGCTGTATTTATATTTCATATGTTTGCGTTTTCATACGACACTCGACGCACTTTTGCGTACATGCAGGTTTCACAGAGCATGATCATCTGCTTGATCCCCTAAATGTGTACTTGGTTGTTCATTGGTATTGTGAGCTGCACAGACACTGTATAAAGAAGCTATGTTTCACGCGTAGTAGCTACAACAGCACACTCATTGCGCCCAATGTATTGTGTTGTGCTTTTCTTAAACTGTCTTTAATAGTAATCTGACCGAAGCAGGAAAAAAATAAAAAAACACAGAACTTACCTTCTCATTGGTACAGATGGTCGTCTAACGGAGGTGTGCTTCGTCGTCAATTTCGGCTAGGGCAGCAAAGGTTCACCGGAGAGGAAGCCACTCTAAAGTACGGTGAACCCAGCGCATCAAAAGTTTGCTATGCCGCTTGCTTGTCAAGCTTTCGCGCCACGCTTGAACTGATGTGGTGTGCGAGCTTCATCAAAACACTTCAAATCACTGGAATCAGCAGTAAGTCATGAAGCACTCGCACGAAGAGTATACGCACACCCGAAGGTAGGTAATCCACTGGCTTATGCACGGAGCGCAACACATCACGGCACTGGTGAGTGCTCCTTTTGACACCACGCCCGCTTGTCCCGGCGCCAGAGTAGCTGTTGCTGAACCGTTCGAAGACAGCTCCGTAGTAAACGCGCACCGTCATTGTCGAAAGAACGCGGTGGTGGCAGCCTACTTGATCGAGAAACGCCGTCAAAGTGAGACGGGCTCCGCCATGGACGCGATGCTGGCGCAAATATTTCACTCGAGGGACGATTCAAGGTAGCTCGATCGCTTCCTTGACAATCTCGAGGAAACGCTCAAGATTTTTTCAAGTGAAGGAAGCGTTTCAAGTCAAGGGCGGTTTGTGAATGGGAAAACGCCACTTAAGGAGCGTTTCGAGTGAAGGGTCGAGTGGAGGAGCGTTTGTGAATACGGGCCGGAGGGTTGCCGTGTCGTGGCGCCCGCTTTTGTGTTCGCCTTGAAGCAAACACGGAGAAGAAAAGAAAGGGAGGATGCTTTGGCAAAGAGCCTTTCTTTTCGCTTGCGCTTGAGGGCGAGTGCCCTTTCCCTGTCGGTAGTGCGTCCAATTTCTGCGACTTCGCAATGGGAGGGGCATCGCTGTCGCTGGAACAGACGGGTGCTTTAGGCCCGTATTCACAAACGCTCCTCCACTCGACCCTTCACTCGAAACGCTCCTTAAGTGGTGTTTTCCCATTCACAAACCGCCCTTCACTTGAAACGCTTCCTTCACTTGCGAAAATCTTGAGCGTTTCCTCGAGATTGTCAAGGAAGCGATCAAGCTACCTTGAATCGTCCCTCGAGTGAAATATTTGCGCCAGCATCGCGTTCATGGCGGAGCCCGTCTCGCTTTGACGGCGTTGATCGATAAATTTGCCTGCCACCACCGCGTTCTTTCGACAATGACGTTGCGCGTTTACTACGGAGCTGTTTTCGAACGGTTCAGCAACGGCTAGTGTGGCGCCGGGACAAGCGGGCGTGGTGTCAAGAGGAGCACTCACCAGTGCCGTAATGTGTTGCGTTCCTTGCATGAGCCAGTGGATTACCTGCCTTCAGGTGTGCGTATACTCCTCGTGCGAGTGCTCCATGACTTATTGCGGATGCCAGTGCTTTGAAGTGTTTTGATGAAGCTCGCACACCGCATCAGTTCAAGCGTGGTGCGAAAGCTTGACAAGCAAGCGGCATAGCAAACTTTTGATGCGCTGGGTTCACCGTACTTTAGAGTGGCTTCCCCTCCGGTGAACCTTTGCTGCCTTAGCAGAAATTTACGACGAAGCACACCTCCGTTAGACGACCATCTGTACCAATGAGAAGGTAAGTTCTCCCCTGTTTTTTATTTTTTTCCTGCTTCGGTGAGATTACTATTAAAGGCAGTTTAGGAAAAGCACAACACAATACATTGGGCGCAATGAGTGTGCCGCTGTAGCTACTACGCGTGAAACACAGCTTCTTTATGCAGTGTCTATGCAGTTCACAATACCAATGAACAACCAAATACACAATTAGGGGATCAAGCAGATGATCATGCTCTGTGAAACGTGCATGTAGGCAAACGTGCGTCGAGTGTCGTATGAAAACGCAAACATATGAAATATAAATACAGCAGATACATAAAGAGATTGTTTTTTTTAATTTAACCCCATTCCTTCCCCCCGAAGAAGAATTGCTGGATATGGCACTGATTCGTGCAATTAGATATTGAAATTATATACCCATATGCCTGGTCAGCTGCCCAAGTGCCTGAGCCAAACATGTGTCAAAATAGTCAAAGCTCAATACTTCAACCATGTCTGTTCTTGAACGCGAGACATACTAATGAATGTGTGCACCGCTAGAATTAAAGAAAAATGCGGCTTTTGTATCCAAGCTATTACGTTTTTCTAATATTTTTTCTTGCCTCTTTTGTGCAGGGGACCAGCTGCCGACAGAAGAACACAGAGAAAAGGCCTCCTAAAATCTGCCGTATTATCAATACATTGCAGAGTTTGCACGACTGTATACGAAAGCACAAAAACAGCAGTGAATGCGTGCAGCTACACTGCATTAGGCGCGCTATGGCGTCTACTTCCTTAATCTTATTTATGATGTCCTCCGAGCTCGTACTTTATCTTTACAGTGTGTAGGTTGCATATGTTTGATAATATGTATATGCATATGTATACATATGTTTACAGTGTGTAAGTTGCATAGGTTTGTTATGTTTGCCACGTTGCTCCTCATCAGCTACATGTAATAAAGGTCCACTTGCCATTCACAACTTCTGTTTTGTTCATTTATCAATACATAATTATCGCCGTGTTTGTCTTTTCATGATGAGACAGGACTGCAAAAACCACTTTTCCGATTCTACAGGAAAGCAGATCTAGGAAAATTAAACTTGTTTTATATAAAGCAGCACCACTCCTCTTCCACGGAACTGAGATGGCGTGGTTCTAACTGGTAGACTTGCTAATGATGCAGCAATAGCGGATATTTTATTTACAGGGTTCTGACCAGATGTATCCGTGATGACTGCAATACTCTTGAGCATTTTTCACCGCTTTGTTGCACTGGTCTTCAATAAATCAGCAGAATAATATACGCTGCTCTTGACGACACTTTCTCGAAGGTTGAGAGAACCCACAGGATAGTTTTTAAAACAGCACAGCGCCAAAAGTCAGACGCGGCTTCAATTTTATGATTTCCAAAAAAATAAAACATCCCCTATAATTTATGTTATGCCGGGGCTTTGGAATGCAGCACAGACACCACGATCCTTTTCATCCGGTATTTCCAGTAGTTGTATTGCAAATAAAATCCAAAACATTAGTGCGAAGGTCATTTAGGCACTTACGAATGTGCTTTTGAGCATGCAGATGAAGGAGACGGGAAAAAAATTTAGGACGTTGCCGCTGTCTGAACTTGGAGACGGAAGCTACACAAATTTAAAGGTTACGTCTATGCGAATCTGTCAAATTAGACGCATCCAAAAATGCAGGGCAAATAGAAAAACAATGAATAAACAATAACTTATTCATTGGAAGTTGAAAATGTTAAAGTTGACACACACACACACACCAGTCCCTGTTAACTGACTATATATGTTTCTAAATGAAGAAAACAACTTTAAAATGTATTTTTCGCCAATAGTGAAAGAAAGGCACACGATCGCTTTTCTTAACTTGCGTAGCAGTCTAATTCGAACGCTCAGACACGAGTATAACATGCCTAGTTTTTAACGCTACCCTGGTATAACCTTGAATATCAGTTGCGAGCAATGTCTTTCAAATTTCCTATTATACGCAGAGGAACAACTACGAAAGCGCCACGATAAAATTCGCAGTAAATGAGGAAAATAAACATTGCACAGGCCCCTGAAATTACGAACTGTGCACCTACTCCCGTAGCGAGAACGAATTTACGTACGAGTAATTCTTATACATAATGTCGTGGTGATGCTAAAAGCACGCCAATATAATTTGATATATAGTAAAAAAATACTCATTCCACCGCGTTATACATTCGGTGGCTACATTAGTGATCAGAAGGCTCTCAGTAAAGCGAAAGTAAACAAAGCAACAAACCATCTATTGCGCTTCCTGTCATCACTCACGTAGTTCGTTAGTCACCCCGGCGAAAGTAGGCTCTCAAACGACACACACGCAAAAACTACCGTAAATATAATCTCCAATTAATAGACGCATACAAGACAAAATAAACTAAGCAGGTAGACACGTTTAGCAGCAGACGAAATGTCAACAGCTGTTCGTTCAGCTGCCTGGGTGTGACTGTTGCTAGACTTGAAGCAGTGTTTCGCTAACTCTATCGGCACAAGGCTTAAGGAAACAACACTACCACTCTAAATGCACGTATTTTGCTGTAATATCAATTTAGAAAAAAGATTAACTAGAAAAAGCATTCTTTTAATGTACAGAGATAGGCAATTCTTAACCACAATTGCGAATACTCTCGTTATCAGGCGCTTTTCTCGGCGCATGCAGTTCACTCAAGTGAAGGGAGCATTTCCAAGGCCTCCCTTGGCGAAGGAAGTGTGGAGGAGCGTTCATGAAACGCAGCGGCCCCTTGAGTGGAGGAGCACGCTCCACCTTGACTTCGTCAAGTCGAGGGGAGCCGTTGAGTGAAGGAGCGTTTGTGAATACGGGCGTCCGTCTCCTCGCGCATGCTCCGCTCTTTCTAAGATGACGCCACCCCCCTCCCCCACGCTTGTTTCTGCTATCACTGGTGGCCGCGCCGCCTACTCCCTTTCCCCCTCTGCTCCTTTCGCCAACCGAAGCCACGGCAATGGTTTTTGTTTGTTTATCTGTTGCACAGCTTCCTGCTGCCCATGCGACTAATCGGCACCACGGCTCCTATGACGCATCCCTTAAACCACGGAGGGCGTTTTAGCCCAACTAGCAACCGCGCCACCCGCGCCTTTAGGCTCGGCTCCTTCGAGCGTGCCGCCCCTGCCCAAGCGGTCGCCCCCACCCCCTCCTTTACCCCAAGTCCTCTCCCCACGCCCACTAGAGCAGATCATGTCAACTCTCAAGTTCGCCACCTGGAACGTCCGCGGGTTTCGTGACAAATCGAA
This sequence comes from Rhipicephalus microplus, assembly GCF_043290135.1. Taxonomy (NCBI): domain Eukaryota; kingdom Metazoa; phylum Arthropoda; class Arachnida; order Ixodida; family Ixodidae; genus Rhipicephalus; species Rhipicephalus microplus. Next base: position 310,694,360 of record NC_134710.1, on the reverse strand, counting down.
ACAGCGAGACATTTTGACCTTCGCCCAAGCACAGGGTATCGATGTGCTCTTTTTACAAGAGACTAACTTCCGGTCGCCGTTAGAGGTCTCAACCTTCAGGCGTGAGTTCCAGGTGGATGCCTTCTTCTCCCGAACTAAATAAAGGGCCTGTGGAGTGGGAGTGGTCTTTACTACGTGACGCTTCCGGCAAAAGGCGTTCTGCATCTTCGGTGCTGACGGCAGGTCGCTCATGTTGGACCTCTACATCAGCGAAAGACGGATTCGGTTCGTGAACGCGTACGCCCCGGCGACGCGGAAGAACACCAACACCTTCTTCCAACAGCTGCACGATCTTCTTTCAGAACCCGTCCCGCACGTCCTGCTGGGGGACTTCAACTGTGTCAAGGACTCGCAGTGCGACGTCAGGGGACCGGGCCGAGGGGGGTCCACGTACTATGCTAGGGAGCTCGTGAAGACTCTTCGACACCTTCGGTTATCCGACGCGTGGCTGATCGCGCACAGTGACCTTTCTGTCGCAACTCGAGCCTCTCACCTCACAGCGAGTCGATTAGATCAGACGTATCTCCACGACTTCCTCCTTTTCTCGCTCGAGGCGTGCGAGGTCCTTTCCCCTCCGGCAGACATAGCGAGTCGATCAGATCACCTCCCCCTTGTCACTACACTTAGCGGCTCTCCTTGACTCTGTACTGATGACCATGGGTGGCGAGTGCACCCAGTACTCCTGAAAGACGATGATAGCATCGAGCGCATTAGGGCGCAGCTGCGGGCCTCCATGGCGAACGCCCCAGACCTAACCCCACGCTCGTGGGACACCTTGAAAGCGGAGTGAAAGGGAATCCTTCAAGACGAAGGCAAGACCAGGAAGCGTTACATAAGCGCTAAACTGAATGAGATCCTGCGCCGAATACGCATCGTCAAAGGGGCGGAGACAATGGCGACATGCATGCGCGACTATCTGAACACCCTGGAGGTCGAGTATGCCCGCCTGCTTCAACTGCGCGCGCACAGACCGCCTGGGGAGCGGGGCGCACCCATTAACCACCTCGGAGCGCACCCCAGTGGCACAACTGGGAATGGCAGCATATGAATTACCCGAGTGAAACGCCCGGACGATTCATTCGCAACTGAACCAGAGGGAATCCGCGATGCCTTCTGCGAGTACTTCTCGGCCCTTTTTCGGGACACCGACAGCGACGGAGAAACTGGCGGAGAAGACAAGATTAGAGAGGTCTGCCAGCCCCTCCCACGGCTGGGAGGAGAGGAGGTTGCGTTACTGAGCAAGGAAGTGTCTGCAGAAGAGGTTAGGGGCGCGATAACAAGCATGCCCCCGAACTCGGCCCCCGGCACTGACGGCCTTACAGCCAACTTTTACGCCACTTTTTTCGACAATCTAGAGGGAGTGCTTGTTGCACTGTCGAATGGTGGTTACGAAGCGACTGAAACCCACATCCTTTGGAGAGGGGAGGATTGTCCTCCTACTGAAAGAGGGAGCCCCGCAGGAGGAGCTGTCGGCGTGGCGCCCCATTACCCTGTTGAACGTGAACTTTAAAATGGTTGCTTCCATCCTTAATAGCCGCCTTAAGGTCCTCTTGTCATCCATCGTCGCTCCCTGGCAGTCCTGTGCAGTTCCAGGCCGCTCGATCTTTGCCAACCTTACCGTAACAAGAGATGCCTTCGAATACATGTCTGCCAAGTCCCTGCCCGGAGCCTTTGTCTCCTTGGACCAGGCAAAGGCGTTTGACCGGGTGCGCCATGGATACATGATCGAGGTACTCCACCAGTTCGGGTTCCCGACATGCTTCGTAGACACCATCACCATCCTCTACAGCAACCTCACATGCCACGTAGTAGTAAACGGCAGCCCGACGAGTAACTTTGTACACGAAAGAGGGATCCGTCAAGGGTGCCCGCTAGGGCCCTCCCTTTTCGTACTCTCGCTTGAGCCGTTGCTGGTGAACATCGACCAGAACACGCACGTCAGAGGCTTTCCGCTAACGGGGGAGCCCAACATTAAGGTCCTCGCTTACGCTGATGATGTATCCCTGTTTGTCAGGGACCCGGCAAGCCTGCAAGCTTTTTGGCGAACATTCGCACACTATGCTGACGTCTCAAGTGCGGCCTTGAACATGAGAAAGAGCAAGGCCTTACCATTTGGAACATTCCCTCACGGCGCTCTGGGAGAGTTAGAAAGGGTCGACGCCGTCAAGGTGCTCGGCATATACTTTTGCTGCGGTGGCGTCACCGACCTAACCTGGCAACGAGCACTCGAGCAGGCAGAGGATGCATTAGCACGCCTCCAACTAAAGGATCTCACGCTTCGTGAGAGGGCCATAGCCACAATGACAACCATCCGCGCCTTTCCCTTTTATGTAAGCTGAATAGGAGTGATGCCTACCAAGACTGCGACGCAATTGACAAGTATGATCGGTGCGTATACCTGTGGGACAGCAAACCCGCGCCCTTACGTCGAACCGTCCTGCAACTCCCAGCTTCAGAGGGCGGCCTTGGGCTCACGCATGTCCTGACGGCGAGCAAAGTGCTTGCCTTGAAGACCGCAAGGACCTTGTTTCGCGCACCTGATTACGTGGGGAGGCCCTTAATGCGTTACTGGTGCAGTACAAACGCATCGTTCCTGAATGCCGACCAGCCGCTCGCCCCACTCGCCGAGACTCCCTCCGCGTTCTATAAGGCAGCCGCAAACACCATGCGCATGCTAGAAAAGGAGGCCCCTACGTGTGACGTAGATGAGACCCCGCCTGCTCGCATTGTGGAAGAAATCGCCAGCAACCAGATAACCCCCGAGGAGAGGCGACGGTCGCGGAACTGGAAGCGGAAATGCAAAACAGATGGGCGTGTCATCCCTTCGTCCACCCAAGACTTCGCATGGAGGAAAAACTGGGACGTCCTCCCAACCCGCCAGCGCCTCCACAAGTTTGGCATCACGCCTACACCCCGCCGTCCCAATTTTCGCGCGGATGAGACTCTGGCGCGTGCCTTATTTGAGTGCCCAGCGGTCAAACCGGTTTGGCGCCTGACTGCGAGGGATTTTAAAATCCGTCCTCCCCCATCCCTGAACAGAAACAAAGGCGCTTTTGCAAAGTTAGTGGCCCTCTGCACCTTATTCACGGTCTGGAAGCGACGCTGCTTCGCTGAGGTTAGCCGCTCTCCGGTCAGAGCGGCCTTCCCGACCGTAGCTCGTATCCGCCACATGGTGTGGCGGCACCTCGCAGACCAACTTGAAGCCAGCGGCGACGAAAAGTTTCTCCGCCGCTGGCTTACGAGGTTTTCTCTCCTGCAAAAAGGCAAGTTACGCCTGCCGATAACACCTTTTTAAGTGCACGCCAGCCACTGCGTCCCACTGTTTCCTGACCGGCAAACGGAAAGTGCCAATGCCCAACCCCTCCTGTCAATTGTATAATGATGTGTCTCGAATCTGTTCTCTGTACGGATTAACCCCTTCGTTCTCTGGAGCCCGAACAGCGGTGACCATTATCGCACCCTTTCTTCGCCTGTACGGAAATGGGCTCTTTTGCGCGCGGGCCGTACAGCGCTCTTGTAACCTTTGTATAACGAGTGCTCGAATGATCGCGCTTCTGTTGTAGTGTACAATCTAAACGAGTTTTAGCTGTTCATCGGTGTGTTTACCGCGTGTGTCCGTGATAAGTGTCGGAGAAGAATTATGTGTTTGATTACTTGTCAGAAGTGCAATAAACTTCCCTTTGTTTCGCCCCTAAAATATTCGGGGGGAGGGGGGCTCGGTGCGCCTACCCGTGGCTACGCCTCTGCACACACATGTTTGCATCTGCACGGACCCGGTGTGCCACCCGATGGCTAAGCCCCTGACTTTCGGGCTAACTCCTCTCGCATTCACCACTGCATGCTTTTATAACCCTTGGTATTTTTTTTTCCTGTTCCGGAGCTCTCGATCACATCGCAAGAGACTGTCACACAAAGTAGAGTTGTTGGCTCACAGCAACAAAAAACACAGACGACGAGGCACTGTGGACGACTCGCCCAACGCGCAAGCAAGCCGGCGCACGGCCACGCTATAACACTTCTAGTACACTCTAGCCACGCTCTAGCTACACTCTCAAATGTTGATACAATACAAGTACGGTGGCGCCATTTAGTTAACAAACCTGGAAACACTCCTTTCCACCAGCAGTAAATTGCCTAATTGGCCATTGCATCCTTCCAGTTGATACAAGCATGTGTTCACAATACGTAAATAAGCTTTTTTGTGATTTATATTGCGAAAATTTGAGTGTTTTCAAATGCCAAATTTAGCGCTTCTGTAAACTATTGTAATGGCAACAATAATAACGAGCCAACATCGCTGCTCAAGTGGTTACAACTTAATAGATTAAACTATCCCTTTCTCCATGGCATAGAGTTAATATGCTAACTCTATGCTCTATGCACGGTCGCCTGGATCGGGCAGGCGCGGTGGTGTTTCTCCGGCCGTTCAATTCGGACACAGGAGGCGTAATTGCAAAAGGGGGCGCGGCCGCTGCGTTCGCCGCATGACAGCGCGCGCCTACTACCCCCTTTTTTGCTTTGCTGTCTATGCGGGATGGTTAGCGGAACTTGAAGATGTCTCTTTATCGAAACCGCAGACCACCGGTTAGCTGTGCACCTTATCTTTCCTCGCACCCCAACAGCCTCAAATAAAATAAATAGTATAATTGATGGCGGCTGGCGCTATATTCTTTCTTCGTGCCCCATATCTTGTCGTGATGAAAGTGACTAAAGCGAACACACCCGTGAGCCAGTTTTCATGAAAATTGCGGTGCCCTCCTGTGTAGCATATGAGTAAAAAGTACACAAAAGAGCGAACTCATCCAATTGGTTTAGTTTTTTTTTTGTTGTTGACCACTTCCAAAAGAGGAAAACGATACGAAGGATAGCTGAGCTGCATCGTGGAGGTTTCGCACACGCCTCTGTGGAAACTCTGTAGAAAGTGATGGCTGAGCACAACTACAGTGGCTAGAATAGGGGAAGTGTGAAGACTGCGCCGCCTGCGCTGACGCTCTCCACCGATGCCTCGACCAGCGCTGTCTAGGTGACGCTGGTTGTAGCTTACACGTAGCTCGCTCGGCAGCTCGCTGCAGCGAAGCTGCCATGTCAAGGCTGATTTGTGGCTGATATGGTTTTGTTTGTACCGTAAATTTTATGTGCCTCTACTATATTGCAGGGCGTAAGTGCATCATATGTAAATGAACTTCGCGGCAGATATCATCAAACATTATCACCGTATGATGTGACCATACCCATAGCATCATAAGTGAAGCTTTACATCAATCTCAAACATCGCGGCCAGCTAAACTTGCCACTGCTAGCGATCGTTCCTTAATGCTAAGAAATGTAACCGATTAACATTTTGGGGGATTGCCATTTCGCAAGGTTATAAGTAAGCTCAAGAAGCGCAAAATGCTACTGTGACATTGATATCAATTTCTTTAATGTTGTTATACTTAACATTTTGCATGAGAGTTTTTAAGGATTTAATTATTCTTGCATATTCACAGTGGAAATATTTTTAGATTAACAACTGCACAGAAAATCGGACAGCGTTTTACTTTTCTTACAAATTTTATTTGAAGTTGGGGGCATCATAGTAGGGAAAAAAGCTAGCACACTACAGTGTGATGCACGTCACATCGTTCTTCGAAGCTTGAGGTGCTTTGATCTTTCTCTTGCAGAACTTCTCCGTTTGTTTAGAGATTTCGTGAAGAAGTGAAACCGTGTGAGAACATAAAACTTGATTATGTTGCTCGTAAGATCTTGCTTGATGATATGTGGGGTTTAACGTCCCAAAACCACCATATGATTATGAGAGACGCCGTAGTGGAGGGCTCCGGAAATTTCGACCACCTGGGGTTCCTTAACGTGCACCCAAATCTGAGCACATGAGCCTACAGCATTTCCGCCTCCATCGGAAATGCAGCCGCCGCAGCCGGGATTTGATCCCGCGACCTGCGGGTCAGCAGCCGAGTACCTTAGCCACTAGACCACCACGGCGGGGCGTCAGATCTTGCTTGTGTGATTCACACCCTACGGATGTTACGGTCTGCATTGAATTAAGAAGTTCAACTATAGGTGTCCCTTCGGAGCTTATTATAACTGAACCAGAATGTAAATGTGTAATCCAGTGCCTCCGCAAATGAAAACAGCTCAGGTGACGGGTACAAGAGCCCCCCAACATCACAGAATGCTGCGAATGACGCAAGGTCCTTATCTGCGTTCTCGAGGGATGTGAGCAGCTGCTCAAAACAGTCCCGGCATTTCGTTGCCATAACTTTCCTCCGCGCAACATAGCCAGCCAAATAGTACACCAGTCTTGCGTCATACTGGCACAGGATACACATGGTCAGAAAGGACAGTCGATGCCTGTAGTACACTTGAAGCTTCGTCCAGGTTTCAGTGCCAAGTAAATTGTCGAAAGGTTGGCCACTTCATCAGTTACAACTAATGACGTAAGTGTGCCACCTGCACAGTTGCCCATGTCTGGTGCTTTTGCGAAATTGTAAAAGCTAAGGGAATTCACGGCAGTAAGGAACTGGGTCGATGTGGGATGATCGTTGCATCCGGATAACTGCCGAATTATCCCAAATAGCTTTTCGATTGGATCTTGGCTGAGGCGTGAAGTCAACAAATATTTGTACTGCACTTCCTCTGACAGGTATGTTAAAAGTTACAAAGTGCCTTGCAGAGTTACTGTTAGACCTTCTGCAGTGCTAGCACACAAAAAGCCTGCCTTCGTAGGTCCGATGCAGGCTTCCCAACGGTCTAAGTATGCTAGAACACCCTGCAGTACTCTTTTCTGTTCAGAATTTTTTCTCAGTGCCGTTGAAGGCACTCTGGATGTCATCACAACAATTAGCTCTTCCATGAAGCGAACAAATTGTTCTGTCGCTTCTCTATATGAACATGACTTTGAAATTGCTTCTTTGTATAAGAAAAGCCCGCGTGTAACCTCAAGGCTGAAGAGATGAAATGCATAATTAACTTTCATTTTTCCGAAGTTGTTGGGGTTCAAGTGCACTTCTGGAATCTTCGGCATAGCTTTCAACGTTGTAGCACACTTGTCCAAGTCGTGAGCTATCCTGATTGACCTAACATCAACGTACCCATCTGGTGTTTTATAGCCATTTTTGATGAAGCCGTTACTGATGCACTTTACTAAATGCGGAAAGTCAGACAGAAAGAAAAGCCATTTCTTGACGTCAGTTGGATGAGGTGCTGAAGGCGTGATAGCTGATGCCGAACCATATATGCTAAATCGATGCCACATTGCATGGTTCCAAGATGCTCCATCCGATTTCACATAGTCTACCCTGAGGCCAGCATTCTCTGCCAGGATAACTGCTTCTAAAATGACTTTGGAAAGTAGTGGGGCTTTCACATTGCCTCTAGATGCAAATACACCCAAGATTTGGTGCCATGAACCTACAAAAGGTTGAAACATTATCACAGGACCATGATCCCATGGAACACTTTTGTCAGCCTCGGGAGTGAAAGAACCAAGGTCTACAAATCCATCAACTTTTTCACTTCCCCGCTGAACACCAAAGTTTTCTGCAAGTTTCATTTCGTCAACGATCAGTCCACCATGACGTTCAAAGTCTCCCATATTAGCAGTCTTCTTAGAAATGCCCGAGAGGACACAATTATTAAAACCAAATCACGTGTCGTTCTTCTTCATGAATGCTCTGAGGCATGTACGACTGGGTAGCACAAGAATTTTCTCCCTACGCACATGCTCATAAAGTCGTGGGCTCTTTATGTGCTTCATGACACACTCCAACATCCACTCCGGGTTGTAGCGCATGCCATTTCGGGACTTGCGCCTTGCAGCTTCAAAACACTGCATTATAGCGTTTTTCTGTTTGGATGGGAGCTTGTCTATTTTGCTCAAGAGTGCGCTTTTTTCAATTTCTTCATTCTCTAGTTTTAGCTGTGCAATGGTCTGGTCGAGAGTCTTCACCTTGTTTCTAAGGCGGCGTACTGTTCGAGCTTTAACTTTAAGCTTTGTTGCATGGGTCAGTTTGCCTGGTGTTTTCTTTTTCCGGTATCTCTGATTGACAAGGTGCTTTCTCAAGTACTTGCAACTCATGCAGCGTCTTTCATCTTGACTTGAGGTACCTTTACACTTGTGATGGTAGAGCTTCCCATTTCAGACCTTCAAGTTCTTACCAGATGATGCAAAAGGAACCTCGCACAACAAGCTTTCCCCTGAACACAATGGCATGGCATCAACAGTCTCCAGAAGAGAAGCTGGTTCATATGGCCCATTCATCGAAATATTCATACCTAGCACAAATACTTCATGTGTTATGGCACTTCCACTAGCACAAAATTTAACAAGTTTCCTTGCGTGTAGAAGGCTCATGTCCGAGCTAGGCGTGCACAAGCTGTAGGTGACATTTAGCGGTTCCTCACTGAATACGTGCCTTCCCCACCGATTTGAAGGAAGTGGAACGTGCTTGTAGTCGTAAATGGGCGCAGCTGGAAGGTCGGGTGGCTCCGGTTCATCCTGCGGCTCCTCTTGCGGCTCCCGGTCCTCGTCCTTTCGACGTCTTTTCTGAGGAATCACAAGCGGTGGGTGTCATCTCTCCTTGGGGTTTCTTTTTTGCGCCACACATTTCGAGAGGTAGAAAGGAGCATTTGGAAAGATCGTTGGGACGGCACGCGGCAATAGTACAGGCCTAGCTCTGTCCAAACGCACTACCTCACCGTTAATAACGTGCTTGAAGTGGCCCGAGATGAACTGCTGATCGAAGTAGAGCTCGCAAATGGCAGCGTTCTTTTCCAAAGGCTTGTCTGCTCTTGGTATATTACGCTGCCACTGCTGGAACAAATGGTCGTCTTTCGGGACTCGAAACAATGAAAGTTTCTGCTTGCACGATTTGTACCCAGTTGAGCATCTGGGCACAAAACAGTGGCTCTGAGGTCTGCTCATGGCACACACTCCGCAAAAGACATAACATAGACACGAGAAGGCTGTCCGAACTGCAAATGCAGCACGAAAGAACAGCTTACACAGGAAAATGAATCACGTTTGACCGGCGAGTTGCAGCGTTGAACAACGTGCGCAGCCTGAAAGCCTGACGTGGATGGATGGATGGATGGATGGATGTGGCTGTACCCTTTAGATCGGGCGGCGGCTAACGCCACCTAGCCGTAATACTTAGTGAACTAACCATTACATTTATCTTTTTTTTCCTTTAAATAATGAAGTTGAGGATTCGTACTTCGCAGTGAAGGGTTTAATTTTCACTCGTGCCTTGACTTTAGCCACCAATCAGATAACCTCCTTCTAGTTAAGTCTACCCGCTTAAAGTCTATTTTGCCCTCGCTGTCCCTAAATCCCAGTGCTTTGAAAAACTCTGCGCCATCATCCTGAACTATAGGGTGAAGCCCTTTACAGAACATTATCAAGTGTTCGGCAGTTTCTTCTTCCTCTCCACACGCACTGCATACTGTGTCGACCCCTTCGTATTTGGCCCGATATGTCTTGGTTCGCAGTACTCCCGTCCTGGCCTCAAACAGTAGAGAACTACCCCGAGTATTATCATAGATCCTTTCCTTGGCAATTTCCTGCTTAAAATTTCGATAGATCTCTAGTGTGGACTTCTTAATCATGCCCATTCTCCACATGTCAGTCTTCGTTTCCTTCACTTTTTTCTTAACCGATAGTTCCTTTTGGTTTGGCCACCTGCTGTTTTCTAAGTATTTACCAGTCAACTTCCTGGTTCGCTTCCTCCATTTTGTATCGACATTCTTCATGTACAAGTAGCTGAAAACCTTCCTAGCCCAACGCTCTTCCCCCATTTCTCTCAATCGCTTCTCAAATTTTATCTTGTTGCTAGCTTCCCTGCCCTCAAATGATGTCCATCCCATATCACCTTGTACTCCCTGATTTGGTGTATTCCCATGAGCTCCTAAAGCAAGCCTACCTATTCCACGTTGCTTAATTTCTAATCTTGCTTGAACGTCTGATCTCATGCACAAGACCGCATTGCTGAACGTCAGCCCAGGAACCATGACCCCTTTCCATATTCCTCTCACAACATCATACCTATTGTAATTCCACAGTGCCCTATTTTTCATGACTGCTGCATTCCTGTTACCTTTAGTCGTCACGTATATTTCGTGTTCCCTCGGATACTCGGTCCCATTGCTTATCCATACGCCCAGATATTTGTATTTATCTGTTATCTCTAGCGTGACCTCCTGTATTCTAAGCTCACTACCTTCGTTGTCATTGAAAATCATGACTGCTGATTTTTCCCTACTGAATCTAAAATCTAACCTATCTCCCTCATTACCGCAGATGTCCATCAATCTCTGCAAATCTTCCTTGTTGTTGGCCATTAGCACTATATCATCTGCGTACATTAATGCTGGTAGTGCCTGATCAATAAGTTTTCCTTGTTTGACTAAAGAGAGGTTGAAGCCCAGTCCACTTCCCTCTAATTTTGCCTCTAATCCTTGTAGGTACATCATGAATAATAAGGGTGACAGGGGGCACCCCTGCCTAAGCCCCCGTTTTACCTCTGCAGGCTTGGATACCTGTTTTTCCCACTTTATAACTACCTTGTTACCTTTATAGACACCCTTTAAAAGATTAGTGACTACATGTTCCACGCCTAGTGAGTCCAGTATTGCCCACAATTCCTCTTGAACCACGCTATCGTACGCTCCCTTGATATCCAAAAATGCTAGCCACAGGGGTCTGTGTTCTTTTTCTGCTATTTCGATGCACTGCGTCAGTGAGAACAGATTGTCTTCCAACCTCCTGTGTTTCCGAAACCCATTCTGCAGTTCCCCCAGCACCCCCTCATCCTCTATCCACGCCTGCAGTCTTTCCTTTATAATCTGCATCGCCAGCCTGTAGACCACTGATGTCACTGTTATAGGACGGTAGTTGTTTATGTCAGCTTTGTCCCCCTTTCCTTTATAGATCATGCTCATCCTGCTAAGTTTCCATCCATCGGGAACTTCACCATCGATTATTATTGTACTCACTGCCTCTCTCAAAGCCTGCTTAGACTTCGGACCTAATGTTTTTATCAGCCTAATTGGAATGCCATCTGGGCCTGTTGATGTACTACTAGGAACCCTTTTCTCAGCCCTTTCCCACTCTTGTTGTGAAAATGGAGCCATTGCACCACTTGATTCGTCTTTGTCTATTGTGGTGCATAAAGTATTTCTTTGTTGAAATTTTTCTGTCACCCTTGTTCTTATATATTCAATGACGTGTATACGACAGTGCGCGCCACCTAGCGGAAACATCGCAAAGCGGCGTCACTACCTCCCATTGCAGCCGCTTGGTGGTGCTCACACTTTTAATATTGTAGCCACTGTAGCAAAACCAGCGTTAATTTGCATACAGACACGGACGCCGCTTAGCGTTTCAGGTACACGTAGAAGGCGTTTTTTTTAACGCGTGGAAAACGCAGTGATACCGTATCAAATGAAATAAATACAATTATAAGACTGGTGCTTGCTATATCTTGCCGTCCAAAAGAGCTACAAGTAAAATATAAAAGAGTAATTTTAGATGCAAAGCAACTTAAAGTGGGGCTTTGTTCAGCCATCTCGTGGCGTTTACACCCCCTCTGCGCATGCGAAACAGTTGGCCCAAGCACTTCCAGAACGCGCTTGCGCGTTCGGGTCTGTCTTAATGGCTGGATAAGACGCTGTGGCCTCTCCCCTAGTATACACCCTCTGCAATCATCTGATGGTGTTTGGGAACGAGATTCTGCAGATGCGCGATTAACCCACGTGCTGCCGCGTGGTGCGGCGTCGCGATGAACCTACGTGAAGGGCTCCAACGAAAGTTCGGGACGAGTAACAGCAACTGCAGTAGATTCATGGTGTGCTCCACTTGCAATGATTCGTTAACATCGGGACAGGTGCCCGTGATGAATGGAACTTTAAGTCGACCCTTGTGCTGCTTCGCATGCTACTCATGGCTCCCTTTGCGGGAGATGTTTGTTTTTGTTGCTATCTCAGGTAGAAAATGCGGACACAATTTTGGAACTAAGCCGTTTGGCGGTAAGATACGTGCGATTTGGCTCTGTAACTTTGGCTTTATTGCCAAGAAAGGTTGTCGGCGAGTATAGGCGGGATGTCGCGTAATCGTCGACTCAACCCAATCTTTTTTTTTTTTTTTACGTGTCCATATCCCGTGAAACGATTGACGTAAATGTTCGGCGAGTCAGGTGGCCCTGCAGTCTCCTTGTGTTTCAGCTGAGGGAGGGGGGGAGCACTCCTTGCAAGTGTTCTCCCTTGAGATTTGTTCTTTAACATGAATAATTTGAATTACTTGACAGTTTGGTTAGCACAATCAACTTTTTAAAAGCCTGATTGGTTTTTTTTTCGTGTGTGTACAGGGGTTCAACATACCCCAGCTATGCGACATTGTAAAAATCGCAAAATCCGCTCGACGGATTCAACAAAAACCAAATATAGTAATACAATACGCGAGTTAGAAATCAATGCTTGTCGACGGATTTAACAAAAACCGAATATAGTAATACAATACGCGAGTTAGAAATCAATGCTTGTTTTTTAAGTGATTTAATTCTTACATAAGTAAAAATACAATTCATATATATAAAAAACAAAATGGCCGCCGTAGTCTGATGTGTCCCTCTTACGTTTTTTTTTCTGGATTTGCTCCGCTGTGTAAAACACTTGTTAGTGACTACATTGATGAAGCGATTGTCATAGTATACTATGACAAATGCAACAAATATGGTTACGTTGTTGAGCATTTGGGAGCTGCCCCCTGCAGTATTCATGAATCTGTACATGCTGATCCACTGATGCCTTATTTTTATTTACTTCAAAGGAATGACATATCGCACCTATTTTTGCAACAAGTATCTGCTTACTTTAGTCGCTAAGCGTGCACATACAAGATAATGCATCAGCTTTCCCAGTGGTTTGCATATATTTGCATGGCAAGGTTGTGTTCAGGCGGATTTGCTAGCAGTATGCACTAAACATTCATAGCATAATTTATTTCAAATGAAAAACACAAAGCACACACTCGGTGATTCCTTTAAACGCACAATGCCTTGCGGCTTAGCGGCTTATTCATCAGTTCTTTGCGGTAAGCCCTTCTGCTTGTAATGGTTGTGGCAATATTTGAAAATAAAGACCTTATAAATTTATTTGCTTTTATTGAACAAGTCACTGAACCAATGATCTTCTCTTGCTGGGCAAGCAAAAACAGGACAGCTTAGTAAGTATGGAGGAATCAGCGCTGTCAATCGTTTGCACACATCTTACTTCCCAATGTGTGGCAGTGCAATGTCAACGGCCTTTTTTACGTTCAACGTAAAAACAGCAACCAAAACAGCAACAAGCTCTGGTATTGGGAACAATAAAGCACACCTTGTCTGCTGACTAATGAGTCCCATTACTTTTGATCTTGACGGTGCAGGTGTGTGTAGAATTTTGCAGGCGTTGCATGTCCGGGGCTCCCCTACTCTCTTCGCGATAAAACCGGCAATGTATGCTATTGTGGAATCTTTTAAAGTAGGGGTGGTGGTAGCACTAAAAAATAAATAAAATATTCGTGTGAAATGCCTAATTCGGAGGCATAGTACTGATTCAAAGTTTTAAAAACAAACAACTGATCAAGCAAATATCCTTTAAATTAACGTGCTTGTACTTACAGGGCAATACTTTCAAGGGCGCCAGCACATTGATAACATCATCAACATAACTGGTTGACTCAAGGCAGCTAGAAAACACAGTACGAAGTATATATCTTACTGACTCGTAAAATTATTAACAAGCCGGAAAAAGAGGAGCTATATTCCTTTGCAATTTTTTTCTTTTGGCTAAACACAATTTCAGTTCAGACGTACTTTTTAGGTACTGCATTTTTAGTTCCAGCGGACATATGCATACTGTCTTCATCTTCCACAGTAGAGGATGGTTCATGGAAGCTGAAAAACACAGCAGCAGAAAAATAACCTGCTTGTCAGCAGTGTTAGACTGATGCCCAGACTAACTCACCAAAGCAAAACAGCAACACGTTTCATAGAATAACCCACATCATATTTTGTTAAAGCACTCATGCCTACCTAGACAGTGAACTGCCACCTGAAGCCATGATGGTTTGAGTACGGCTTCAACTTCAAGGCGAAGGGTAGCTTCGACTTGAACCGGCAGTAAACAATTCTTCAGTGTGTGTTTTGAGCTGGCTGAGGACCACGTGTGCTGGAGCTAAAAACTACACTGAAAAAAGGAAATGCTCATCTATGATTCGGCTTATTCTAAACTAATAAAAAGGACAATCGTTGTCAGTCGCAAAGTCATGTGAACACCTTGTTGGACAAAGTTTGCAACACAATTGAAGACGCCAAGGGGCTAGGTGAACGGCGAATAATGCCTGCAGAAAGCATGTCGTCTAGCAATCTGCCTTTTGGTGAGACTGACTGGCCTGGGGATACACTTCAAAAGAAGTGCTTTGCCAGTTTTGATCACGTGGCTCAGGAAATCAGTATAGCCCATCGTCATACTGGCGTAACACTGCCCACAGACGAGCCTTCTGCGTATACTCAGACGGCATCCAACTGAGTCGCACAGGTGATCAAGTGATGTGGGGCCTCTTCGTGTCGTGTCAGTCTCGATCAGCTAGGGGTTTGAGCGGATGAGCACGTACCACCAGGTCATGACCCTGAAATTTGCGCGCGACCTGGTTCTTGCCACGCCTCTCGGTCCCGAAGGGGACTGTGAGAGGGATAATGCGTTGAGCAGAGGCTTGGCACCGAACTCTGCGCATGCAGGGCACGTTTGAGACGCTTCTGCAGCAAAGGCAATGGCAAGCGCCGGCGGGCTTATGAACGGCTTGAGCTGACAAAATGGGCCATCATGATAGCCGCCATCCACAATTTGTAAGGAGAAAGTTCTGACTGAGAATAACAGGGACATTAAGCCCTGGAAGGTATAAATACGCCAGCGCCCGCTGGCTGGCGGTGGCGGGCGATAGGCGCGCGCGGCGAGAAGGTCACCTTGAATGCGTATGCGTTTTGTCTCGGCGGCCAACTCCTCCAAATCTAGGAACCGGCCACCATGCAGGTGTGCCGAAAAGTTCGGATGGGCATGCTTTATCACCTGTTCGACGTACTCCTCGCTCGAGTCTCTGGGCTCAGCGATAGAGTAAAAGTCGTCCATCACGAGTACGTACTCCTGTAAAGACACGTCAGGAGCTTGTGTATACGGAGCTCGAACTCTCGGCCCATCCTACTTCCGTAGTCAGCGGTTGAAAATTCGTGCAGAAAGACTGCGTGAAATTCCTCGAGGGTTGCTGCACGGTAACTGGGAAGCCGATACCATCTCGCCGCCGTGTCAGTCAGTGCAGCCGGGACGATGCGTCCGAGCACCTCCTGACTGTCCAAACCTATTGCTCTCTAAAAACGTGACAGAGAGTCGAGGTGTAACCTCGGGCGCTGAGCAGATCACTGCATCCGCTGTACACTGTAAACAAAAATATACCCAGCTGGGAGGAATCGGGGAATAATCCACCCGCTATATTCCAGTGGCCTCAGTCGAGCTGGATTGTACCGGAGCAAACACATTCATTTTCTACCATTTTCTTCCGATGGGCACCAGATGAAGGAAACCGGAGGAAAACGGGGCTAATCCCCTGATAAGGCTCCCGTGGTTGCTCCGAAAATGCTCCGGCACATCACTTTTACCTATTGGATGCTCCGCAATTGCTCCGGCTGATCGATCAGCGGCATTCACTGGCTGTTCAAAGAGTGACGCAGGCAGCCTTACCACGGGGAGGCCGTTCGCCACAAACCAACATGGCACAGACCAAGCCAGTGCAGCGAGGATTGTGCGAAGCGTTCAGCCGCGTTCGAGAAAAGGAAATTGTTCCGTGCACTTTCTTCCAGATAAAACAAGTGACTACAAGCAGCAACCAAGGTTGTCATCGACAGAAGGGTGTTGTGGGAACCTTAATCGTGTGATGGTTCCGGGCAGCGAACGACACATTCTAATCTCACGAGTGGTGAGTGACACTGCGGTCACTGGTGCGGTGCGAAACAGCTGAGTGAGTAATCTTTGAATTATCTGTGTTATTCTTTTCGCATAGTGCTAAGATAGGATATGTTGGGTTCATGAGCAAGCAGGTTATCAATAATAAGCTAATTTTACAGGACATCAGTAAACGTCAGCGGAAAGGCGTTGTTTAGCCTACGAGTGTTTTCCTTAAAAGAGCACTGACATCAAATTTCAAGATCGAGATGTGCGCATCATTCGATTGATGTGCGCATCAGCCGAGTACCTTAGCCACTAGACCACCGTGGCGGGGCAAGAGGCTGGATAGGTGAAGCCATCTGGAGGCACGAAAAAGAACCTGACAAACAGAAAACGTATTCTATTTTTCCGCTGATGCTCATTCGCTTTAGCTATATTGCATTGACGCCTCTGCGTATACCTGAATGCTTTGCACGCCAAAACACACCAATATAGCTAACTGAGACACGCAGCGAACATGGCTGAAGCGTGCATCCTAGCTCGGGCACCTCCGCAAGCTGCTTGGAATGGCGTCTAATTCGGAATTACTGTTCTACAAAAGGTAGATCGAAGCAAAAATAATTTGCGACGTCACGACTTGCGGGGATTCGAAGCTCCAAACTATCGTATTGAACCCGAGTCGACAATTTGTACGGCGACGACAGCAATGCAGGTGACAAGGCATGACTGAATGTGTCCACCTAGCAGACAAAATGTTTGCGGAGCAGCTGAGCCTGACGTCACTCTTTTCTGGGGAGAAGTGGTCAGCTGTGGCGTGATCTGGAGGTGGCCGTGAGGTAGCGCCACTGCTGGTGCTCCCAGCGCTAAAAATGACGAGATTGCCGGCCGTTTTTTGAATAGAGCTAGATGCCAGTAATATAAATCAATAAAAGTGATAGTTATTCATCCCTCAGTTGTGTTTTAGGTCACGAATCACTGCTACGGGGCCTATAGCTGCTCGCTGACGCAAAAATCTCGGCATGAGTAAATTTTATGTCAGTGCTCCTCTAGCATAACTTCGGTAATTTGATTTGCACCGCTCTAATATTTTGAGCGCTGGTTAGATATGCAATACTGAAAAATGTCATGGTTGTGGGTTGATTCTGTAGAAACTTAACAATTGTTATAACTTAACATAATAAATAAACAAATCTTCTCGGTATTGTCATCATACATAAGTGGTAAATTTGTACGCTTTCCGTATCAACAAACGCCGGGTCGAGGTTCACCACTGCATATAAATTATTTTGATCTAACATGTAAGCTTTACTAATAAAACAGCAATAACTTACTTAAATCAGCGTTAATTCTTTATAAATGTGGTAAATTGAGCTAGGACAATTTGTTCGGTGCAGACTTTCAGAACGAATACACTTACTCATTTTGGTGAAATTTTTTTGATCGTATAAGTGGTGTCTGAAATATTAAGTTCTTCGGGGTCGTTCTGCTTTCAGGAAAAAAATTGAGGGAGGAAAGGAGCTGACGAGACCAGTGGCGAGCGCTTGCGGCAGGAATGTCAAACGAGACGGGATGTCCATCGAGACGCAATGTCCAATGGTGGACATTCCGTCTCGATGGACATTCTGTCTCGTTGGACATTCCGCCTCAGTTGGACATTCAGGCTCGTTGGATATACCGTCTCGATGTACATTCCGTCTAGGTTAGATATTCAGGCTCGTTGGGCATTCAGACTCGTTGGACATTCAGTCTCGATTGGACATTCAGGTTCGTAGGACATTCAGTCTCGCCCGTCACGTCACCCTTTGGATATTCTGTCTCGTTGAACACTCCGTCTCGTTCGGAAAACAAGACTGCCCAGTATCAGGAACGAAAATGTAATTTGTGTTTATTTAATTGCGGGTCACTTTGTGGGGCCAGGCTGTCATTGTATTGTAGTTCACAACACGTGCCAGCTCGTGTAGCTCTTGCAAAAGTAAGATTCGCGTGAAACATTGCCTACACGACTGGCAAGAAATGTAGCCGAGTATGTGTGACCACAGCTCTTGTGAACGCGAACGTTGCAGCCACAGGTGCTGGTGCTCGAATACGGTGCTTTCAGAGACGTGAATGTAAACATGGAGGCCGAAGCGAGGTCGGACAAGACGAGCTTACGTTCGCACATACACAACGCCAGTAGTGTTTAATTATTTATTCAAAATGCCTTACATGCCCATTAAAAGCCATTGGGTAAGGGGAACATCAGTAAATGCACTGCAAAAAATACAGACAAAAAGTAAAAAAAGAACAAAGAAACAAACAAAGAAAACAAATATTAAACAGCATGGTGCAAACAGTTATATAATAGTGAAATGCAACGAAGTTAGGTTATCACAAAAAGTTTCACACTTAGAAATGGAAACAATGCAATGTAGAAGGCCGTTTCAATGTGCCATATATGGCTCGCGGTAATGGTGATAAGGTAAATCTCTGTGTTTGACAATGAACGCGCATCAAACAACGAGCTTTGTGAATGCGTCGAAATGTGCGCAGAGGAAGATGCAGTGGCAAACAGCGGGATTTATTACTTGTTAGGTATATATATGAAATAAACAAAATGGAATGGACGCGGCGTTGATCCAGTGACATAAATGCAAAGTCTTGTTTCATTAAGGTGATGCTTGAACGATAGTCGTAGTTAACAGTGATGAATCTCGCTGTCCTATTCTGGACGGCTTCCAGCATACGCACAAGGTGATCTTGTTGTGGTGACACGTCGATGATGCATACTGCAGTTGTGGCTGAACATAAGTTAGGTTTGACAATGCGCGTACGTTAGAAGAAGCGTATCGCACGTTTCTGCGAAGATAGCCGAAATATTGGGAGGCTTTTGAAGAGGCAGCTGCTATGTGCGTAGTACAAGATAAATCTCGTGAAAGGTGAACGCCGAGATAATTGTACGATGGTGTGACTGAAACAACAGTATTAAGAAAGGGTGAGTACACTTTCTAGTGAACGAGGTTAACTTACATTTAGAGGCGTAAAGGGACATTCGCCAATATTCACACCACCTGAAGGTTAAAATAAGGTTATTTTCAAAAGCAGAATGATGTTCAACAGATTGAATAATGTGGCATGTGACGCAACCGTCCATGAACAACTAAACTGAGGATTAAGGGCTAGCGGGCAAGTCTTATATGTATATTGTCACGGGGTCGGGATGTGGACGAAGGAAGCAGACAGAGTGGTCAGAATGAACTGTTTATTGGGCTGAACTTGTGGCCACGTAAAAGAAATGTCAGATTACAGCAAGACGCTGGTACTGATAGCGGCTACCATGCGTCGGTCGTCGATAAACTACAAATGATGACGCGCGTCGGCATTTATACATGTGCCATCGAATACTCTAGCGCTATCACTAGCTGGTCGTCGCGCAAGCTCTGGAATAATATGGAGTGTTCGCTTCTTGTACGCAGTCTTCACAGAACAATCTACAATGATCGCGAACCTTCTCGAACAATCAGGCACGGTTTGCGTTGAGCATTCATGACAGGCTTTGTGGGCGACAAACGAAAAAAAAAAAACAAATGTAAATATAAGAAACACGCGCGGCAATATTAAAACGAGTAATGAATCCAGTACACGGCCTTGGGGAACACCGCAGACGTGACACCGCAAATGTTATAGGTGAAGTGTCGTTAACCACCGTGAATTTCTGACGGGAAGCGAATAAGTTGCGTATCCAAGACAGTGTTAGTGAATCTATACAGAGGGAAGACAATTTGGAGATTAAACGACAATGAGGGACAGTATAGAGAGCTTTAGCGAAGTTGAAAAGGAGGCAATTGGTGTAATCATTACTGTTTATAATAAAGTAAAGGTCAGTGCTGATTTCAAGTAACTGAGTGTGACATGAGTATCCGCTTTTCTGAAGCCATGCTGATTAGGGGAAAAAGTTATTCGATTCAAGGCTATCATAGATATGAGAAGCTATAATATATTCAAGTAGTTTGCAGGATATGCATGTAAGTAAAACCCGAGATTAAATGCGATGAACTGCTTCACAAAACAACAACAACAACAACAACAACAACAACAACAACAACAACAACAACAACAACAACAACAACAACAACAACAACAACAACAACAACAACAACAACAACAACAACAACAACAACAACAACAACAATAATAATAATATTAATAATAATAATAATAATAATACCTCCATGGTGCACAGCTAAATGTAGCACATTTCGCAGTGTATTTGATCCAGTAGCTAATCCCGTTCGCAGCGGGACGTTTTCAAAATTTCAGTTTGAATATCTAGGAGTTTCTTCCCGTGAGACCCGTAAGCTTTCGTGATGTAATAGGGCTTTTATGCATCGCACTGGCTCGCACTTTAATGTTATAGGTGATGCGTTTATAGAGAACACCGATGACAGTCTATGACGAAGTAGAAACAGCAATTTATGGTAACGCATGGTACGAAACTCGCGTAATTTTTTTGCTAGAGGAGAGAAGAACGTGTAGCTAAGCAAGATACTAACAAGTGGAGAAACTGAATAATTCTTGATCAATGCACTATTGTGTGTCTCATAAACGTTCGAAATATATGGCTGTATACGAGGGCATGGAACGGGGCTGTGCAGCATGTTCTGACACATGTGCAACGCCAGGCCAACTTTATTACGGGACTTCGTGATTCACAATGAGCTTGGTCTATAGTTATGTACTTAATCAATGAAGACTGAGTGCAATGCCGTGGCTTAATCGTTCATGTAGCTTAATAGGCGACAAAGCAGCCCAATTCGCGAGTACGCACCACCCCTTCTCTATCTGTTGCATTGAACTGTTTGCGTCCTCAAATGCCACTTTGTGTTTTCCATGAACAAATGTGGTTTGTGGGAAAGTTATGAGCGCTGAACAACTTATTCACAAGAACGAGAGAGACAGGACGGGCCATTGGGAACGTCTTGTGAGGGCATTGTTGTGTGCTGAAAATTTCCGATAGCTATGCACCATATTGCCAAATTTTGTTCTGTTAATTGTAGCATCGACAAAGACCATCAGATTTTGTCATGTCCTTCGCTTCATATTAAAAAATGGTTGCGTTATTTAGGATACCTTGAAAGTTGTAGCGGCCAGGTTTCACAACGGAAGGGGGTAAAAACGGAGCACTTATGCCGTACGTGACGCTTTATCACTCGCAAAAACAAATTTCTTCAAGCTTCAATGTGGTCGAAAAAATCTGTTACGTCTCGGCAATTAGAAGGATTTTCAGGCGTAAAACATCGGATGATAATGAATGTACGCAGCTGTAAAACACACCTCTTTCATTCAATGGCTAAGCGGTGCGCACATTGATTGACATGTAGGGTTTAACGTCCTAAAACCACCATTTGATTATGAGAGACGCTAATTTCGATGCGGTCTGCACAGCGGCATCAGGTCTTGGTTGAAGACCCGGCTATTTCAGCCAATTTTATTTAAAACAAGGAACGCGCATAAGCAAGTTTGAAGATATATCGCTTGTCAGGTTTCCATGCTACTACTAGTGTAATTGTTTCTTGGCGCACCTTGCTCAAGAACAGCTTGGAAAGATTTTTACGCGGCAATGTTTCTTAAAAGGTAGCTTGTAAGACCTATTGATGATATAGTGTTAAAGAGCTCGTTTCGCAGATATTCTCATGTTTGCGTCGTTGGTTGTGAGCAAAAAATCATCTTGTGCGTGACCGAAAATTCGAGAAAGACGCAAATAAAATATAAAAAGATTCAAAGTCCGAGAGAGTATCGAACTCGGATCGTTTGCGTAGTAAGCGGGTGTTCTACAACACTCTCTCGCGACCGCTTCAATACATGATAAAAATAACTTCCTCTGCTTGGAAACACACGCGTCCTCTGCTTCGCTATACAATGATAAATATTGCAGTAATAATTCGTGGTACAAGCGCACATTGCTAACGGGCGTTGCTGAAGGAACGACTATGCCTTACAAAGGTAGGCAGAGAAACCCTCACTCGCTTGGGATACCCTACTAGACCACAATACTGCCGGGAGAACATTACTACGATGGTTAGCGGAACACGCCAACACATAACCGTCTGCCCCATTCCGCGAAACATGAGTAAGTTGTACCATGGGGCGAGAAGACAAGCTAGAGCTCGCGAGTTTCAAAGACAGTTTGGCGAAAGCCACGAAGTATATTATATACACAGATGCCGGTAAATCAAACGAGAGCTGCATTATATTAGCAGTTCAACCAATGCCGCATACCGCTGAAACTGTCGCAGCATCAATGAAAACAACCTGTACAGCGATGGCGGAGGCAGCGGTGATTGCGCTAGCTATACGAACGAAAAGCGCAGAGGATGCCTCCGCATTAGCCTTGTCTGATTCCCAAGAAGCCTGCAAAATGTTTCTCCGTGGTGCACTACCGAATGTCACTTGAAAATACCAGGTGACAGGCTCATACAGGACCATGCTATAATTTGGCGCCCAGGCCGCGAGGGTATCTCGGGTAATGCGCTGGCGCACAGTTTCGCTCGTGATTTGAGTAACCGAGTAAGCAACGACACCGATAATCAGTTCGAATCATGCACAGCACGCGATATACTCGAGCATCAACGGACGACAAGACAGCGATATGCCACACCGCACAAACCGCTTAAAGTTGACGAATCTCGCCAGCTAAGACAAATTCAGGTTAATACCTATGTACATTTGGAAAGGTGGCATTACATAAACCCCAATGCATATGTAAACCAATGTCCTTGGTGCGAGTCATGACCGACGTTGCAACACGTCACATGGGACTGCCGGCACAAGCATATGGAAGTTCAGTCGCCTCTCATACTCACGCTACTGGGGGAGCCTTGGGAAGCCATCTTTGGCCAACCTGACCTCAAGACCCAAAGGGGCCTCCTGGATCAAACTGGTCGAGCAGCAGCACCCACTGGTGTCCTGGAATGGGGAAACCACCCATGGCATTCTCCCCTCCTGTTTCTTTCTCCTTTTTTCATAAATATAAATGTTGTATCATCATCATCATCATCATCATCATCATCATCATCATCATAATTGTTTCTATAAAATATTTCGCTGATTTCAAATCGACAGTTTGGTCTTGTCGCAGGTCGAGGTACCATTGATCTACCTGACAAATTTTCTGGTGAACTGTATGATGCTTTGGAAAATAGTATGTTTGTCTGTGCTCTATTTTTGTATATCTCCAAAGCATTCGACACTGTTAACCATTCTCTCCTGCTAGAAGAAATAACCTTCTTGGCTTCAGAGGTTCGTTCTACGACTTTCTTGAAAACTATCTCAGCACTACCTAGCAGTTCGAATAGACAATTGGTTGCCTTCCAGCAACAAGCTTTCCTTGAAAGCTGGTCTACTACAGGGTTTCATTTTGTCTCCTTACTTGTTTAGTTTATTCATAAATCATTTTCCTACTGCTGTTGCCAAAATCCTCGCATTTCTGTACGCTGACAAAACTGTTCCTTTAACCAAACATGTCTGTTACAACAAAGCGTTGTCACTAGTATAAGACAGTGTTCATGATGCAGCGTCATGGTTCCATAATAATTGCTTACTGATTAATTAAACAAACGAAACCAATTTACTTTAAAAATTCCTTGAAAGCAATAGTGACAAAGGCGCCGATATTTCTTCATGCCCGTGATTGCGCTTCCTGTAAGTGTACTCTCATTGAATTGGTCAATTCTGTAAAGTATCTTGGTGTGTTTTTCAATAGTGACCTCTCTTGGACTTATCATTTGGCTTACAGATGTGGCAGACTACGAAAAATCGCATGGTTACCTTCTATTATTAGATCAATTGCGGCCACCAATATTGAAGCGACCATTATGCTTGCTCTTGCGTACAGTGTCCTGCGTTGTGGCATTACATTATTTGCTTCCTGTTTTTACCGATGGCAGTGTAGGATTGATACATTTAGAAAAACATATTGAAATTCATTGTTTACAATCGTACTTAAGCTGACAATGTAATTTTATTTTTTTAATTCGCCTGCCATCTTTCAAAGCGTCATTTATTCTAACCATGGTAACAGCATTTATCGAACTATTAGTTCAAAAAAGGATACATTGCCTTTCGTATATTAGGAAAACCTCCTGCTTTTTTGGTACTATTCGTCGAAACACGATACGACAAAGCTATTAGAAAGGTCTACGTTCCTTCTGTTATTATTGACCTTCCCGACAGTGTTTTGTTTGTAACAATGAAACACGATTTACTCAATGTCTTAAAATCTTTTTAATGCTGCACAATGATCGCATGACTATTTTCCTACCTCCTTTCATGCCGGGTATAATCTGTTGAAAGATTGTTCAATCCTCATCTCAGCATTCTCCTGTTTAGGTAGAATCGCTTCCGTTATTTGATGCTTTATTATAGGATACTTGCAAGAACGGCGGCGACGCAATGCACTCTGGGTAGGCAGCCATTTTTTTGTCAGAGGTGGCCAGTGAGTGCAGCAGCGAAGTGGGGTTTGCGAGCGTTGTCGTAGCTCGTAAGCGTAATCGAGTGCGAGCGCGACGCAAATTTAACTCCAAGAAGTGTCGTGCACAATGTCAGCTTCACCGGAAGAATACACCGCAGCGCTGTGCCAGAAAGACGTCGAGTGGTACAAAGAAGAGACGAAAATCAACTCCGAGTGGACCCATTCACGCTTCGTGTGGGCGACTGTGTAAGTAACGTGGAAATGTGACCTCGCGTCGACAGCTCCGATATTCATGAATTTCTCGTTCTGAGGATGAGTTTGATAACTCGGGGGCTGTTCAAGTCCGGAAAGGCCCTCGAGGACCACAACATTGTGAAGAGTGACCGAGCGAGGGAGCCGTGGGTGAAGAAAGTCGCCGCAGACACCGTGGTCATCGTCACTCAAGTAAGACGTGTTAAGAAATGTAGGAGTGCTCTTCTCATGCACGTGCCTCGTACTCCACCTAGAATAACAACGCAGTGGGATGCGAGCAACCTTCGATGTTCCCGGCCATCCACGTGCAGTGCGCGGTAAGGGCCTCGCCATCACTCTTGCCCATGAACAAGACGTCGACGGGGGCCATGTGAACGCACTGGGAGTTTAACCTGAACAGAAGCAAACATTAGCATCTACGGCAAAATTAAGTAATTTAACACCTCTTACTTGAGTGACGATGATCACGGTGTCAGCGAAGAATTTCTTCACCCACTGCCCCCCGCTCTTAAAAAAAACTTAATGAAAAGGTAGCAACTGCAAGCAAATAGGTAGTAACTGCAGTTCTACCTTACTACCTTTCTTCGACGGTTACTACCAGTTTGCTACCTGTTTACTTCCTACGTTGGTAAACAGTTACTACCTGCAACCGTTACTAACTTTTGCGACCTGTTTGCTACCTTCGTTAGTAAATAGTAACTCGTAACTAGAGTTAAAGAGGTAGTAACTGCAGTTGTTACTACCTTTTTTGCCCCGTTACTGCATCTTTGCTACCCGGCTTTTGACTACCTAATCCAATATAGTGTGTGAATGCGATTGTGATAATTTATGGGAGCAATAGTCTCGAGCTATTATAATTAACCGGAAAAATGACGCACAATGTATCCATAGAGAAGGAAAATTCTCTTTGTTTTAAATTACGTACCCGAGATATGTAAACGTCATTCTGATATTGTTGAAATGGAGAAGTACAAGTTAACGAACCTTAGGCAAGCGCTAACGCATTGTAATAGACTATTACAACAAATGAGTAAATTACAGCACATAATAACAAGACCGGCAGATCAAAATAACCGGATGGTCACAATTATCCCCGAGAACAGTCACAGTTATTCCACAGCGGCGTGTCTCCAAATATTATCATTGTTTTGGCGCGCCAAACCATAAAAACAATTCTTACCTTTTAAACACCGATATATTAGCTGTGTGAAGCATTCAAATGCACTGAGAATGAGATCGGTACCTTGTTCCGGCCACTGTACATCATGCCTTTTGTGGCCCTTTTTTAATAAATAAATATAACATATAATTTTTATAAGTAACTTTGGTTAAATATCTTGTGCTACATCAACAAACACACGTAAACAGGTAGTAAATATAGTGATATATGTTTAAGTTAGTTATAATTCATCCTTAAACACAAGTGTTCACTGTGCCAGGCATGCCTCTGCAAAATAGGGGCTATATATACCCCCCGCTTACCTCTTACAGCATGTACACAAAAAAAAAGCTGTGAACTTGTTTGGTCTATACATTCTTCGCATTCGTGGCACACCACGCTTCCTTACCTGAAGTTGTCTAGTAATGAGACATTGATTGACCAATAATAGCAGTAAAGCAATATGTCAAAATGTATTAACCTTGTAGTATCGGTTACTACTTTTTTTAAAACATTTAAAAGTTACTACCAAGGGTGGTAACGGCTAAGGTAGAAACAGCTACTACACGCTGCTAGGAACAGCAGAGGTAGTAACTGTTACCACCATCGCCGTTACTAACTGCGCTTACCACCAGGGTTGTAACATATGTGAGAAGCCTTTACTACCCAAAAGTTAGCAAGTACCACCACCTTTTTTCCAAGAGTGCACAACCAGCGACTTCTCACAAGGTTGTGGCCCTAGTTTGCCTTTCGACTTCAACATCTCGCGGGTAACGAAACTCGTCCTCGGAACGAGAAATTCATAAATATCGGAGCTGTCGACGGGTGGCCACAAGTCCACGTCACTTACACAGTCACTCGCATGAAGCGTGAATGGGTCCACTCAGAGCTAATTCTCATATCTTCGTATCGCTCGAGGTCTTTCTGACACAGCGTTGCGGTGTAGCCTTCTGGTGAAGCTGACATCGTGCATGACACTTATTGGAGATTACGTTGCAAGCCACTCCAACGCTCTCATATACGACTGTGCTGCTGCACTCCCCGGCCGCTTCTGACAAAAATTTGGCTGCCTAGCCAGAGTGCATAGCGTCGCCGCCGTTCATGCAAGCTCACTATATTGTGTTTAAGTGTAATATAAAAGAGTTAAATGTCTTCTTACCCTGTTTCTTTTACGTAACAAGCTCTTTAATATACGAGGCATCACTCGTTTGCCGATATGCCAGGCCTCGTCATCCAAGCCACCGTATGGCTTCAACAGGCCTATCATCTGTGTTGTAATAATAATAATAATAATAATAATAATAATAATAATAATAATAATAATAATAATAATAATAATAATAATAATAATAATAATAATAATAATAATAATAATAATAATAATAATAATAATAATAATAATAATAATAATAATGTTGTCGTTGTTGTTGTTGTTGAGCGGACACACAATCTAAGGCTTCGCACTTAAAACATGTGTTCTACGCTGTTTCTTTAAAAAGGAACTATACCAATGTTTTGTTGTGCGAGTACCCCCCTCACAGGTGTAAATTGGGTGGCAGAATGTAAAATCGCACCAGCATCGTACATTCGAACTGCACGATCGGTAGTTGCTTTGAAGGCTGATCTATTCCCAAGTGCGCAAACATAAGTAATCATCATTATCAGCACCACAAAGTCTCTTGCGACGCATTTACGCCTGTAACCGTCAGGATCTCAGAAAAAAAATTATGCCCTAGCGAGCCTTTTTGCATGGTGTTCTTACAGAATGCATTTTCAGATAGATTTAAACAGTATATATTACACGCACAGGTGTACTTTCCCTTGCTGCAGGGTGGGTGTGTCCACCGAGAAATAAGTCGAATCTAGCGACTGAGAAGTCGAAGCGAACGAAGCTCGATTGCGCTAATGCGTTCTCCTCTACAAGTTGAAGGTCGGGAACGACTAAAGTTGTTTAATTGGTTCATGGCGTGCTAAATAGGAGCCCGTCGATCGGTGTACTCCATTTGCAAGAAATGTCACGTTGAATAAAAAGCTTCTATGAACATCACGTGCTTGACGTGCTGTGCCCAATACACGTGTTCTCCTGTAAAATTCCACAAATGAACAAGCTATATTTATATATGACTTAGGTTTAACAAGGCACCATCTCAACTGTCTTTCTTCTCGATGGAAACAAGTGCATAAAATATTTTCAATTTGACTGAGGACTAACACACAATGATGTCAGAAAAAGTATGAGAAATGTTGGTATGGTAATAATAATGTAAATATGTAAAAAGAATATTGCATGAAAAGATGATTTGCAACGGGCAGGAACTGAACCCGTGACCTTCTAATTAAACCTCCGACGCTCTACCAACTGAGCTACAGAGGGGGTGATCCCCCCTTCTATTTTACGTAATATATAAGTATATATTATGACGTTTGTATAATATATAATATGACGCCATATATTGTCACATGACAGCATGTCGATGGCAAGCGACATGATCCTCATCAACTTTGCCGAGGATACGACAACGGTGAAGGAGCATCTGGATGGTCTGGTGGCAGACAACTAGGCGACACACGAAAATGACGCCCCTGATGATACCGGTATGGGTTTCTCTCCCAAAGGTTGCGGATGCCGTTTACGGAGTTCCAGCAGCGGTGCTGTCAGCGTGCTCGCAAAGCACCCGGGCTCGTCGCCAACTCGCTCAAGTGCACCGGTGCTTCTTCCGTTCGATGTGTTGACCCAGGATATGCTCAAAATGACGCCCGATGAGGCTCGCACAGCTGGGGGAGACTTCCGAAGTTCACTGGCGGCCAAGGGGCCACTGCAGGTACGCAAAGAGTGCATCGGGGTCGCCTTGTCGCACAGAGGCGACTCGTCAGTCAAGGTAACCTGTAAGTCTGGTATTGGAACCACCGAAATCAGATGTCGGCCATCGGTGGCCTCCTGCGACAGCTGTGGCGTGGTTTACTGCGGCTCCATAAACAGCGATAACTTCCCACGGGTGTGCTCGTGGAAAACTCGGCATGGGGCTCGTGCCAAGGGTAGCAACTCTCTGATCCCAGTCGAAATCGACGAAGCACTGAAACGAGAGTACAGGAACCGGGAGATCGTGCCCTGCTTCGTCGAAGAGAACGTAGAGTATTTGCTCGAGAGTGGGAACGAAGAGCACAGGCAGGTGGTGAAGCACCGCTCCGGTCGTCAAGCGAGCCACCACGAGAGGTCCGGTCTGAGCAGCGAGGAGCTCTCGGCAGCCGCCTCCAACCAGTACCCCGAAAACAGCACAAGCTGGAACAAGATCAAGGACGCTTGCGACGCTTCGACCACAGTGGTCGCTGCCACGGAGCGCTGCGGCAGCGACACGACGGGTGCCGCTTCTCGGGCTTTCATCTACGACTGTCCCTGGTGGGAATACGACTACGACGGTAATGAAAGTGCCAGTAAAGACACATGCAGCAGCACGGCTCTACCCAGCTGGGATCAGGTGTCCACTGACACCTCAGTGGCTTCTGCCATCGCGTAGATAGCCTCCAAGGCGGCCGCTGCTATACTGCACCCGTGAGCCACCACACTGAGGGCGGCAGCGGCTGCAGCAGAGACTGGCATACATGGGGTCACTGCCATCGGACCTGGGGCTGTCGCTGAGCTGCTAAGTTCAGAGTTCACTGCAGGCAGAACTTTCTGGGGAACTTTCTTGGCGACCGCCCAGGCGATAGTGGGACCCAAGATGGAGGCGGTGATGTCCTCTGAGGACCATGAGGCGGGTGACTCATGCTGTGCAGCCCGCTCTGATGCGGACTTCACTACGGTGTACATGGAGGGGTAGCCTCGCAAGCCGGTGCTCAGGCAGCGCTGGACGGCTAAGACTTGCGATGACAGAAACCTCCCCGTCAAGCGCAGCAGCGAACGCGCAGTCGGAGACCGAGCGCGCACACACCCGATGATGATTGTGGTGACACCCAGTGAAGATGAGAAGAGGGATCCAGACGGATGATGATGATTATGATAATGCATATATGAGAAGAAGCGCACAGGCAAATAACACAGGAATATTTTTTCGGTTGTGTGACAATGGCATTTTATTTGCAGGGAAATACACTCGCAGTTGAAATGCAGTAGTATTGAATGTTGGGCTTGTTTTTACGAAGGAATTTTGGGTTACAGTCCGAAAACAATGAACACAAAAACAAGAGGGGCACAAACCAGCACTGACTCGCAACTGAAAATTATATTTGAAGAACAAAAGAACGTGAAATGAAGATCTCAAAAAAAACAAACGTATTAACATTGCGCAGAACAGTCAAAAAGGGATAGAGAGTTACTTGGAGTATCATATGTAGGTGCATGTGTGGAGAAAGTATGCGAACTCTTTTTCTGTGAGACATAACGATGGCTCACTGACGCACGCTTCATACATTCGTTTAACATGTAATGCCTGTATCACTTCACCAGTTATCTGGGATCTCTGCTTCGATGAAACCTATGTATCGGCAAAGACAGATGAACAGCCACATGTGCTGCAGTGCGATGCAAGGCGCAAGGTGTTTGAATTCCTGAGCGAATTCCTGTCCTCTATTAAACGCACAATAATGGGACGGCCGCTCTGCCCCACGCATGATTGGCCATGTGTAATAGGGATCTCCAAAACGGTACCACGCTTGCAGAGCACAAACGTGGAAACATGAATACTCACACAGTCACTCGTTTCCTTGACAGTTTAGTCTATTTTAATCCGAACCATTAAACAAGTTCTACTGTTGTTTACTTACATGCGACCGTAAATAAATATTAATGGGGTGAATGGAAATACTACCGATAAATATATCTTTATTATATCCTAATAAGCTAACAGATTTCTCACATATCTTTTAAGTTAATTGTTACATTAAACTGTACCATAAGTTACCTATGTCTTTGAGAGAAGAATATATGTATATCAATGTGTCTTGGCTTTTGTTACTTCTTACTTTGAATGAAGAAGAGCTGTTCTTATCTCTTATTGTTTACTCTAAATAAAGGAGACGTGTTATTGCTAATACTCAATTTAAGATCTACACAGTATGAATACTCCGCGCATATTGAGTAGCCTCAAGAAATATAACCTTACATAAAAGAGCTGGAAACATTTTATGTTTTGCAGTAACCCAAAGTGCTACGAACTGCGTGTGCCCCTGCAAAGGAGTTTCCCTCGAAAAAACGTGTGAACAAAAGTGCCCGTCAAACCTCATCAACCAAAGTTCACAGGTACGATGACAGAGTCGTCAAGATTTTGTAACTTGAGTGACTTAATGAGACCAAGGCTGATTGTGTTTACACAAGTTTTTGAAATTTTCTCCAATGAAGTCTCTCATGGCACATAAACGTCACTCTCGAGCCCAGACATATCATGGGAATTGAGCGAAATTTCTCTGATTATGAAATATTTACGCCTACACTATACATACGGAGCCATTTTAGCATATACTCAAGCTTTGCGCTGTAATAAATGTTTTAAGGTCGTCTTTTTTGAGTTACGCTACCGTTTAGCAGGAAATTCAACGGATGGCGCAAGTTGTTGATGTCCAGAAATCCCGGACATGGATGGTGAGTACGGTAAATATACAAGCTAGGGTGGCGATTCGGGCTTCTTGATATAACACACTTGTCGCAGTAACTTTCAGAACCTCGAAACAACTCCGAAGAGCCTCTCGCTCTAATAAACGAGATATTATTTTTGTATGATGCCTCCCCATAGTAAAACACAGCCAAATTCTAGAATCCGGCAAACATACATACCATAAAGAATAATTAGAATGTCCCACCATAAGCCACTGGCGGTTTGACCAAGTTTGCCATTTGATTGCCGTATATTTATTATGTTTTTTTATTTTCACTTAAGGTAGTGTTTCGTCCTAATGTAATATGCAACAAAGTCGTTTTGCGACGTCATATCTTGGTGGTACTGAAGGGCAATACTATGAGTAAAATTCATAAGAACAACAATCCTTAAAATTTTGCTAGCATTTAGAGTCATACGAATATGTTAGGATCATAAATCTTATACTGATATGTGGGGATTAATGTTCCAAAAGCACAATATGATTATGAGAGACGCCATAGTAGAGAGCTCCGGAAATTTCGACAACCTTGGGTTCTTTACCATGCACCCAAATTAAAACCATAATGCTAATGATTGAAAATATGATTGTTGCGTGCGAAGAGTGAATATCAAAAGCAGCAGCGAGGTACGCAATGTCTGCAGCAGATATGTACAGTTAGACGTCATTTTGAAGCAGAACTGAGCTCAATAAAATAATAAATAAAACGCCACAGAGCATCAAACGTTCGGACTGCACTGAACAAATGATATATTGGGGAGGATAAACCTCGTCAGTAAGAATACAATTTACTATCCTTTCGAAACTCATAACGCAGTAAATGATATATCGGGGAAAGTTCAAGATTTTTAACGAATTGAGGAGCATGGCATGTTCTACACTCTCATACGTCTTAGCCTAGTGAAGAGGTACAGATGTACCAGCCGGCTAGGACTACTGCTTCACAGGAGCTCGTCGTCGTCGTTTATGTTTGTTCTATCCATAAGTTATTTTAGCACTGTAGTGTGTGATATGTATGCACCAAAAAGCTATCTCGCCACACTAAAAGGACAGCAAACCGTCAGCTAAAAATGGATGGGGACCAAAGCGAAGCCCTTAATAAATGTCGCAAGCCGGCGCCAGGGGGAGGGGTGGGAGCTCTGACTATCATGAAGCCATCTAGAAGAGGCCCTTACAAAATTACCCATATGCGCGAGAGAACACGATATATCAACATTTGATAGATAGATAAATAGATAGATAGATAGATAGAAAATCCGGCATATCTCACGTACTTGGAAACTGATGTTATGCGAAGCATGTAGAGGGAAGGGGACCATATTGCAATTTCTTTTATTGAACGACACTTCATGAAATGACGCTAAATATATGCTTAAATGTTTGACGTGCAGACATATGTTGAAGAGTTCCAGATGTTGATATAACCAGTTGTTTGCACTTGCGCAACGATGCCAACTGGAACATGCGTATTTGGAACACCAGAAGCTGATATAAAGCGCTGATGCTCGCGAGAATGCTGGCCCGTGACACTGCTACGTAAATCAACTTCAGCGCATGGCAATAACCACAGTTGTCGTTAACCCGACATGACGGCTATACCAAAGGAGTTATATGTAATGTTTATAAATTTGGGTGGGCAGAACTGGAACTACTACTGACATTTCAGGAAGATTAGCGTGTATACGAAAAGTAGTTCCGACCTCAAGCGTAGCTCTGTGGTAAAATTCTTCATTGCCATGCAAAATGCTTGGGTTTGATTCCAGCTGGGACCCTGATATTTATTCTTTGCATTCGTTGGGTTGACGCTACCGATGTCTGGTATTTCTTAACGCTCGCGCGTTAAAATTTCCCATGCGTGTTCTCATCGTTTCTGGGTGGATACTTAGTGTCAATCACCTGTGGCCCATACCCACATAGCAGTGGCACATGCCCGCCTGTGGGTATGTACCACCATCTGGCAGGAAGTGGTCGACAACGTACTTGACGGGATCGTGACATTATTCAAGTCTTGACCAGCGTGTCATAATCGCCAAACCCTCTTCCCCTTCCATGATAATTTTGGTTCACGCCTAGTTAAGGGAGTGATCACCAGAGCACCCAAACGTAAGCTGCTAGATAGATAGATAGATCAATATATAAGCTCAAAGGTGCCGAAGTCACTAGGAAGTACTTCGCTTATAATAAAAAGATAGATAGATAGATAACAAATATTAGGTATGTTCTTCGCAGTGAAAACACATCTTTTCATGATAACACCACGACATCTAGCATGCTTGATAACCACAAACAAATATCACTTCCTGGTTAAGTGATGAAGATGGTGATAAGAAAATGTAAATAATGATAGTATAATTAGTAATATAATTTTATAACGTATATTATTATTATTATTATTATTATTATTATTATTATTATTATTATTAATATTATTATTATTATTATTACTATTATTATTATTATTTTTATGTTCATATGCACTACACACAGCGAAAAGGTGTCTTAGCAAAGGCGTCACTAATGTGAACGAGGAATGTTACATTGAATATTGCACCAACCACACGTTTTGCAGCAGCGCATGATTTCATTGGTGGCTGAGTATTCTTAGCGAAATTAAGTGTCTCCCAAGGGCCAGAATTGGGGATTGATGCAACTAAAACACTATGAATATTCGGCTTGAGCGGATATCTAATCTAAGACTTTGCACTGTAAACATGTGTTCTGCGCTGTTTCTATAAAAAGAAACTATAAGAATGTTTTGTTGTGCGAGTAGCCCCCATCACAAATGTAATCTTGAGTGGCAGAATGTATAATTGCACAAACATCGTACATTCGAACTGCACGATGGGTAGTTGCTTTGAAGGCCGATCTATTCCCAAGTGCGCAAGAATAAGTAATCATCATTATCAGCATCACAAAGTCTCTTGCGACGCAATTACGCCTGTAACCTTCAGGATCTCATTAAAAAATTATGCCCTAGCAAGCCTTTTTCATGGTGTTCTTAGAGAAGGCATGCTGTCGGATAGTTTTAAATACTATATGTTACTCGCACAGGTGTACTTTCCCTTGCTGCAGGGTGGGTGCGTCCACCGAGAAATTAAGCGAATCTAGCGACTGAGAAGGTGAAGCGAACGAATCTCGATTGCGCTAACGCGTTCTCATCTTCAAGTTGATGGTCGAATGCGGCTAAAAATGTTTAATTGGTTCAAGGCGTGCTAAATAGAAGCCCGTTGATCGGTGTACTCCAGTGGCAAGAAATGTCACGTTGAATAAGAAGCTTCTAGGAACATCACGTGCTTGACGTGCTGTGCCCAATACACGTGTTCTCCTGTAAAATTCCACAAATGAACAAGCTATATTTATATATGACTTAGGTTTAACAAGGCACCATCTCAACTGTCTTTCTTCTCGATGGAAACAAGTGCCTCAAAAATTTTTAATATGACTGAGGACTAACACACAATGATGTGAGAAAAGGTATAAGGATTGTTAGTATGGTAATTGTCATGTAAATATGTAGAAAAAAATTGCACGAAAAGATGATTTGCCACGGACAGGAACCAAACCCATGACCTTCGAATTACGCCTCCGGTGCTCTACCAACTGAGCCACAGCGAGGGTGATCACCACTTCTATTTTATGTATTATATACGTATATATTATGAGTTCTGTATATATTATGACGTGTATATAGTGTGACACCATATATTATCACATGACAGCACGTCGATCGCAAGCGACGTGATTTTCATCTACTTTGCCGAGGATACGGCAACGGATGAGTCACCAGAGCATGATTCATCTGCCTGAAGGTCCCCAGAGGACATAACCGCCTCCATCTTGGCTCTCACTATCGCCTGGGTGGTCACCAGGAAAGTTTCCTAGGAATTTACACCTGCAGTACCCTCTGAACCTGGCAACTCGGCGTCAGCCCCAGGTTCAGTGGCAGTGACACCATGTTCGCCGGTCTCTGCCACAGCCGCTCCCGCCCTCAGTGTGGTGGACCACCGTTGCAGTGTAGTTGCGTCCGCGTTGGAGGCTATCTCCACGACGGAAGCAGCCATTGGGGTGTCAGTGGACACCTGGTCACAGCTGGGCAGTGCCGTGCTGCTGCAAGTGTCTTTACTGGCACCTTCATTACCGCCCTGGTCGTACGCCCACCAGCGACAGTCGTAGATGAAACCCCGGGAAGCGGCACCCGTCGTGTCACTGCCGCAGCGCTCCGTGCCAGCGACCACTGTGGTCGAACCGTCACAAGCGTCATTGATCTTGTTCCAGCTTGGGCAAATTTCGGGGTACTGCTGAGAGGAGGCTGCCTAGAGCTCCTGGCTGCGGGACCGGACCTCACATGGTGGCTCGTTTGACGACCGGAGCGGTGCTTCGCCGCCTGCCTGTACTCTTCGTCGCCAAGCTCGAGCAGTCACTCTACGTTCTCTTCGACGAAGCAGGGCACGATCTCCCGGTCCCTGTACTCTTCCTTCAGTGCTTCGTCGATTTCGACTGGGATCAGAGACTTGCTCCCGTTGGCACGAGCCCCAGCCGAGGTTTGCACGAGCACACCTGTCAGGAGTTATCAAGTTATCGCTGTTGATAGAGCATCAGTAGACCGTACCACAGCTGTCACAGGAGGCCACCGATCGCGGACATCTGATTTCGGTGGTAGCAGTACGAGACTTGCGGGTTACCTTGACTGACAAGTCGCCTCTGTCCGATAAGGCGTCCCCGACGAAGTCTTTGCGCACCTGCAGTGGCTCCTTGGCCGCCAGCGAACTTCGGAAGTCTCCCCCAGCTGTGCGAGCCTCATCGGACGTCATTAGGAGAATATCTTGGGTCGACACATCGGACGGAAGAAGCACCGGTGCACTTGAGCGAGTTGGCGATGAGCCCGGGTGCTTTTCGAGCACGTTGACAGCACCGCTGCTGGAACTCCGTGGTCGCCATCCGCCACCTTTGGGAGAGAACGGCATAACGGTATCATCAGGGCCGTCATTTTCGTGCTTCGCCTTCTGGTCTGCCACCAGACCATCCACATGTTACATCCAGAGCATGAGTCACCCGCCTCATGGTCCCCAGAGGACTCATGCTGTGCAGCCCGCTCAGATGCAGACTTCACTACGGTGTACATGGAGGGGCAGCCTCGCAAGCTGGTGCTCAAGCAGCGCTGGACGGCCGAGACTGGCGCTGCCAGGGGACCTCCCGGCCAAGCGCAGCAGCGAACGCGCAGTCGGAGACCGAGCACGCACACCCGATGATCATTGTGGTGACACCAGGTGAAGATGGACAGGGTTCCAGACGGATGATGATGATTATGATAATGCATATATGAGAAGAAGCGCAAAGGCAAATAACACAGAATTATTTCTTCGGGGTGTGTAACAATGGCTTTTTATTTGCAGGGTAATACACTTGCAGTTGAAATGCAGTAGTATTGAATGTTGGGCTTGTTTTTACGAAAGAATTTTCGGTTACAGCCCGAAAACAATTAACACAAAAACAAGAGGTGCACAAACGAGCGCTGACTCGCAACTGAAATTTATATTTTAAGAACAAAAGAACGTGAATTGAAGACCTGAAAAAAAATACAAACTTATAAACATTGCGCAGAACAGTCAAAAAGGTATAGAGAGTTACATAGAGTATGATTCGAAGGCGCATGTGTGGAGAAAATATGCGAACTCTTTTTCTATGAGACATAACGATGGCTTACTGACGCATGCTTCATATATTCGTTTAACATGTAAAGCCTGTATTACTTCCCCAGTTATCTGGGATCTCTGCTTCAACGAAACCTCTGTATCGGCAAAGACAGTTGAACAGCCACATGTGCTGCAGTGCGATGCAAGATGCAAGGCATCTGAGTTCCGGAGCTAATTTTTGTCCTCTGTTAAACGCACATTATCGCGACGGCCACTCTGCCCGACGCATGATTGGCTACATGTAAGAGGGATCTGCAAAACGGTACCACGCTTGCAGAGAAGAAACGTGGAAACATGAATATTTACACAGTCACTCGTTTCTTTGTCAGTTTAGTCTATTTTACTCCGAACCATTAAACAAATTCTACTGTTGTTTACTTACATGCGACCATAATTAAATATTAATAGGGTGAATGGCAATACTACCGATAAATATATCTTTATTATATCCTAATAAGCTAACAGATTTCTCACATATCTTTTAAGATAATTGTTACATTAAACTGTACCATAAGTTACCTATGTCTATGAGAGAAGAATATATATGTATATCAATGTGTCTTGGCTTTTGTTACTTTTTACTTTGTATGAGGAAGAGCTGTTCTTATCTTTGATTGTTTACTCTAATTTATAGGAGACGTGTTATTGCTAATAATCAATGTAAGATCTACACAGTATGAATACTCTGCGCATATTGAGCAGCCTTAAGAAAAACAACCTTACCTAAAAGAGCTGCAAACATTTTATGTTTTGTGGTAACCGAAAGCGCTAAGAAGTTCGTGTTCCCCTGCAAAGGAGTTTCTCTCGAAAATACGTGTGTAGAAAAGTGCCCGTGAAACCTCAGCAACCAAAGTTCACATGTACGAAGACAAAGTCGTCAAGATTTTCTAACTTGAGTGACTTAATGAGACCAAGGCTAATTGTGTTTACACAAATTTTTGAAATTTTCTCCAATGAAGTCTCTCATAGCACATAAACGTCACTCTCGAACCCAGACATTTCATGGGAATAGAGCGAAATTTCTCTGATTATGAAATATTTACGCCCACATTATACATACGGAGTAATTTTAGCATATACTAAAGCTTTGCGCTGCAATAAATGTTTTAAGGTCGTCTTTTTTGAGTTACGCTGCCATTCACAGGAAATTCAACAGATGGCGCAAGTTGCTTTTCCAGAATTCCCGAACATGGATGGTGAGTACGGTAAATATACAAGGGAGGTTGAGGATTCGGGCTTTTTGATATAACACACTTGTCGCAGTAACTTTCAGAACCTCGAGATAACTCCGAAGAACCTCTCGCTCTAAGAAAACAAGATAATAGTTTTGTATGATGGCTCCCCGTAGTAAAATACAGCCAAATTCTAGAATCCGGCGAACATACATATGGTAAAGAAATATTAGAATGCCCATCCGGAAGCCACTGGCGTGTCGACCAAGTTTGTCCTTTATTTGCCTTAGATTTGTTATGTTTTATTTAATTTCACTTAAGGAAGTGTTTCATCATAATGTAATATGTAACAAAGTCGTTTTGGGTAATCATTTCTTGGTGGTATTAAAGGGCAATGCTATGTGCAAAAATAAAAAAAACAATCCTTAAAAATATGCAACATTTAGGGTCAAACGAATACAATAAGATCATAATTTTTATATTGATATGTGGGGATTAGTGTTCCAAAAGCACGATATGATTATGAGAGACGCTATAGTAGAGAGCTCCGGAAATTTCGATAACCTTGGGTTCTTTACCATGCACCCAAATTAAAACCATAATGCTAATGATCAAAAACATGATTGTAGTGTTGCGTGCGAAGAGTGAATATCAAAAGCAGCAGCGAGGTACACAATGTCATCAGCAGATATGTACAGTTAGACGTCGTTGTGAAGCAGAACTGAGCTAAATAAAATAATAAATAAAACTCGACAGAGGATCAAACTTTCGGACTGCACTGAACAAATGATATATTGGGGTGGATAAACCTCGTCAGTAACAATACAATTTACTATCCTTTAGAAACTCATAACCCAGTAAATGATATATCAGGGGAAGTTCAAGATTTTTAACGAATTGAGGAGGATGACATGTTCTACACTGTCATATGTCTTAGCCTAGTGAAGACATGCAGATGTACGTGCCAGATAAGACTACTGCTTCACAGGAGCTCGTCGTCGTCGTTTATGTTTGGTATATTCATATGTTATTTTTGCACTGTAGTGTGTCATAAGTAAGCACCAAAAAGCTATGTCGCCACACTAAAACGACAGCAAATCGTCAGCTATAAGTGAATGGGGACCAAAGCGAAGGCCTAAATGAATGTCGCAAGCCGGCGCCAGGGAAGGGGTTGGGGCTATATCATGAAGTCATCTGGATTAGGCCCTTACAAAATTACGCACACATGTGCGAGACAGCATGATCCATCAACATTTAATAGATAGATAGATAGATAAAGAGATAGATAGATAAATAGATAGATAGATAGATGGATAGATAGATAGATAGGAAATTCGGCATATTTCACGTACTTGGAAAGTGACGTTATGCAAAGCATGTGGAGGAAAGGGGACCATATTGAAATTTCTTTTATTGAACGACACGTCATGAAATGACGCTAAATTGATGTATGAATATTGGGCGCGCAGACATATGTTGAAGAGTTCCAGATGTTCATACAACCAGTTGTTAGCACTTGCGCAACGATGTCAACTGAAACATGCGTATTAGCAACACCAGAAGCTGATATGAAGCGCTTATGCTCGCGAGTTCGCTGGCCCTGGACACTACTACGTAAATCAACTTCAGCGCATCGCAATAACCACAGTTGTCGTTAACCCGACGTGAAGGCTATGCCAAAGGAGTTATATGTAATGTTTATAAATTTGGGTAGGCAGAACTGGAAGCACTACTGACATTTCACGAAGATTAGCGTTTATTCGAAAAGTAGTTCCGACCTCAGGCGTAGCTCTGTGGTAAAATTCTTCATTGCCATGCAAAATGCTTGGGTTTGATTGCAGCTGGGACCCTGATGTTTATTCTTTGCATTCGTTGGGTTGACGCTACCGATGTCTGGTATTTCTTAACGCTCGCGCGTTAAAATTTCCCATGCGTGTTCTCATCGTTTCTGGGTAGATACTTAGTGTCAATCACCTGTGGCACATACCCACATAGCAGTGGCACATGCCCGCCTGTGGGTATGTACCACCATCTGGCACGAAGTGGTCGACAACGTACTCGACGGGATCTTGACATTATTCAACTCTTGACCAGCGTGTCATATTCGCCAAACCCTCTTCCCCTTCCATGATAATTTTGGTTCACACCTAGTTAAGGGAGTGATCACCAGAGCACCCAAACGTAAGCGGCTAGATAGATAGATAGATCAATATTTAAGCTCAAAAGCGCCGAAGTCACTAGGAAGTACTTTGCATATAATAAATAGATAGATAGATAACAAATATTAGGTAAGTTCTTCGCAGTGAAAAGACATCTTTTCATGATAACACCGCGACATCTAGGACGCTTGATAACCACAAACAAATATCACTTTCCAGTTAAGTGATGATGATGATGATCATGATGATGATGATAACAAAATGTTATTAATATTAGTATTATTATTATTATAATCATATATTATTATTATCACTATACTTTCTTATTTTTATCATCATATGCACTACACACAATGAATAGTTGTCTTAGCAAAGGCGTCACTAATGTGAACAAGGAATGTTACATTGAATATTGCACCAACCACACGTTTTGCACAGCGCATGATTTCATTGGTGGCTGAGTATTCTTAGCGAAATTAGGTGTCTCCCAAAGGCCAGAATTGGAGATTAATGCAACTGAATAAACACTATGAATATTCGGCTTGAGCGGATATCCAATCTAAGACTTTGCACTAAAAACATGTGTTCTGCGCTGTTTCTATAAAAAGAAACCATAAGAATGTTTTGTTGTGCGAGTAGCCCCCATCACAAATGTAATCTTGGGTGGCAGAATGTATAATTGCACAAGCATCGTACATTCGAACTGCACGATGGGTAGTTGCCATGAAGGCCAATCTATTCCCAAGGGCGCAAGAATAAGTAATCATCATTATCAGCACCACAAAGTCTCTTGCGACGCATCTACGCCTGTAACCTTCAGGATCTCTGTAAAAATTATGCCCAAGCGAGCCTTTTGCATGGTGTTCTTACAGAAAGCATTGTCTGATAGTTTTAAATATTATATGTTACTCGCACAGGTGTACTTTCCCTTGCTACAGGGTCGGTGTGTCCACCGATAAATTAAGTGAATCTAGCGACTGAGAAGGCGAAGCGAACGAAGCTCGATTGCGCTACCGCGTTCTCTTCTTCAAGTTGAAGGTGGGCCGCAGCTAAAGTTGTTTATTTGGTTTATAGCATGCTATATAGAAGCCCGTTGATTGGTGTACTCCAGTGGCAAGAAATATTGCGTTGAATAGGAAGTTTCTATGAACATCACATGCTTGATGTGCTGTGCCCAATACACGTGTTTTCCTGTAGAAATTCCACAAATGAACAAGCTATATTTATATAGGATTTACGTTTAACAAGGCACCATCTTAACTGTCTTTTTTCGCGATGAGAACAAGTGCCTAAAATATTTTCAATATGACTGAGGACTAACACACAATGATGTCAGAAAAAGTATGAGGAATGTTAGTATGGTAATTGTAATGTAAATATGTAGAAAGAAAAAATCAGGAAAAGATGATTTGCAGCTGGAGGAACCGAACCCGTGACCTTCGAATTACGCCTCCGGTGCTCTACCCACTGAGCCACAGCGAGGGTGATCACCACTTCTATTTTATGTAGTATATACGTATATATTATGAGTTCTGTATATATTATGACGTGTATATAATATGACACCATATATTATCACATGACAGCACCTCGATCGCAAGTGACGTGGTTTTCATAAACATTGCTGAAGATACGACAACGGATGAGTCACCAGAACATGAGTAATCTGCCTCATGGTCCCCTGAGGACATAACCGCCTCCATCTTGGGTCCCACTATTGCCTGGCTGGTCGCCAGGAAAGTTTCCTAGGAATTTCCACCTGCAGTAGCCTCTGAACCTGGCAACTTGGCGTCAGCCCCAGGTCCAGTGGCAGTGACACCATGTACGCCGGTCTGTGCTGCAGCCGCTGCCGGCCTCAGTGTGGCGGACCACCGGTGCAGTGTAGTGGCGTCCGCGTTGGAGCCTATCTCCGCGACGGAAGCAGCCACTGGGGTGTCAGTGGACACCTGGTCAAAGCTGGGCAGTGCCGTGCTGCTGCAAGTGTCTTTACTGGCACCTTCATTACCGCCCTGGTCGTACGCCCAACGGGGCGGTCGTAGATGAAACCCCGGGAAGCGGCACCCGTCGTGTCGCTGCCGCAGCGCTCCGTGCCAGCGACAACTGTGGTCGAACCGTCACAAGCGTCTTTGATCTTGTTCCAGCTTGGGCAAATTTTGGGGTACTGCTGTGAGGCGGCTGCCCAGAGCTCCTGGCTGCGGGACCAGACCTCTCATGGTGGCTCGTTTAACGACCGGAGCGGTGCTTCGCCGCTTGCCTGTACTCTTCGTCGCCACGCTCAAGCAGTCACTTTACGTTCTCTTCGACGAAGCAGGGCACGATCTCCCGGTCCCTGTACGCTTCCTTCAGTGCTTCGTCGATTTCGACTGGGATCAGAGACTTGCTCCCTTTGGCACGAGCCCAGCCGAGTTTTGCACGAGCACACCCGTGGGAAGTTATCGCTGTTGATGGAGCCCCAGTAGACTGCACCACAGCTGTCACAGGAGGCCACCGATCTCCGATATCTGATTTCGGTGGTACCAGTACCAGACCTGCGGGTTACCTTGACTGACGAGTCGCGTCTGTCCTACAAGGCGTCCCCGACGCAGTCTTTGCGTACCTGCAGTGGCTCCTTGGCCGCCATCGAACTTCGGAAGTCTCCCCCAGCTGTGCGAGCCTCATCGGACGTCAATAGGAGCATATCTTGGGTCGACACATCAGACGGAAGAAGCACCGGTGCACTTGAGTGAGTTGGCGACGAGCCCGGGTGCTTTTCGAGCACGTTGACAGCACCGCTGCTGGAAATCCGTGGTCGCCATCCGCCACCTTTGGGAGAGAACGCCATACCGGTATCATCAGGGCCGTCATTTTCGTGCTCCGCCTTCTTGTCTGCCACCAGACCATCCACATGTTACATCCATTGCATGAGTCACCCGCCTCATGGTCCCCAGAGGACTCATGCTGTGCAGCCGGCTCAGATGCAGACTTCACTACGGTGTACATGGAGGGGCAGCCTCGCAAGCTGGTGTTTAAGCAGCACTGGACGGCCGAGACTGGCGCTGCCAGGGGACCTCCCGGCCAAGCGCAGCAGTGAACACGCAGTCAGAGACCGAGCACGCACACACCCGATGATGATTGTGGTGACACCCAGTGAGGATGAAGACAGGAATCCAGACGGATGATGATGAATATGATAATGCATATATGAGAAGAAGTGCACAGGCAAAGAACACAGGAATATTTTTTCGGGGTGTGTGGCAATGGAATTTTAATTGCAGGGAAATACACTTGCAGTTGAAATTCAGTTGTATTGAATGTCGGGCTTGCTTTTACGAAGGAATTTTCGGTTACAGCCCGAAAACAATGAACACAGAAACAAGAGGGGCACAAACCAGCGCTGACTCGCAACTGAAACGTATATTTAAAGAACAAAAGAACGTAAAATGAAGACCTGAAAAAAAAAACAAACAAATGTATCAACATTGCGCAGAACAGTCAAAAAGGTATAGAGAGTTACCTGGAGTATCATTTGAAGGCGCATGTGTGGAGAAAGTATGCGAACTCTTTTTCTGCGAGACATAACGATGGCTCACTG
This sequence comes from Rhipicephalus microplus, assembly GCF_043290135.1. NCBI lineage: Eukaryota > Metazoa > Arthropoda > Arachnida > Ixodida > Ixodidae > Rhipicephalus > Rhipicephalus microplus. The sequence goes on along the minus strand of NC_134710.1, from coordinate 310,650,308 downwards.
ACGCACGCTTCATACATTCGTTTAACATGTTAAGCCTCTATCACTACCCCAGTTATCTGGGATCTCTGCTTCAACGAAACCTCTGTATCGGCAAAGACAGATGAACAGCCACATGTGCTGCAGTGCAATGCAAGATGCAAGGCATCTGAGTTCTTGAGCTGACTTTTGTCCTCTATTAAACGCACATTAATGCGACGGCCGCGCTGCCCCACGCATGATTGGCCACATGTAATAGGGATCTGCAAAACGGTACCACGCTTGCAGAGCACGAACCTGGAAACATGAATACTTACATAGTCACTAGTTTCTTTGTCAGTTTAGTCTATTTTACTCCGAACCAATAAACAAATTCTACGGTTGTTTTCTTATATGCAATCTTAATTATATAATAATAGCGTGAATGGCAATACTACCGATAAATATATCTTTAATATATCCTAATAGGCTGACAGTTTTCTCACATATCTTTGAAGATAATTGTTACATTAAACTGTACCATAAATTACCTATGTCTATGAGAGAAGAATATATATGTATATCAATGCGTCTTGGCTTATGTTACTTGTTACTTTGAATGAGGAAGAGCTATTCTGATCTTTGATCGTTTACTCTAAATATAGGAGACGTGTTATTGCTAATACTCAATGTAAGATCTACACATTATGAATACTCTGCGCATATTGAGCAGCCACAAGAAAAACAACCTTACATAAAAGAGCTGCAAACAATTTATGTTTTGTAGCAACGGAAACCGCTACGAAGTGCGTGTGCTCTGCAAAGGTGTTTCACTGGAAAACACGTGTATACAAAAGTGCCTGTCAAACCTTATCAACCAAAGTTCACATGCATGAAGACAGAGTAATTTAGATTTTGTAACTTGAACGACTTAATGAGAACAAGGCTAATTGTGTGTAAACAAATTTTTAAAATTTTCTCCAAAGAAGTCTCTCCTAGCACATAAACGTCACTCTCGAACCCAGACATTTCATGGGAATAGAGCGAACTTTCTCTGATTATAAAATATTTACGCCCACATTATACATACGGAGTTATCTTAGCATATACTCAAGGTTTGGGCTGCAATAAATGTTTTAAGGTCGTCTTTTTTGAGTTACGCTACCGTTTTGCAGGAAATTCAACAGACGGCGCAAGTTGTTCAAGTCCAGAAATCCCGGACGTGGATGGTGAGTACGGTAAATCTACAAGCTAGAGTGGGGATTCGGGCTTCTTGATATAACACACTTGTCGCAGTAACTTTCAGAACCTCGAGATAACTCCGAAGAACCTCTCGCTCTAAGAAAACAAGATAATAGTTTTGTATGATGGCTCCCCGTAGTAAAATACAGCCAAATTCTAGAATCCGGCGAACATACATATGGTAAAGAAATATTAGAATGCCCATCCGGAAGCCACTGGCGTGTCGACCAAGTTTGTCCTTTATTTGCCTTAGATTTGTTATGTTTTATTTAATTTCACTTAAGGAAGTGTTTCATCATAATGTAATATGTAACAAAGTCGTTTTGGGTAATCATTTCTTGGTGGTATTAAAGGGCAATGCTATGTGCAAAAATAAAAAAAACAATCCTTAAAAATATGCAACATTTAGGGTCAAACGAATACAATAAGATCATAATTTTTATATTGATATGTGGGGATTAGTGTTCCAAAAGCACGATATGATTATGAGAGACGCTATAGTAGAGAGCTCCGGAAATTTCGATAACCTTGGGTTCTTTACCATGCACCCAAATTAAAACCATAATGCTAATGATCGAAAATATGATTGTAGTGTTGCGTGCGAAGAGTGGATATCAAAAGCAGCAGTGAGGTACACAATGTCATCAGCAGATATGTACAGTTAGACGTCATTTTGAAGCAGAACTGAGCTAAATAAAATAATAAATAAAACGCGACAGAGGATCGAACTTTTGGACTGCACTGAACAAATGATATATTGGGGAGGATAAACCTCGTCAGTAACAATACAATTTACTATCCTTTAGAAACTCAAACCCAGTAAATGAACTCATAACCCAGTAAATGATATATCGGGGGAAGTTCAAGATTTTTAACGAATTGAGGAGCATGGTATGTTCTACAGTGTCATACGTCTTAGTCTAGTGAAGAGGTACAGATGTACCAGCCAGCTAAGACTACTGCTTCACAGAACCTCGTCGTCGTCATTTATGTTTGTTCTATCCGTAAGCTTTTTTAGCACTGTAGTGTGTCTTATGTATGCACCAAAAAGCTATCTCGCCACACTAAAAGGACAGCCAATCGTCAGCTAAAAATGAATGGGGACCAAAGCCAAGCCCTCAATAAATGTTGCGAGCCTGCGCCAGGGGAAGGGTTGGGGGCTCTGACTATCATGAAGCTATATAAATTAGGCTCTTACAAAATTACGCACATGCGCGAGAGAACATGATACATCAACATTTGATAGATAGATAAATATATAGATAGATAGATCGATAGATAGATAGAGAGAATGATAGATAGAAAATCCGGCATATTCCACGTACTTGGAAACTGATGTTATGCGAAGCATGTGGAGGGAAGGGGACCATATTGCAATTTCTTTTATTGAACGACACGTCATGAAATGACGCTAAATATACGTCCAAAGTTTGACGTGCAGACATATGTTGAAGAGTTCCAGATGTTTATATAACCAATTGTTTGCACTTGCGCAAAGATGCCAACTGGAACATGCGTATTAGCAACACCAGAAGCTGATATAAAGTTCTGATGCTCGCGAGAACGCTGGCCCTGGGCACTGCTACGTAAATCAACTTCAGCGCATCGCAATAACCACAGTTGTCGTTAACCCGACGTGACGGCTATATCAAAGGAGTTATATGTAATGTTTATAAAATTGGGTAGGCAGAACTGGAACCACTACTGACATTTCACGAAGATTAGCGTGTATCTGAAAAGTAGTTCCGACCTCAGGCGTAGCTCTGCGGTAAAATTCTTCATTGCCACGCAAAATGCTTGTGTTTGATTCCAGCTGGGACCCTGATATTTATTCTTTGCATTCGTTGGGTCGACGCTACTGAAGCCTGGTATATTTTAATGCTCGCGCGTTAAAATTTCCCATGCGTGTTCTAATCGTTTTTGCTTTCTAAAGGCTCGCTTCAATTTGTTCATTTTTGAAGCCCACGGGCCTCAGACTATCGGCATCTAAGTCCGAGTTGCTCCTTCTGCCACCACAGTACGGCCGCACCAAAGCTGAACCTACCATACACCTCTCCACAATGGATGGCTCGGTTATCCCGATAGTGTCGTCGGTTCGAATTCTGGGCGTTACCCTACAGGAGAATGGCAAAAACGACTTAACCATCACACATCTTACCAAAAAAGCTGAGGCAGTCTTGCACCTCGCCCGACGTGTCGCTAATAGACACGCAAGACTCACAGAAGAAAGCTTACTACGCATCTTTCATGCGTTTTTAATGTGCCACGTTCACTACGTTGCCTGCGCTCAATCGTGGAGCAAAGGCGATGAAACTAAAGTAGACAACCTCATCCGAAAATGCACAAAACGAATACTTGGTCTACCCATGTCAACAAGCACGCAGCGCCTGCTATCCCTTGGGGTACATAACACGTTCCAAGAAATCATCGAACCACAAAGAATGTGCCAACTCATACGCCTGTCTTCGACAGCTGCGGGTCAGGAACTCCTCTCACACATAGGTCTTCTTATCCCAACTCAAGTCAACGAGCCAGAACCATTACCGCAACACCTTCACGCTAAAATCACAGTGCTACCCGTCCCCAGGAACATGCACCTGGTGCACAATCAGGCTCGAAGAAGGGCACGAGCTCAATCCTTACTAAAAGCGGCCAACCTACACGCGACAGACGTGGTTTTCGTAGACGCCGCTAAATACGTGGACAAACCTTACTTTGCAGCTGTGGCGGTCGCCCCAGACGCAAAAGCTCTTAATGCTTTTACCGTAAAAAACACAGAAAGCCTTCGAGACTGAACAAGTGGCCATTGCCCTTGCTCTAGCACTCCCTCAGCGCGGCACAATATTTACTGACTCTAAACCCGCTGCACTGGCATACCGCCGCGGTAAACTTTGCAAGGCGGCATTAAGAGTTCTAGCATCTGTTCATATAACTGTAGACAAGCATATCCACTGGTTTCCTGGTCATGAAGGGATCAACGTTCAACCAGGGGTCCCCAACGGTAATGAGCTGGCCCATAACCTCGCGCGTGATCTTACGTGCCGCGGGGGGTCGCGGTCCGGTTCACTGGCCGGGGACACCAACACGCACCGGAAGCCACTCCTAGCATATCATTAAATTTGCTCGCACTATAAGTTATTTAGAATGGAATTCCCCTCATCTCACTCAGCACTAAATAAAGCACAACAATTAACGCTTCGACTGCTGCAAACACACAGTTACCCAAGCCCCTATATCTGCAGCAAATACCTACCAGATTTAAGGCCAAAATGCCCCAAATGCCAAAATTCAAGGTGCGATTTAAGTCACATGCTGTGGCAGTGTCCCGTGTTAAACGCTAACTTCGGATCCCCTGCCACCGAGGACGAATGTTTCAACCACCCCAGGAGCCCCGACAGGGCCCTTAACACCAGGCCGTCCAGAAGGCCCAAAAGGTGGCTGGCGAGCTCCGACTCCCAGTCCCCACATGGGCGGAGCCACCAGTTTGGCCCCCGTAAGGGGTGCCCGGTCCCCTTCAGGACCTTTATTAGAGTTCATTCTCTCTCTCATCGTTTCTGGGAAGATACTTAGTGTCAATCACCTGTGGCACATATCCACATAGCAGTGGCACATGCCCGCCTGTGGGTATGTACCACCATCTGGCGGGAAAGGGTCGACAACGCACGTGACGGGATTGTGACATTATTCAAGTCTTGATCAGCGTGTCATAATTGCCAAACCTTCTTACCCTTCCATGATAATTTTGGTTCATGCCTAGTTAAGGGAGTGATCACCAGAGCACCCAAACGTAAGCTGCTCGATAGACAGATAGATCAATATATAAGCTCGAAGGTGCCGAAGTCCCTAGGAAGTACTTCGCATTTAATAAATAGATAGATAGATAGATAGATAGATAGATAGATAACAAATATTAGGTAAGTTCTTCGCAGTTGAAAAACATCTTTTCATGATAACGCCGCGACATCTAGCACACTTGATAACCACAAACAGATATTACTTCCTGGTTACGTGATGATGATGATGATAACAAATTGTAAATAATAATAGTATTATCAGTAATATAATCATATAATATAATTGTTATTATAATATATTATTGTTATATTATTATTATTATTATTATTATTATTATTATTATTATTATTATTATTATTATTATTATTATTATTATTATTATTATTATTATTATTATTATTATTATTATCTTCATATGCACTAGACACAACGAAAAGTTGTCTTAGCAAAGGCATCACTAATGTGAACGAAAAATGTTACATTGAATACTGCACCAACCACACGTTTTGCAGCAGCGCACGATTTCATTGGTGGCTGAGTATTCTTAGCAAAATTAGGTGTCTCCCAAAGGCCAGAATTGGAGATTAATGCAACTAAATAAGCACTATAAATATTCGGCTTGAGCCGATATCCAATCTAAGACTTTGCACTGTAAACATGTGTTCTGCGCTGTTTCTATAAAAAATAAACCATAAGAATGTTTTGTTGTGCGAGTAGCCCCCATCGCAAATGTAATCTTGGGTGTCAGAATGTATAATTGCAGAAGCATCGTACATTCGAACTGCACGATGGGTAGTTGCGTTGAAGGCCAATCTATTCCCAAGGGCGCAAGAATCAGTAATCATCATTATCAGCACCACAAAGTTTCTTGCGACGCATTTACGCCTGTAACCATCAGGATCTCATTAAAAATTATGCCCTAGCGAGCCTTTTGCATGGTGTTCTTACAGAAAGCATTGTCGCATAGTTTTAAATACTATATGTTACTCGCACAGGTGTACTTTCTCTTGCTGCAGGGTGGGTGTGTCCACCGAGAAATTAAGTGAATCCAGTGACTGAGAAGGCGAAGCGAACGAAGCTCGATTGCGCTACCGCGTTTTCTTCTTCAAGTTGAAGGTCGGCCGCGGCTAAAGTTGTTTATTTGGTTTATAGCGTGCTAAATAGAATGCCGTTGATCAGTGTACTCCAGTGGCAAGAAACGTTACGTTGAATAGGAACTTTCTATGAACATCACGTGCGTGATGTGCTGTGCCCAATACACGTGTTTTTCTGTAGAATGTTCCACAAATGAACAAGCTATATTTATATAGAATTTAGGTTTAACAAGGCACCATCTCAACTGTCTTGTTTCGCGATGGAAACAAGTGCCTAAAATATTTTCAATATGACTGAGGACTAACACACAATGATGTCAGAAAAAGTATAAGGAATCTTAGTATGGTAAGTGTAATGTAAATATGTAGAAAGAAAAAATCAGAAAAAGATGATTTGCTGCGGGAGGAACCGAACCCGTGACCTTCGAATTTCGCCTCCGGTGCTCTACCAACTGAGCCACAGCGAGGGTGATCACCACTTCTATTTTATGTAATAAATACGTATATATTATGAGTTTTGTATATATTATGACGTGTATATATAATGACACCATATATTAGCTCATGACAGCTTGTCGATCGCAAGCGACGTGATTTTCATAAAAATTGCCGAGGATACGGCAACGAATGAGTCACCAGAGCATGAGTCATCTGCCTCATGGTCCCCAGAGGACATAACCGCCTCCAACTTGGGTCCCACTATCGCCTGGGTGGTCGCCAGGAAATTTTCCTAGGAATTTCCGCCTGCGGTAGCCTCTGAACCAGGACACTCGGCGTCAGCCACAGGTCCAGTGGCAGTGACACCATGTACGCCGGTCTCTGCTGCAGCCGCTGCCGCCCTCAGTGTGGTGGATCACCGGTGCAGTGTAGTGGCATCCGTGTTGGAGGCTATCTCCACGACGGAAGCAGCCACTGGCGTGTCAGTGGACACCTGGTCACAGCTGGGCAGTGCCGTGCTGCTGCATGTCTTTAGTGGCACCTTCGGTACCGCCCTGGTCGTACGCCCACCAGGGACAATCGTAGATGAAACCCCGGGAAGCGGCACCCGTCGTGTCGCTGCCGCAGCGCTCCGTGCCAGCGACCACTGTGGTCGAACCATCGCAAACGTCCTTGATCTTGTTCCAGCTTGGGCTAATTTCGGGGAACTGCTGAGAGGCGGCTGCCCAGAGGTACAGGCTGCGGGACCGGACCTCTCATGGTGGCTCGTTTGACGACCGGAGCGGTGCTTCGCCGCCTATCTGTACTCTTCGTGGCCACGCTCGAGCAGTCACTCTACGTTCTCTTCGACGAAGCAAGGCACGATCTCCCGGACCCTGTACTCTTCCTTCAGTGCTTCGTCGATTTCGACTGGGATCAGAGTCTTGCTCCCTTTGGCACGAGCCCGAGCCGAGTTTTGCACGAGCACACCCGTTGAAAATTTTTGCTGTTGTTGGAGCTCCAGTAGACCGCACCACAGCTGTCACAGGAGGCCACCGATCGCCGACATCTGATTTCGGTGGTACCAGTACCAGACTTGCGGGTTACCTTGACTGACGAGTCGCCTCTGTCCGACAAGGTGTCCCCGACGCAGTCTTTGCGTACCTGCAGTGGCTCCTTGGCCGCCAGCGAACTTCGGAAGTCTCCCCCAGCTGTGCGATCCTCATCGGATGTCATTAGGAGCATATCTTGGGTCGACACATCGGACGGAAGAAGCACCGGTGCACTTGAGCGAGTTGGCGACGAGCCCGGGTGCTTTTCGAGCACGTTGACAGCACCGCTGCTGGAAATCCGTGGTCGCCATCCGCCACCTTTGGGAGAGAACGCCATACGGGTATCATCAGGGCCGTCATTTTCGTGCTTCGCCTTCTAGTCTGCCACCTGACCATCCACATGTTACATCCAGAGCATGAGTCACCCGCCGCATGGTCCCCAGAGGACTCATGCTGTGCAGCCCGCTCAGATGCAGACTTCACAACGGTGTACATGGAGGGGCAGCCTCGCAAGCTGGTGCTCAGCATGCGCTGAACGGCCGAGACTGGCGCTGCCAGGGGAGCTCCCGACCAAGCGCAGCAGTGATCGCGCCGTCAGAGACCGAGCACGCACACACCCGATGATGATTGTGGTGACACCCAGTGAAGATGAAGACAGGAATCCAGACGGATGATGATGATTATGATAATGCATATATGAGAAGAAGCGCACGGGCAAAGAACACAAGAATACTTTTTCGGGGTTTGCGACAATGGCATTTTAATTGCAGGGAAATAGACTTGCAGTTGAAATGCAGTTGTATTGAATGTTGGGCTTGTTTTTACGAAGGAATTTTCGGTTACAGCCCGAAACAATGAACACAGAAACAAGAGGGGCACATACCAGCGCTGACTCGCATCTGAAACTTATATATAAAGAACAAAAGAACGTGAAATGAAGACCTGAAAAAAAAAACAAATGTATCAACATTGCGCAGAACAGTCAAAAAGGTATAGAGAGTTACCTGGAATATCATTTGAAGGCGCATGTGTGGAGAAAGTATGCGAACTCTTTTTCTGTGAGACATTACGATGACTCACTGACGCACGCTTCATACATTCGTTTAACATGTTAAGCCTCTATTACTTCCCCAGTTATCTGGGATCTCTGCTTCAACGAAACCTCTGTATCAGCAAAGACAGATGAACAGCCACATGTGCTGCAGTGCGATGCAAGATGCAAGGCATCTGAGTTCTTGAGCTAATTTTTGTGCTCTATTAAACGCACATTAATGCGACGGCCGCGCTGCCCCACGCATGATTGGCCACATGTAATAGGGATCTCCAAAACGGTACCACGCTTGCAGAGCACAAACGTGCAAACATGAATACTTACACAGTCACTCGTTTCTTTGTCAGTTTAGTCTATTTTACTCCAAACCACTAAACAAATTCTACTGTTGGTTACTTACATGCGACAATAATTAAATAATAATAGGGTGAATGGCAATACTACCGATAAATATATCGTTAATATATCCTAATAAGCTGACAGTTTTCTCACACACCTTTTAAGATAATTGTTACATTAAACTGTACCATAAACTACCTATGTCTATGAGAGAAGAATATATATGTATATCAATGTGTCTTGGCTTTTGTTACTTCTTACTTTGAATGAAGAAGAGCTATTCTTATCTTTGATCGTTTACTCTAAATAAAGGAGACGTGTTATTGCTAATACTGAATGTAAGATCTACACAGTATGAATATGCTGCGCATATTGAGCAGCCTCAAGAAAAACAACCTTACATAAAAGAGCTGCGAACATTTTATGTTTTGTAGTAACGGAAAGCTCTACGAAGTGCGTGTGCTCTGCAAAGGTGTTTCACTGGAAAACACGTGTATACAAAAGTGCCTGTAAAACCTTATCAACCAAAGTTCACAGGTATGAAGACAGAGTCGTTAAGATTTTGTAACTTGAACGACTGAATGAGACCAAGGATAATTGTGTGTAAACAAATTTTTAAAATTTTCTCCAATGAAGTCTCTCATAGCACATAAACGTGACTCTCGAACCCAGACATTTCATGGGAATAGAGCGAACTTTCTCTTATTATGAAATATTTACGCCCACATTATACATACGGAGTCATTTTAGCATATACTCAAGTTTTGGGCTGCAATAAATGTTTTAAGGTCGTCTTTTTTGAGTTACGCTACCATTTAGCAGAAAATTCAACAGATGGCGCAAGTTGCTGAAGCCCAGAAATCCCGGACATGGATGGTGAGTACGGTAAATCTACAAGCTAGAGTGGGGATTCGGGCTTCTTGATATAACACACTTGTCGCAGTAAATTTCAGAACCTAGAAACAACTCCGAAGAGCCTCTCGCTCTAAGAAAACGAGATATTATTTTTGTATGATGGCTCCCCATAGTAAAACACAGCCAAATTCTAGAATCCGGCAAACAGACATACCATAAAGAATAATTAGAATGTCCTTACGTAAGCAACTGGCGGCTCGACCAAGTTTGCCATTTGATTGCCTTATATTTATTATGTTTTATTTATTTTCACTTAAGGTCGTGTTTTGTCCTAATGTGATATGTAACAAATTCGTTTTGCGACATCATATCTTGGTGGTACTCAAGGGCAATACTATGTGCAAAATTCACAAAAATTCTTAAAATTTTGCTAACATTTAGAGTTATACGAATACGTTAAGATCATAAATCTTATACTGATATGTGGGGATTAGTGTTCTAAAAGCACGATATGATTATGAGAGACGCCATAGTGGAGGGCTCCGGAAATTTCGACCACCTAGGGTTCTTTACCATGCACCCAAATTAAAACCATGTTGCTAATGATCGAAAATATGATTTTAGTGTTGCGTGCGAAGAGTGAATATCAAAAGCAGCAGTGAGGTACACAATGTCATCAGCAGATATGTACAGTTAGACGTCATTTTAAAGCAGAACTGAGCTCAATAAAATAATAAATCAAACGCGACAGAGCATCAAACGTTCGGACTGCACTGAACAAATGATATATTGGGGAGGATAAACCTCGTCAGTAAGAATACAATTTACTATCCTTTAGAAACTCATAACCCAGTAAATGATATATCGGGAGAGTTCAAGATTTTTAACGAATTGAGGAGCATGGTATGTTCTACACTGTCGTACATCCTAGCCTAGTGAAGTGGTACAGATGTACCAGCCAGCTAGGACTACTGCTTCACAGGACCTCGTTTTCGTCGTTTATGTTTGTTCTCACCATAAGTTATTTTAGCACTGTACTGTGTTTTATGTATGCACCAAAAAGCTATCTCGCCACACTAAAAGGACAGCAAACCGTCAGCTAAAAATGAATGGGGCCAAAGCAAAGCCCTGAATAAATGTCGCAAGCCGGCGCCAGGGAGAGGGGTGGGGGCTCTGACTATCATGAAGCCATCTAGATTAGGCCCTTACAAAATTACGCACATGTGCGAGAGAACATGATACACCAACATTTGATAGATAGATTGATAGAAAGATAGATCGATAGATAGAAAATCCGGCATATCTCACGTACTTGGAAACGGACGGTATGCGAAGCATGCGGAGGGAAGGGGACCGTATTGCAATTTCTTTTATTGAACGACACGTCAGGAAATGACGCTAGATATATGTATAAATGTTGGACGCACAGGCATATGTTGAAGAGTTCGAGATGTTTATATAACCAGTTGTTTGCACTTGCGCAACGATGCCAACTGGAACATGCGTAATAGCAATACTAGAACCTGATATCAAGCGCCTATACTCGCGATAATGCTGGCCCTGGACACTGCTACGTAAATCAAGTTCAGCGCATGGCAATCACCACAGTTGTCGTTACCCTGACATGACAGCTATATCAAATGAGTTATATGTAATGTTTATTAAAGTGGGTAGCCAGCACTGGAACAATTACTGACGTTTCACAAAGATTAGCGTGTATTTTAAAAGTAGTTCCAACACCAGGCGTAGCTCTGTGGTAAAATTTTTCATTGCCACGCAGAATGCTTGGGTTCAATTCCAGCTGGGACCCTGACATTTATTCTTTGCATTCGTTGGGTCGACGCTACTGATGTCGTGTATCTCTTAACGCTCGCGCGTTAAAATATCCCATGCGTGTTCTCATCGTTCCATGGTGGATACTAAGCGTCAATCAGCTGCGGCACATTCCCGCATAGCGGTGGCAGATGCCCGCCTGTGAATACGTGCCACCGTCTGGCGGGAATTGTTTGACAACGTACGCGACGGGATTTCAAACTATTCAAGTCTTGACTAGCGTGTCATATTCGCCAAACCCTCTTCCCCCCCATGCTAATTTTGGTTCACGTCAAATAAGGGAGTGATCACGAGAGCCCCCAAACGTGAGCGGCTAGATAGATAGATAGAGAGATAGATAAATATATATGCTCAAGGTCACCGAACTTCTCTAGGAAATGCTTCACATTTATTACATAGGTAAACAGATAGATAGATAGATAGATAGATAGATAGATAGATAGATAGTAGTGAGATAACCAATATTTTTTAGGTTCTATTGCAGTTCAAAAACATCTCTTCTTGATTACGCCGGGACATATAGCACGCTTGATATCCACAAACAGATATCCCTTTCTGGTTAAGTGATGATAATGATGATAACAAATTCTTAATAATAATATAAATAATAATGATATATTAATCACATATTATTATTATTATTATTATTATTATTATTATTATTATTATTATTAATATTATTATTATTATTATTATTATTATTATTATTATTAATATTATTACTAATATTATAATTATTATTATATGAACTACAAACAGTGAATAGTTGTCTTAGCAAAGGCGTCACTAATGTGAACGAGGAACGTTACATTGAATATTACACCAACCACACGTTTTGCAGCAGCGCATAATTTCATTGGTGGCTGAGTATTCTTAGTGAAAATAGGTGTCTCCCAATGGTGAGAATTGGAGATTGATACAAATAAATAAACAATGTAAATATTCGGCTTGTGCGGAAATTCAATTTAAGACTTCGCACTGAAAACACGTGTTCTACGCTGTTTCTTTGAAAAGGAACTATAAGAATGTTTTGTTAAGCGAGTAGCCACATCACAAATGTAATATTGGATGGCAGAATCTAAAATCGCACAAGTATCGTACATTCGAACTGCACGATGGGTAGTTGCTTTGAAGGCCGATCTATTCCCAAGTGCGAAAGAATATATAATCATCATTACAGCACCACAAAGTCTTTTGCGACGCATTTACGCCTGTAACCGTCAGGATCTCAAAAAAAAAAAAAATGCCCTAGCGAGCCTTTTGCATTGTGTTCTTACAGAATGCATTGTCGAGTAGTTTTAAACAGTATATGTTACTCGCACGCACGTACACGTACTTTCCCTTGCTGCAAAGTACGTGTGTCCACCGAGAAATTAAGCGAATTTAGCGACTGAGAAGGTGAAGCACGCGAAGCTCGATTGCGTTAACGCGTTTTCCTCTTCAAGATGAAGGTCGGGCGCGTCTAAAGTTGATTATTTGGTTTATGGCGTGCTAAATAGGAGCCTGGTGATCGATGTAATCCAGTGGAAAAAAATGTCACGTTAAATAAGAAGCTTCTATGAACATCACGTGCTTGACGTGCTGTGCCCAATACACGTGTTCTCCTGTAGAAATTCCACAAATGAACAAGCTATATCTATATATGATTTACGTTTAACAATGCACCATCTCAACTGTCTTTCTTCGCGATGGAAACAAGTGCCTCAAATATATTCAATATGACTGAGGCCTAACACACTATGATGTCAGACAAAGTATGAAACTTGTTTGTATGGTAATTGTAATGTAAATATGTAGAAAAAAATTTCACGAAAAGATGATTTTCCACGGGCAGGGACCAAACCAGTGACCTTTGAATTACGCCTCCGGCGCTTCACAAACTCAGATCCAGCGGGGGTGATCATCCCTTCTATTTTATGTAATATAAATGTATATATTATGACGTCTATATATATTATGACGTGTACATATTATGACGCCGTATATTATCACATGACAGCAGCACGTCGATCGCAAGCGACATGATCCTCATCAACTTTGTCGAGGATACTACACGGGTGAAGGAGCATCTGGATGGTCTGGTGGCAGACTACACGGCTAAGCACGAAAACAACGCCCCTGATGATACCGGTATGGCGTTCTCTCCCAAAGGTGGCGCATGCCGACCACGGAGTGCCAACAGCGGTGCTGTCAACGTGCTCGAAAAGCACCCGGGCTCATCGCCAACTCGCTCAAGTGCACCGGTGCTTCTTCCGTCCGATGTGTCGACCCAAGATATGCTCCTAATGACGTCCGATGAGGCTCGCACAGCTGAGGGAGACTTCCGAAGTTCGCTGGCGGCCAAGGTGCTACTGCAGGTACACAAATACTGCGTCGGGGACGCCTTGTCTGACAGAGGCGACTCGTCAGTCAAGGTAACCCTCAAGTCTGGTACTGGCACCACCGAAATCAGATGTCGGCGATCGGTGGCCTCTTGCGACCGCTGTGGTGCGGTCTACTGGGGCTCCATCAACAGCGATAACTTCCCAAGGGTGTGCTCGTGCAAAACTCGGCTGGGGCTCGTGCCAAAGGTAGCAAGTCTCTCATCCCAGTCGAAATCGACCAAGCACTGAAGGAAGAGTACAGCGACCGGGAGATCATGCCCTGCTTCGTCGAAGAGAACGTAGAGTTACTTCTCGAGAGTGAGAACGAAGAGTACAAGCAGGTGGCGAAGCACCGCTCCGGTCGTCAAACGAGCCACAACGAGAGGTCCTGTCCCGCAGCGAGGAGCTCTCGGCAGCCGCCTCCCCGCAGTACCCCGAAAACAGCACAAGCTGGAACAAGATCAAGGACGCTTGCGACGCTTCGACCACAGTGGTCGCTGGCACGGAGCGCTGCGGCAGCGACACGACGGGCGCCGCGTCCCGAGCTTTCATCTACGACTGTCCCCTGTGGGCGTACGACCAGGGTGGTGATGAAGGTGCCAGTAAAGACACTTGAAGCAGCACAGCACTGCCCAGCTGTGACCAGGTGTCCACTGACACCCTAGTGGCTGCTTCCGTCGCGGAGATAGCCTCCTACGCGGCCGCCACTACACTGCACCCGTGGTCCACCACACTGAGGGCGGCAGCGGCTGCAGCAGAGGCCAGCGTACATGGGGTCACTGCCACTGGAGCTGGGGCTGACGCTGAGCTGCCAGGTTTAGAGGCTACTGCAGGCGGAAATTCCCCACTGACACCTCAGTGGCTGCTGCCATCGCGGAGATAGCCTCCAACGCGGCCGCCACTACACTGCACCCGTGGTCCAGCACACTGAGGGCGGCAGCGGCTGCAGCAGAGACTGGCGTACATGAGGTTACTGCCACCGGACCTGGGGCTGTCGCCGAGCTGCCAAGTTCAGAGGCTACTGCAGGTGGGAATTCCTGGGGACCTTTCCTGGCGACCTCCCTGGCGATAGTGGGACCCAAGATGGGGGCGGTTATGTCCTCTGGAGACCATGACGAGGGTGACATACTGTGCAGCCCGCTCAGATGCAGACTTCACTACGGTGTACATGGGGGGGGGGGGGTGCCTCGCAAGCCGGTGTTCAAGCAGGGCTGGCCGGCTGAGACTGGCGCTGGCAGGAGACCTCTCGGTCAAGCGCAGCAGCGAACGCGCAGTCACAGACCGAGAGCGCACACACTCGATGATGATTGTGGTGACAGCTAGTGAAGATGTTGTTGTTGTTCACCTATTGATAGTGGCGCTTACCCACTATGAGGGATTGGCCAAGAATCGCGTGGTTTTAAAAATTACTGTTCAAATTTGGTATAATGGAGGTATAACAAAAAGATTCCCGATAGCCTAGGAAAGAATGGTGCCTAATGAAATGCATGCAAATATTTACATAAACGAATGTAGTTTTAGAAAAGAGCAATATTCTGATTTTATACGTATTAATTATGTGGACATGTTAGGTTAATAACACTGGTTAATTAGTTAACCTATAGGTTTCATCAATATAGTCCCGGACGGTCGCGCATACTGTCGCATTATAGATACCAGAAATGGAAGCTCCAAAACACAAAATGACAGGCACAAACAAGTCCATAGCAATACCGTGTAAAAGTATTTCTAAACGGGATTTTCGTAATGTGTTAAACCACCTGCAGGTCAAAAAGAAATGATCTATTTTTTCCAGTTCTTCATAGAACGCGCACAGTGGCGAAGGTGCATGAGCAGACCTGTGTTTATAGAAATTTAGATTTGGTCCGCGGCAACGGAGCCTTGTGATAGCTACTTCTTGTTTACGAGTGTGGCAAAAGTCTGTTCGCCAGGGATATAATAAATGGCGATATTCTGTAGAGTTTGTTAGTGCTGAACCTTTAAAAACTTCCATAAGCGTACGTCTGTGGAATCTAGCAGCAGTCACATAAGCGGATGATGGACAGTGCGGTAGAATCAGTTTGCTGATTGACTACTTAGCTAAGGAATCGGCTATTTCATTTAGAAATAAACCTGTATGTCCAGGCACCCAAACTAATCGTACTTTTCTCGAATGCGCCGGTGCTAGTGCACGGAACGCCTGTGTTACTTGATTATCAGCACCAACAGAAAGTGCCGCACAGAGAGATAGGGAAACTGTTATTATGACAGCTGATGTGATTGCTGTTTCTAACTTGCATAAGGCGAGCACTACTGCCAGAAATTCAGCCATGAAAAGGGGTATGAAATCGGGGAGTCGAGGGAAATAAATCCAATATAAAATTGGGCTGATAATACCAGCTCCTGACTTTTCGTCAAATTGCGATGCGTCTGTAGCAATAATAACGTTCGTTGTAATACTGTGCAGGTGATCTTGTAGTAAACCAACCAAAATATGATGGGGAAGTAATTTGGCATTTTTAGGAAAAATGTCGTCAAACGTATTTTCCACTGGAGCTGAATTATCACGACTCGGCATGATGTCGCATATACGTACGTTTAGAGGCTCCAGTAAATTTTGCACAAATATAATTTGAAGGGTGTGAAATCGCGGCCATATAGCACCAAAAATGATTCCGGGGTGAAAATAAAGGCTGTTTCTGAATGTCGTAAATGTGACTCATAAATTCTCAAGAATGTATGAAGAGTGAGAAGGCAAATTCTGCAAGAAAGCGGATGGACCCTCGACTCGTGATACAACACATTGTTAGCAACAGTTTTAGGAAGGCCAAGGCATAAGCGCAAAGCTTCTCTTTCGAGAAGAATTAGAGGCCGCAACTGTAAGCTGGAACTCCAGAAAAAGTACACAACCACATTTCAAAATGGGACAAACGTACATGCGATATATCATTACCAATGTGTCTCTTCTCATACCTATGCGGTAGTTGCTTAGCCTACGTTCTCTGCCTTCTAATCAATTCTCACTCTCTCTCTCTAGCCTACGTAATATGCCAATGGCCCGCACACCTTTTCCGGTGATATATTCGATATGTGGTTGCCAGTTAAAAGATGTGTGATAAATTACTCCAAGGTATTTAAAAGATTCCACCTGTGGTATATCCTCATGATGGTAAGACAGAGAGATGTTCACAGGGTGTTGCAGCGGTAAAACAAGGAGGGCACATTTACTCGGATTAAGTAGAAAACAGTTGCCATCGAGCTAGCTCTCCAATATAACAAGGTAAGTCTGCAGCCGTTCATATAAGGTCTAAATGTTATCGGCCATTGCAAAAATTGCGATATTGTCTGCATTAATATAAGTTGTTATACCCTGTTCACGTGGCATGGTACTCATTAGTAAATTAAATAGCACCGGGGAAAGCACCGAGTCTTGCGGTACTTCCCTCGTTTGGGTATGAGTAGATGATGAAAACCCGTCTTTAAAACAATAAAATTTCCTTTGTGCAAGAAAATTGTCAACCCACGCTGCTATGTATGATGGAAAATCAAGGTATTCTAATCAATCTATCAAAATACAGTGCTCAACGGTATCATATGCTTAAGCGTTGTCTAAGGTAACTAAAGCTGCATATTTTTTGTGTAGCCGAACTAATTGAAGCCGACTTTCTAAATCAACGTGGGCATCACAAATTGAACAACCAGCCCTGAACCCAATTTGACAGGGGCTTAGAATCGACCTCATTGTAAAAAGTTCATTAATTCATATATTGGTGATTCCCTCAACCATTTTCACTAAGTTTGATGTCAGTGTGATCGTCCTTATGTTATCCAACATGTATGCTTCATTTCCATTTTTTAGCAACAATACAGTTTTGGCAAGTTTCCATTCTGGAGGTTTCCATGCGTTCCCTAATAAAATATTCACTAGTTCTAGCAAAAGATTAGGCGATTCCTGGAGTAAACATTTTAGCATAGAGTTCGTAATTCCATCTAGTCCGGGAGCTGTCCTCGGAAAGCATAATACTGTCTGACTCAATTCAGCTAAAGAAACTTCTGGAAATTCATGCAAATTTAGCATGACGGACCGAATAGCCGAAAGATTACCAGTGAAGCGGCGTTCTAAACCTTGCGCTATGTCGTCTAGAGAGGTGTTCATTTCTTGCGGCGTCAAGACACATGATTGCAACGTTAAAGGTGCTTGCAGTACTTTTATTGTCCGAAGATAAGCGAACAAAGCACGCTTATTTTTTTATTTAGAAAGATAATCAAAATGTCTACTGTCGTATTCTTCTTTCGCACGGTTCACTGTACGCTTAAATACGCCAGCAAAGAATTGATAGTTCTTCCAGTTTGTTGGGCTCTGATTATGAAGTTTTTATGAAGTTTCTTGGAGAATTATGATATCAAGAATAAAATTATTGCAAATGTAATCTAAGTCGGTTGAGGCTGTGAATATAGAACGGCAGTTCCACTGTAGTACCCTCAACTGACCTATGGTGTTGAGAACACCGCAGAGGCGCATGTCGCACCCTTGTTATCATCTTCACGCGAAATAGCTGATTCATTTCGTTTAGATTTGGACCTGAGATCGGTGAGGATAGGGGATCTGGTACGTTTATAGTTCGTATATCGAGTTCCATATATATAGCAGTATTTGTGTTCGGCTGACGCGTATGTTGGTCCAAGTGCACCTGTGTTCCTGACTGCTTAGCCTTGCCTGCAGATGTAGAAAGTTCATCCAACATTACATTGCGTAGCTGAGTGGCATCGCTGGTAATGACCGATACTGCAGGTTCTGTACCAGTCTCTACTGTTTGCCCAAACTGACTTGAAAGGATTTGTATCACACATTCAGGAAGGTTAGATATGAGTTGATACATTGCCTTACTCACTGTCTTTGACACAGCAGTTTCAATAGCCTGCGATATATTTGAGTCCATATCGGAAGTGTAGCGCGCTGTAATGCCATAGTATTCAAAAGCCCTGTCTCTAACTATGTCAATGGCTTCCCTTCGAGAATGGTGGCGGTGGTGAAGAACTTCTAGGATTTAAACCTCCTGGGAACGAGCGGAACAGTCAGAGTGGTCGGCGCAGTGACTGCCACCACAGAGACAACAGTTTTCCGCTGTTGTAGATGAGGACAGAGACCCAGACGGACGATGATGGTTATGATAATGCATATATGAGAAGAAGCGCACAGGCAAATAACACAGGTATATTTCTTCGGGGTGTGTGACGATGGCATTTCAAACTGCCGAGAAATACACTTGCAGTTTAAATGTAGTAGTATTGAATATTGGGCTTGTTTGTACGAGGGAATTTCCGGTTACAGCCAGAAAACGATGAACACAGAAACAAGAGGAGCACAAACGAGCGCTGACTCGCAACAGGAATTTTTATTTAAAGAACACAAGAACGCGAAAAAGACCTGAAAAAAAAGCGTATCAACATTGTACAGAAATGTCCAAAAGGAATATAAAAAGTTACTTAGAGTATCACTTGAAGGCGCATGTGTTGAAAAAGTATGCGAACATTTTTTCAGTGAGACAGAACGATGGGCTAACTGACGCACGCTTAATTTGTTCGTTTAAAATGTGAAGCCTATACCACTTCCCCAGTTATCTGGGGTCTCTGCTTCGACGAAATGTATGTATCGGCAAAGACAGATGAACCGCCACATGTGCTGCAGTGCGATTCCAGATGCAAGGCAATTGAATTCCTGAGCGAATTCCTGTCCTCTATTAAACGCACAATAATGCGACAGCCTCTCTGCCCCACGCATGATTGCCCCCATGTGAGAGGGATCTGCTAAATGGTACCACGCTTGCAGAGCACAAACGTGGAAACATGAATACTTACACGGTCACTCGTTTCCTTGCAAGTTTAGTCTATTTTACTCCGTACCATTAAACAAATTCTACTGCTGTTTACTTACATGCGACCATAATTAAATATAATGGCGTTCATGGCAATACTACCGATAAATATAACTTTATTATATCCAACTAAGCTGACAGTTTTCTCACACATCTTTTAATATAAATGTTACATTAAACAGCACCATTATTTACGTATGTTTATGAGAGAAGAGTATATATGTATATCACTGTGTCTTGGCAATTGTTACTTCTTTCTTAGAATGAGGAATAGCTATTCTTATCTTTGATCATTTACTCTAATTTATCGAAGACGTGTTATTGCTAATATTCAACGTAAGATATACACAGTATGAATACTCTGCGCATGCTGAGCAGCCTCAAGAAAAACAACCTTACATAAAAGAGCTGCAAAGATTTTATGTTTTGTAGTAATCGAAAGCACTACGAAGTGTGTGTGCCCTTGCAAAGGGGCTTCACTGCAAAAGACGTGTTTAGAAAAGCGCCCGTCAAACCTCATCAACCAAAGCTCACTGGTACGAAGACCAAATCGTCAAATTTTTAACTTGAGTGACTAAAGAAGACCAATGCTAATTGTTATTATACAAATTTTTGAAAATCTCTCTAATGAAATTTCTCATAGCACCTAAATGCCACTCTGGAACCCCGAAATTTCATGGGAATAGAGCGAACTTTCTCTGATTATAAATTTTTACGCCACATTATACATACGCAGTCATGTTAGCTTATACTCAATCTTTGGGCTGCAATAAATGTTTTATTCAAACCAACTAGCCCAAATCGCCATTCTTCTTAAATGTTTTAAGGTCGTCTCCTTTGAGTTACGCTGACGTTTAGCAGGAAATTCAACAGATGGCGCTAGTTGTTGATGTCCAGATTTGCCGGACTTGGATGGTGAGCACGGTAAATCTACAAGCTTGGGTGGAGATTTGGCTTCTCTAAATAACACACTTTTCGGATTAAATTTCAGAACCTCGAAACATGTCCGAAGAGTCTTTCGCTCCAAGAAAACTAGGGGATTATTTTTGTATAATGGCTCCCCATAGTATAAAACACAGCAAATTCTAGAATCCGGCGCACAAACATACGGTGAAGAATAAATAGAATGTTCTCCGTAAGGACATTGGCGCGTCGACCAAATTTGCCACTTGATTGCCTTATATTTGTAATGTTTTATTTATTTTCACTTAAGGTAGTGTTTCTTCCTAATGTAGTATGCAACAAAGTCGTTTTGGAGAATCATTTCTTGGCAGTACTTAAGGGCATTGCTATGTGCAGAATTCAAAACGAAAATGATCCTTAAAATTTTGCAAACACTTAAGGTCGTTCGAATATGTTAAGATCCTAATTCTTATACTGATATGTGTGGTTTATTGTCTCAAAAGCACGATATGATTATGAGAGATGCCGTAGTGGAGGGCTCGCTCAATTTCGACCACCTAGTGTTCTTTAACATGCACCAAAATTAAAACCATAATGCTAATGATCGAACATATGATTGTAGTATTGCGTGCAAAGAGTGAATATATTCACGGGGTCATTACGTGGCCGAAGACAGGAGACTTTGCTTTGGAATTCAACTGTTTATTTGGGCGAATTTGTGCCCGGTAAAGGGAAAGTCCGATTACAGTGGCAATCTTGAACTGATAGTGGCGAACGGAGTGTCGGCCGTCGATCAACTACTGACAAGCGGCGAAGCGCGTCGGCATTTATACTCTTGTCGTCAAATGTTCTAGCGTTATCGTTGGCGGTGTCGTAGGTTGAAGAATAATCTGTACAGTTCACATAGTAGGCGTGATCTTGTCAAAATGATCTACTAGAGTCTGGAAGCTTCTTGAAAACTGCAGGCGCGGTTTGCGGTGAGAATTGTGTAGTGTTTATGAGTGATAAAAAAACTTGCGAAATGGAATGTGGCATTGCCGCCCTCTGAAAAAGGCATCGTCCCTATGCTTTAACTAAAGATTAAGGTACAACAATAATGCAAGAAAGTACAATTGATTTATTTATGGGGTTTAACGTCCCAAAACCACCATATGATTATGAGAGACGCCGTAGTGGAGGGCTCCGGAAATTTAGACCACCTGGGATTCTTTAACGTGCACCCAAATCTGAGCACACGGGCCTACAACATTTCCGCCTCCATCGGAAATGCAGCTGCCGCAGCCGGGATTTGATCCCGTGACCGGCGGAAGAAAGTACAATCAATAAATAACGATACAATAATTAAAAAAAAACACTGTTTCAGTTTGTTAACGCGCATGAAACGGCTTGAGGCACGCGACATGGACGACTTCTGGTCACGATCGGCGTCGTTGAGAAATCTTGATGCCGTCGGGGACAACCTCGTAATCAAGTTGGGCGAGACGTCGAACCACCCTGTAAGGTCCGGAGCACCGTCGCAGAAGCTTTTCACTTAGTTCTCGTCGGCGTATCGGCGTCCATACCCAAACTTCTGGAATTTCACAAAAGGTCGTCGAAGAATGTAACGGCGGCGTTCGGTCGTCTGTTGATAATTAATATGGAGACGCGCGAGTTGTCGGGCTTCTTCGGCGCGTTGAAGGTTCTCACTCACTTCGAGGTTTTCTTCGTCGGTGAGGTTGGGTAGCATGGCATCGAGCGTCGTTGCCGGGCTTCTTCCGTAGACCAATTTGTATGAAGATATCTGCGTCGTCTCCTGCACCTCCATGTTGTATGCAAAGGTCACGTATGGAAGAATGGCGTCCCACGTTTTGTGTTCGACATCGACGTACATTGCCAGCATGTCGGCGATCGTCTTGTTAAGCCGCTCGGTGAGACCGTTGGTCTGTAGGTGGTACGCTGTCGTCCGGTGGTGGTTTGTCTGGCTGTATGCCAAGATCGCTTGAGTCAAGTCAGCAGTAAATGCCATTCCACTGTCGGTGGTAAGGAACTCCAGGGCGCCGTGACGTAGGACGTTATTTACAACGAAGAACTTAGCTACCTCGAATGCACTGCCGTTGGGAAGGGCTTTTGTCTCGGCGTAGAGAGTGAGGTAGTCGGTAGCTACCACAATCCACTTGTTTCCGAAAGGCGACGTCGGGAACGGCCCCAGTAGGTCTATACCAATTTGCTGCAAAGGTCGGCAAGGTGGTTCAATTGGCTGAAAAGTCCCGCTGGCCTTGTCGGCGGTGTCTTGCGTCGCTGACAGTCGCGGCATGTCCTCACATAACGAGTGACGTCGGTGGTAAGACGTGGCCAGTAGTACCTTTCTTATATCCTCGCAAGCGTGCGAGAAACACCGAGGTGCCCTGCCGTCAGATCGTCATGCAGGGTCTACAGGAATTCCGGTCGCAGAGCTGAAGGCACCACCAGGAGGTACTTAGCTCGAAGCGGTGAAAAGTTTTTCTTTTGTAGAAGACCGTTTCGCAGGAAGAACGACACAAGTGCGCGCTTGAACACCTTCTGGACTTCAGCGGTCCTGCCTTCGAGGTATTATATTAGGGCCTAAAGTTCCGGGTCGGCCCGCTGTCGTTCAGCGATGTCGTCGGTAGCTATCATTCCCAAGAAGTAGTCGTCATCCGGGTCGTCGGGTGGTGGTTGGTCGACAGGTGCACGAGAGAGACAGTCGGCATCGGAGTGTTTCTTGCCGGACTTGTAAATGACAGTAATGTCATATTCTTGAAGTCTCAGGCCCCATCGTGCGAGGCAACCTGAAGGGTCTTTCAAGGTGGCTAGCCAACACAAGGCGTGGTGGTCGCTCACAACTTTGAAGGGCCTGCTATAGAGGTAGGGGCGAAATTTCAACGTAGCCCAGATGATGGCGAGGCACTCCTTTTCTGTTGTGGAATAATTGGCTTCTGCTTTGGATAGCGATCGGCTGGCGTGACTAATAACCCTTTCAGGTCCGTCAGTGTGTATTTCTGTCTCGGTGAATTCGTCGAAATGGGCAAGTAACGGAGGCGTCTGGAGGGGATGTTTAAGCTCCTGGAAAGAGTGTTCCTGTGGCGTTTCCCACTTGAACTCCACGTCGGCCTTGGTAAGGTTAGTGAGAGGATCGGCGATGCGGGCGAAGTTTTTCACGAACCGCCTATATTAGGCGTACCGGCCCAGAAATTGGCGCACCGCCTTCTTGTCAGTGGGCGGCGGGAAGTCGGCGATGGCTGCTGTTTTCCGTGGTTCAGGACGAGCTCCAGACTTTTAATAACGTGCCCTAGAAACAAGAGCTCCTCATACGCAAATCTGCACTTTTCTAGCTTCAGTGTGAGTCCGGACGTCTTGATGGCTTGAAGTACAGTTTCAAGGTGCCGTAGATGCTCGTCGAAACTCGAGGAAAACACGACGACGTCGTCCAAGTAAACAAGGCAAGTCTGGCACTTCAATCCTGCCAGTACTGTATCCATAATGCGTTGAAAAGTTGCAGGCGCTGAGCAAAGACCGAAGTACATCACCTTGAACTCGAACAGGCTGTCCGGTGTTATAAACGCCTTCTTCTCTCGGTCTCTTTTGTCAACTTCGATTTGCCAATACACACTCTTGAGGTCCATTGACAAAAAGTACTTGGCGTTATGAAGCCGATAAAGTGCGTCGTCTATTCGTGGGAGAGGATACACGTCCTTTTTTGTGATTTTGTTCAGGCGGCGATAATCGACGCAGAAACGTAGGGTCCCATCCTTTTTCTTCACTAACACCATGGGGTATGTCTATGGACTTTTGGACGGCTGGATAATGTCATTCCGCAGCATTTCATCAAATTGTCTCTTCATGGCCTCACGTTCTCGCGTCGAAACTCTGTACGGACTCTGACGGAGTGGTCTGGCATTTTCTTCGGTTAAGATGCGACATTTCGTGAATGGGCTTTGCCGAATTTTCGATGACGACGAAAAGCAATCTTCGTATTGCAGGAGCAGGGCCTTGAGCTGTTCTTGCTTATGGTTCGGAAGTCTGCGATTGACATTGAAAGCTGTGGGAGGGGCTTGGTTCCTCTGAGCAGGTTCCAGAGAATCGGTGAGGGCGAAAGCACTGGTAGCTTCGACAATTTCTTTGATGTATGCGCCCGGTTTCCTTTGTTCACATGTTTATACTCATTGCTGAAATTCGTGAGCATAACCGTTGCTTTGCCTCCCCGCAGCTCTGCAATTCCTCTTGCGACGCAAATATTTCGGGTGACCAACAGATGCTGACTGCCTTCAACGACGCCTTCCAAGTCAGGTGATTTAGGAGCGCCGACTGAAATAATCACGCTTGAGCGAGGCGGAATGGTGACTTATTCTTCCAGCACATTCAAGGCACGGTTTCATGACAGCGTGCGCGGCAGTAGTGCTTCTTATGTGGATAATGTTATCGACTTTGTTTTTACGTTGATGACAGCACCATGGAGGCATAAGAAGTCCATGCCAAGGATGACATCTCTCGAGCAACGCTGTAGGAATACAAAGTCTGTAGGACAAATACGGCCGTTAATGGTGACTCTCGCTGTGCAGATTCCTGCATGCGTTACGAGATGATTTCCGGCTGTGCGGGTTTCAGGGCCTTCCCAAGCTGTTCTAACTTTCTTTAACTTCGCGGCGAACGACCCACTGATAACGGAGTGTCAGCTCCAGTATCGACGAGAGCGGTCACACTGTGGCCGTCGATAAAAACGTCGAAGTCGCTAGTTCGCCGTCTCGCATTTCAGTTAGGGCGTGGCGTCGGGTCATGGCTGCGTCGGCTTGTTCCGCTGCTTCCATGTTGCGTCGTCAGGTCACCTTCGGTAAGTGAGGTTTCGCCGTCAGGGCTTTGCCTGGTTCGCGTTGTACTCGGAAAGCTCCGTCGCGGCATCGTCGTCGGAGGAGGATCTTCGGTAGTTTGTCGCACAGCAACCGCACCTCCATCGGTTGCTGCCCTTTGTTTCCCGGATACGGGCTAGGAGACCGGCCCCGCGTTCGGCCAGAGTACTGCTTGTGGTGCGGTGACATGCGATGGCTGGGCGACGGCGAACGGGAAGGACTTCGTGGTGTCCACCGAGTTCCTGTCAGGTAGTCGGCGATGTCTTGTGGCCGTTCTCCTGGCTGCGGACGTGGTGCATTGACGGCGAAGCCACGCTGTCCCATCTGTCGGTACTGGCAACGGCGGTATGTCTGCCCGGCCTCGCCACAGTGGTAGCAGAGCGAGCGGTGGTTAGGGGTGCGCCAGACGTTGGTTTTCCTCGGTGCACTGCGCTGGCCCGCTGGCGAACGGTAGGTCGTCGGTGGCCCGGGGTGCTGGCGGCGGTGGCGTCTGGCGACGGAAGTGCAATAGGGCGGCGTTTTGGCGTGCGCGCGGAGGAGGGGCGTGGCGGCGGGCTGCAGCAGAATAGCTCATGACTTGCAGCTGCGGATCTTGAGGCTGAGGAACGCCCAGCGATTGCTGGATCTCCTGGCGCACGACGTCCGCGATGGATTCCACGTGAGGCTGCGCTGAAGGAAGTAATTTTGGCAGCTCCTCTTGCACGATCGCTCAGATAGTTTCACCAAAGTCAGTGGTTTCTAGCGCTGGATTGGTGGTGTAGCTTGTAGACGAGAAGCTATGGTTATATTGCCGCGTGCGCATCTCGAGTGTCTTCTCTATCGTAGATGCTTCTGAAATGAATTCGGCGACCATCTTTGGCGGGTTTATGATTTGGCCGGCGAAGAGTTCCCGCTTTACTCCTCGCATGAGCAGACGGACCTTCTCCTCGGACATGTCGGAGTCAGCGTGGTGGACGAGTTTAATCATATCTTCCTTAAACAGCACGACGTTCTCTTTTGGCATCTGCATGCGGGTTTCGAGGAGGGCTGCAGCCTATTCCTTGCGCACCACACTTGCGAAAGTGGTGAGGAACCTGACGCGAAAGAGGTGCCACGTTGTAAGGCTTCGCTCTTGATTTTCGAACCAGGTCCGAAGAGCATCTTCTAAGGCGAAATACACATGCCGGAGCTTGTCATCGTCTGTCCAGTCATTGAAGGTGGTGCCGTGGTCGAACCTTTCGATCCAGCTTTCCGGGTCTTCCAGCGACAAACCGCGGAAAGTTGGCGGCTGTTTGGGTTGCCGGAGCAGGAGTGGTGCAGGCTGAACGGGGGCGGTCATGGTTGCAGTAGTTGATGTCGGGATCCGGGTCTGCGTTGCTGCTTCAGGAAGGGGCCCATACTTTGGTTGTAGTCCCCTCTGCCTGCGGCTTGTTCGCTGTTCAGGGTTAGCGTCTGCTTCTTCTTTGCCGCTTGGGCTGGGGTCACGGCTTGAAGGGGGCGTCCGGTTCATCAAAGAAGCAGCACCTCCACCAGATGTCATGGAGTCGTGACGTGGCCGAAGACAGGAGACTTTGCTTTGGAATTTACATACTTATTTGGGCAAACCTGTTCCCAGTAAACAGAAAGTCCGATTACAGTAGCAGTCTTCGACTGATAGCGTTTAGGAGAATTTTATTTCCGGATATATCTTACACAGCTTATGTGCACACATAAAAATGGACAATGATGAACAATGCGTATGTACAATGCAAGCTGCTTTATACAGCAAAAGAACTTATCGCGTATGCAGTGACGTACAATGCAAAAATTATTCAACAAAGACAGGACATTCGTGACATCGAGATGAAGAAACTTAAATAAACATTAAGGCTATATGAACAAACAAGGGGAGGTCATTCACAGTGTAGCGTGATATTTTGCGTTCACCTGTGAGGACATTTTTCTCTCGTGCTCAAGAACAATATTGCACAAAAAGACATGTTTCTAAAGAAGAAAACAAAATACACACTGTAATGCCACAGTGGTACAAGCTCTAGCCCACCTCTTCAATAGGGGAGGAAAGGCATGGACACTCTGTTTTTTTTTACAATAATAAATCGCGTAGACCACCGGCGGAGGAAAGCCTCCTCTCCCAGCATGACTAGTTCTGCGTTAAGATGCATAAGCATTATGTTTCTTAGCCGATGTAGTAGGGGAAACATGGCTCTCTGGGGGCGTTACCTCAGGCAGGCCAGTCCCCTTCGTTTCCATAAGACGAAGGCTCCGATAGCCATTAAGAGTACGACAAAGTTATCTCTGGGGCTAGACCTTCACTGCATACTTGTTTGGAACATCCTGGTAACCATGCGCCAAAAGGTGCGCGCTACTATACATTCATGGAAGACATGGTTCAGTGTTTCGAAGCGACCGCATTGTGGGCGTGGGGCGGAGGGCGCCACGGCCCACGCCGCAAGGTGGTCGGCCGTTGTTAAAGCCCCCCCCCCCCCCCATTTCCTGAGCCAGTTTAGGTCGCGGACCTCGGAGGGGAGAGACGTGTTTGTAAGAGTCCAGCGTCTTTTCGCCCGGCATTTCCGGCGTTGTTCTTCAGAAAGGCTTTTAAATGCTGTTGATTCGCTCATGTCGGTGGGGGACATTTCCATAAGTTCTTGAACTAGAAATTCGCTTCGACACTGTTGCAAAGATTTTATAACATGTGCGTAATACTCTGGTGGCTGCTCAGCAGCTGGACCCGTGTCGTTTGTTAAACCAAAAGTCTTCTAGAAGTTCCTAGCAGATACACTACAAGTTGCCTGCCTCGATACGATGAGTTCTCTAAGAGTGCGAAAGTGTTTTTGAGAGCCAACATGCGGTACATTACATCAAAGTTGGGTACATTGAGCCCTCCCCATTTTACTGGTAGGCGGACCAACGCTCTGGCAGCAGCTTCGGCGTGGCCATCCCGAAAAAAAGAGCCGCACGCAGTAGCCACTCTCAGCAAAACCCGTAGAGGTAGTCGGGCAATTCTGGCTACATAAAGCAGTGGAGCTGTTATGCAGGATTTAATTAGATAAGCTATTTCAGTAAAAGGTAGTTGAAACGTTCTGGCGACTTCAATGCGTCTGTCCATTTTGTAGTGGATTTCTTTCCATGTGGTGCGGGCTACCTCACCAGTCGAAAGGAAAGTTACACCTAAAGACTATAGCGCCTTGGACGATTTGGACGTCATCAGGAAACTCTTCAATGTTCATCCCAAAGCACAATACTTTGCTTTTTCCGGGATTAAGACGTGCTCCCGACAGGTAACTATACGTGTAGAATATTCGCAGAAAGGCTCTGTAGCTATCTATGTTCCGAATAAACAACGAGATGTCATCAGCATATACCGCTACTTTAACTTCGCCTAAGCCTGGTAGAGGGAAACCACGTATCGAAGTGCATTTGTGAATTTGTTTCAATAATGGATCTGTGCATAATACAAAGAGAATTGCGGAAAGGAGACAGCCTTGTCGAATGCCCCTACTTACTGCAATAGGTTGAGATGTATAGCCATTCACTACTAATGACGTTTCTAAGTCTGTGTAGAGTATGTGGAGGGTGTCGATTAGACGTGCTGGGAAGCCATAAAACTCAAGCACAGCGAAGAGATAGTTCAATTTTACGCGATCAAAAGCTTTTTCCTGATCCAACGAAACAAAAATGCCAGATATTTGTGTTCTTGTAGCGTACGTAAATAAATCGCGAGTCAGCGCCAGCGAGGAATAGCTCGTATGACCTGGGACACAGCATGTTTGTATGTCGCTTACTATTTCCGGTAGAATGGTTGTTATGCGGTTTGCAAGAATGGCTGTCAATATCCTAGCATCCATGTTAAGTAGAGAAATGGGCCTCGACGCTCTTGGAACGGACGGCTCTCCCTCGCTTTTAAGCAAGAGTATAACTCTGCTCTCACGAAACGTATTCGGTCTGATTCTGTCAGCAAGAAGCCCATTTAGCATTGTCAAAAAGTGGTCTTGTATTGTTTCAAGGAAGGTTTTGTAGAAACTCAAAAGTATCCCGTCAGGGCCGGCGGCTTTGATTGATTGATTGATTGATTGATATGTGGGGTTTAACGTCCCAAAACCACCATAAGATTATGAGAGACGCCGTAGTGGAGGGCTCTGGAAATTTCGACCACCTGGGGTTCTTTAACGTGCACCCAAATCTGAGTACACGGGCCTACAACATTTCCACCTCCAGGGCCGGCGGTGGCGGTTGTGTTCATGCGCTGAAGCATGATGCGTAATTCATCCAGTGTCGCTGGGCTGCACAGACCATCGCGGAGCTCCTCTGGTACGCGGGAAGTTCCCTCGCAAATCTCATTAACTATGGTGGTATAGTTCACGCCGTTTGCGTTCTCCGCCCTGAAAAGATTCGAAAAATGTGTTTCAGAGACCCTAATTTTGTCTTCTGCTCGTGTAGACTGTTCGCCGTTCGGCAACTGAACGAAAGGGACATGCATTTGTTCACTCAAGGAGCCGTTGCGAACATTTTGAAGAAGAGCTGGATCTGCAACCGGTCGTCTGTTGATAAAAGACTGCGCAGCTGTGCGCGAACTTAGACGTAGCAAAAGTTCGTACCGCGCCTTTAACTGATCGAGATAGTCGTGCATTGCGAACGTCAGCGTCTCGCCTCTGCGTACAATGCGCGCTTTTCGTAGCGAGTCGTTTATATCTGTCGTCTGGCGCACTTTCCTTTCGCGCCCCACTTTGATAAGCTCGGCGCATCAACTGTGTTTCAATGCGTCCCAGTTACGGGGTTCAGGCGGCCTTTTGCATGCTTGCTCTAGTGGATTGCGCAGTAATGCTACGCTTTCCGGGTTGTGCACGAGTGTGGTGTCCATTTTTCAAAGGTTTCTAAATGTAGTGGATTGTTCAAAGAAAAGTTTTACACACAGTGGTAAGTGGTCTGTAATGCATGGAACGTCCGGTGGGAAATGTAGGACCTCGCAACTAAGGACATGTGTGGCTAGCACTTCAGAAAAAATAGAAGCGGTCTAGCCGGGTCATGTTGGGACCCCGTTGCCATGTTGCAACGAAGTCATTTCCGTGAATGTAGACCCACGCATCCCTGAGTTTGAAATTGCGGATGAATTGTCGCAATGCGCTAACTCCGCTATATTGTCTGCTTTCTCTGCGTCCGCGCGCATCTCTGTCGGTGTCCTCAACACAGTTAAAATTCCCTACTAAGAAAGTAGGGTAGCTGTCAAACATAAATGAGTCGAGTGAATTGAAAAAATCGACCGTGCCCCCCCGTTGAGCTGGGGCATATATTACGAGCGCCCTTACTCGTCTGCCGTGGAGGTCAAAGTCTACTGCTAGTATGCGGGCGTCAAAATAATAAACACAGTGTGCCCTTCGACATAACGCTGGTGTCAAGAAAACAGCAACGACTCCGCACATCTTTGAATCAGTCAGCGAAAAAAAGGCTTCGACACAAAAATGTGAACAAAAGGGTTGCACATCAAAAGGGGTTCTGAAATTACATTCCTGTAAGAAGAGGATGTCGACATGACGTGACCTTGCGAAGTGCATGACTTCTCTCTGCTTATCTTGGCGTCTGAAATCCTTTGATTGAATGATATGTAGGGGTTAACGTCCCAAAACCACTATATGATTATGAGAGACGCCGTAGTGGAGGGCTCTGGAAATTTCAACCACCTGGGTTCTTTAACGTGCACCCAAATCTGAGCACAAGGGCCTACAATATTTCCGCCTCCATCGGAAACGTCTGAAACCCCTGACGCTTAAGGAGAGAAAAGGCACCGTAGCCATTTTGAAGAAGGGAGAGTGCGCGCATACTTCAGAAAAACCCCTGCAGAGGGTGGGGCGAGCGCTCAACGAGTGAACATTACTAAAGAGAGAAATGCTCTGATGTCGTCAGAGCATTGGCAAATTTTTGGGACTTACTACTGTCTGTAGAGCCCTCAGAGTCCGTGGTCGGTGGGTGGGCTGGTTTGGTGGCTGGACGGTCTATTTCCATGGCGCTGGCACCGACACTCGCATTGGCGGCCGCACCTGTAATCTGGTAAATGGGGTTTGACAGGCCCAGTTTCGGGTCTGAGCCCAGTGCTTGCTGGCACGGGCACTCGTCGTTGTCAGTGGCATAATCACCGTTGTGGCCTTGTCTGGGCCGATGACCGGAGCGTCTGCACGTCGCGTTGTTCGGGTGTCGCGTCCCATCGAAGCTTTCGGCGCCACGGAGCTGCTGGTGGTGCCAAATGTGTTAGAGCTGTAGCTCTCATGGTCTCTGCTAAGTACGGGCACTCGGGCTTCGGCTTTGAATGAGCTGTGTTCTTCATAGGCGTCTCACGAGAGGTTGCTGGTCTCGGACGGGGCGTGAAGAGTTGACGAGGCTTTCTCAGACAGGGGAGGCAGGTCTCCTGCGTCTTGTGGTTCAGCATGGGCGTCAGTGTCGCTTGTGTCAGTGTCGCTCACAGGCTTGAACGCCGGATAATCATCTTGCATTGCGGGCGTGAGGTCGGTGCACGCTTGTGCTTCGGTTGCCGCTGCTGCAGCCGCTGCGAAGGACTTCAGGCATACGCAGTCCGCTGTTGCATGGCTGCCCGAGCACTTGCGGCGCGGTTCTGCGCATCCCTCTGTGGCTGTGGCATGTCCAACCACGTTGCAGCGAGTGCAACGGGGCGTGGCACAATCTTTGGCGATGTTGCCAGCATTCCTGCACTTAGAGCACACTTTCTTGACACCCCGATAGTCACACATGACACAGTAGCCTTGAACTGTCAGAAAGTTTGGTATTTGGCTTTTCATTTCCAATCACGCCACACGGACACTTGTGCCAACCCCAGGGCGGCCCTTGAACACTGGCTCGTAGATATTTTGCACATTGCCGTAGGCGAAGAGAGCAGTCGCTAGGGCTGCGTCGCTTACCCACAGCGGTACCCGGAAGACTGTGACGTGGACTATTTCAGGACCTACGCTGACTAGTGGAACTGATTCACCGTTCAAGAGAATGGCACCCCGGCTCTTCAGCTTGGTGACTGCATGAACGTTTGCGGCTGCGGCGCCGAACTTTGCACCTCCCATGTGCTGGAGGGACTTGATACCGGCTGGGCCGGTTACTGCTTAGAGGGCATCTATGATGTCGTTGACAGTGCTCCGTTCTGGAGCGCTGAAGTTAAAGCAATGAGCTTTCGGCGGTGGCGCTGCGAAAGCCATCACACTTCCGTTCAGCCCTGGCTCCCACGGCTTGCGCTGTGGTGCCCGGGCGTTGGCTCACGATGAAGGCCTGGACAGAGCCCGAGGGGGTTCCAGGGGTGTTGCATCCGCCGGAAGAGAAAAGACCAAGTCCTTACAGAACACCTTTATTTACGGTACTGCATGCTTGCAGCACCAAGCAACGATTCCCACAACAACAGAACAAGAGCCAGAATCTATACGCCCACCAGCCACTCGCGCATGTACGATAACATGGTGACGTCACTAACACTGTTCATCGGCGATGACTTTCACGCACCGTAATACAGATAACAACACAACACTTCCTTCATCACTAGATCAAAAACGGTCGTAACACCAACGCTCAGGAGGCCGCCTTTCCCGGTCGCTCCGTTTCAGAGGAATTGCATTATTATTTTCTGTTAACCCCGGGTCCGGCGGCCTTTGTTCAACCTGAGGGTCCGGTTGCACCACAGGCAGTGGAGGAGAGGCAACCTCGGAGGCGTGTGGCAGGCATATTTCACGACGTGGGGTTCGGTCGTCGAGCACAGAATATCGTAAATGATCAGCATGTACAAAACGCACTTGGTTTCCAATAACAACCAAATACGTAGTTGCAGACTTAACTCGCGTAACTTTTCCCGGCAGCCATTTCACCGATTCTCCTCGCACGGAAAGAACCAACACACGGTCACCGACCCCAAAATATCGCGGCTTCGCTCTGCACTTATCGGCTGACTGTTTCATCCTTTCTACTTTCTCGGTCATGGCCTTTGTCAGAGGCGGCCGCACCAAAGACAGCCTGGTACGCCACTGTCTTCTCAAAAACAGTTCAGCCGGTGTCTTTCCAGTGAAGGTATGCGGCGTTGTGCGATAGCACAAGAGAAAGTTATCTATTCTGTGCTAGAGTGCTCTTGCACTGCCCTTTTCTTTGTCCTCCAACAACTGTTTAAACAGGGCCGTCTTAGTTGTTTGTACCACCCGCTCCACCGCCCCGTTGGACTACGGGCGGTACGGGGGTGTGAACGTGTGCTTTACACCTTGCGCTTTTAGAAAGCTTTGAAATTCATCAGCCCCGAATTGCGGTCCGTTATCTGTTACTACTTCTAAAGGAAGTCCGTGCGCGGCAAACAAAGACCGAACCACTGCCACTGTCATAGTAGCAGTCGTCGTGCTACGTACTTTAACTTCTAGCCACTTACTGTAAGCATCAACTGCTAATAGGAACATTTTACCTTCCTTCTCGGCGAAATCAAGATGCACCCTTTCCCATGGGTGTTCGCACAATTTCCACGGGCTCAAAGGCGCTAGCTGTGCTGCTGTCTGTACGCTTTGACAAACGCTGCATTTTCGCACGGTTTTTTTAATGCATCATCAATTCCTGGCCGCCAAATCATTGACCTTGCAACCATTTTCATCTTTGTGATCTCGATGTGTTGTTTGTGCAGCAGATTCATGACGACACTCTGCAAACAATTTGGAATAACTACCCTATTCGTCCAAACAACGCAACCAGCATCAACAGAGAGTTCGAACCGTCGCACCCCGAATGGTTGCAGTTCTTGAGCGACAGCTTTTGGCCAGCCGTGCCAAATCAAGTCGCGCACTACTGATAGTAGCTTGTCGCGCGTTGTTTCACGCTCTATATCTTTTGCTGTCAGCGGTAGTTCGTCCAGAGTGGCAAAATAAAAAATGTCTTCATTTTGCTCATAGGTCTGGGGCAATGGCAGTCTAGATAAAGCATCTGCGTTACTGATTGCCGTGCCCGGCTTATGTGCAATCTTATAGCTGTAGTTAGCTAGGAAAACAGCCCATCGGTGTACTCTAGCTGTGGCTACAGCACTAGCTTTCCTTTTCGGGTCGAAGAGCACGGTGAGAGGTTGATGGTCGGTAAGAACCTTAAACGTTCGACCATACAAGTAGTTATGAAATCGCTTCAGACAAAACACAATGCTCAAAGCTTCTTTCTCTATTTGGCTGTAACTACGCTCCGCATGTGATAGTGATCGCGACGCAAATGCTATTGGCTTCTCTGTGCCACCCACAACATGCGACAACACAGCTCCCAAACCGTACTCGTCGGAGGCGTCACACGTTAGCTGTATTTCTTTGTTGACATCATACAACTCAAGCACATTTTCGTTAGTAAGCATTTCCTTACAGGTTCTAAATGCCTCATCACATTGGCGTGACCAATCCCATGCTGCTTCTCGACGCAACAAGTTATGCAGGGGCTCTAAAACCGTAGCCAGATTTGGCAAAAATTTTGAGTAGTAATTTACCAAGCCCAAAAAGGCTTTGAGCTGAGTCACGTTGTCCGGTTTTGGCGCCTGCTTGATGGCAGCTACTTTATTCGCTGTAGGATGCAACCCATTCTGGTCAACTTCATGACCCAGGTATCTGATTCGTTCTTGGAAAAGCTTACACTTCTCAGTGTTGACCCGTATGCCATGTTCTCTTAGGCGTATGAGCACCTGCTCCAACCTGTCATGGCACTGCTTTCTATCTGCGCCTGCGATGACAACGTCATCTAAGTAACAGGCCGTTCTTGAGAGGCCGTGTAGGATCTGATCCATCACGGCCTGGAACACCGCCGGTGCACAGGCTACGCCGTATGGCAAGCGCTGGAACCTGAACAGCCCAAGGTGGGTATTGACAGTGAGCAGTTCTTGTGCTCGCTCGTCCAATTCGAGCTGTAAGTACGCCTTGGACAAGTCCAGAACCGAAAAGACAGTTCCACCATGTAAAGTTGCAAAAATATTTTCCGGCAGAGTGAGCGGGTACTGGTCTACCTCAATGGCAGGATTTACTGTGACATGGTAGTCACCACATAGCCGAAGCTCCTTGCAATTTTTCTTGGGCACGATCACCAGAGGTGTCGCCCACGCACTGTGCCGCACCTGGTAAATGACTCCAGCTTTTTCTAAGCTTGCCAATTCTTGCTCGACTTGTTCGCGTAGCGCATACGGCACTGATCGCGCCTTACAGAATACAGGTGAAGCGTTTTCTTTAACAACAATGCTCGCCTTGAACCCTCTTATCGCTCCGTAACCCGGCTTAAACACTTCGCGGTGTCAGTCAAGGGAGTTTCTTTTGTCAGTGCCTTCACTTGCATAACTTCATGCTATCGGATTTTGATTTTATTCGGCCAGTTACGGCCAAACAACGTAGGCCTTCTTGCACATTTCGTCTCTTTGACAATTACTAGCGGCAAATGAAAGCACTGCTCGTGGTATTGCACTTCAACGTCAATGACGCCTTTGGTATCAACGGGTGTGCCGTTATATGTAACAAGTCTGACATCTGTTTGCCTGAAATTTGCCCCAGGAAAACACTTCGCGCACTCTGCTTCGGACATAATAGAAACTGCCGATCCCGTGTCTAGTTCCATGGGTACCTCTTTCCCGTTTAGTCTTACATTTATTACAATGGCACGGTTGCCCGAACGGTTATCGGTGTGACAAAGCGTTAGCAGTTCAGTGTCCAACGAGTGCTGCTCTTCTAGCTGATGTACAACCCTGCTATTACACCTATTCGCGACATGGCCATTCTTTTGACATTTATAACACCTGCTGTTCAGAAAAGGACAACTTACAGGTGCGTGTGGTCCACCGCATCGCTGACAGATAGTCTTAGTCCGTGTCACCGAAGTCTTTGTGTTGCCGGAGCCGTGGCCGGTGCATGCCCCACTTTGTGAACTCCGACGCAACGCTGTGGATTGGCTCTGCCAATGTATGTCATTGCAGCTGGCTGACTGTTCGGTGCTGTTTTCCGCGACCATTTCCACGGCGTCTTTCGCTGCCGCCTCCATGGCCGTAGCGGTGTTGAAGACGCGGTCCCAGGTGAGCTCGCTGTCGCTCATGGCCAGCAACCGGCAACGTATGGCTTCGGAATGCAGTCCTGCTATCAGGCGGTCACGAAGCGCTTGTTCCAAAAAGGCGCCGAAGTCACATAATGATGCCAATTTCTTCAGCTGCACCACAAATTCGGCGACAGTTTTTTGAGAGGCTTGCTTCCTTTAGTTGAAATGTTATCTTTCACTCACCACTGACCGCCTCGGAAAATAGTGCTTCTTCAGCGCCGACACGACTTCCGGGTATGACGACATGCTCGGCGTCTTGGGTAGTAGAAGACTTCGGAGCGTCACGTATGCTTCTCCGATGGCGCTCAAGAACAGATGTAGTTTCTTGGCCTCGGAAATCTCATTGACTGTGGTGTAGAGCTCGAATCTTTCGACGAACACGTCGAAGCTGCCGCTGCCG
The DNA here is from genome assembly GCF_043290135.1 of Rhipicephalus microplus. Taxonomy (NCBI): domain Eukaryota; kingdom Metazoa; phylum Arthropoda; class Arachnida; order Ixodida; family Ixodidae; genus Rhipicephalus; species Rhipicephalus microplus. The sequence goes on along the minus strand of NC_134710.1, from coordinate 310,613,279 downwards.
GGAGCGAATTCCGGTAGCTTGCTGAGAGCCATTGCCGACTTCAGTTCTTGTCCAATCCCATCCTCGTCGCCACTTTGTTGCATCCGCCGGAAGCAAAAAGACCAAGGCCTTACAGAACACCTTTATTTACGGTACTGCATGCTTGCAGCACCAAGCAATGATTCCCACAGCAACAGAACAAGAGCCAGAATCTATACGCCCACCAGCCACTCACGTATGTACGATAACATGGTGACGTCACTAACACTGTTCATCGGCGATGCCTTTCACGCGCCGTAATACAGATAACAACACAACAAGGGGTTCGCTTGATGCTTGATGCTTGATGCTCGATGAGATGGGGTCGACGACGGGCAGCGTGCCTGGTCGCGGGAATCCCGGCACCAGGTAAGCGGCGAATGCAGCGTCGGCCGTCGATCAACTAGTGACAAGCGGCGAAGCGCGTCGGCATTTATACTCTTGCCGTCGAATGTTCTAGCGTTATCGCTGGCGGTGTCGTAGGTTCCAGAATAATCTGTGCAGTTCGCAGAGTAGGCGTGATCTTATCAAATTGATCTACTACAGTCCGGAAGCTTCTCGAAAACTGCAGGCGCGGTTTGCGCTCAGACTTGTGTAGTGTTTTGGGGCGATAACAAAACTTGCTAAATGGAACGTGGCAATACCACAAGCAGCAGCGAAGTACAAAATGTCATCAGCAAATATGTACAGTTGGACGTTATTTTGAAGCAGAACTCAGCTCAATAAAATAATAAACACGAGCGAGGATCAAACTTTTGAACTGCTCTGAACGAATGATATATTGGGGAGAATAAACCTCGTAGGTAACAATACAATTTCCTATCCTTTAGAAACTCATACACCGAACAAATGATATATCGGGGGAAGTTCAAGATTTTTAACGAATTGAGGAGGATGGCGTGTTCTACGCTGTCGTATGTCTTAGCATAGTGAAGAGCTACAGATGTACATGCCAGACAGGACTACTGCTTCACAGGAGCTCGTTGTCGTCGTTTATGTTTGTTCTATCCATATGATATTTTTGCACTCTAGTGTGTCATATGTATGAACCAAAAATCTATCTCGCCACACCAAAAGGACAGCCAACCGTCAGCTAAAAATGAATGGGGACCAAAGCCAGGCGCTTAATAACAATCGTGAGCCTGCGCCAGGGGAAAGGGGGGGGGGGGCTCCTACTGTCATGAAGCCATCTGGATTGGGCCCATGCAAAATACACTGTATGAAGCCCCAAACTATTTTCCTACAATTCAAGAAGTGTTTTAATACATAGGAAGGTTCATCAAGTACACGTCAATGAAACTACATACACGACTGACACTGAAGTGCTAATTCTTGTTTTTGTCGTAGTGGGGATAAGCAAACAGGTTGGGGTCTAGAAAAAGTGGGGTGAAGAGGCTCGTAGGAAATGGCGTTTCAGCTCCCTAACGTGAAACCTGTGAAGTAGTGATGCATGCAGTGTTCATGTGTCTAATAGGAGCACCTAGCTTTAGGTGCTTCAACCGAAAAGCAGTTGGCTCCGATTAAACACGAACACCCTCAGTCCTCTCTTACATAACGCGCACGCGGTGAATCTTCATTGATCAACTACGCGCATGAGATTTTCCCACCCGAGGTACGTTGCAGGCAGCAGACGCTGCCTCTTTCCCTGTTGTCTTCCTAGGGTAACCGTACATTCTCGTTCCTTGAGAGCCGAAAGTTCAGCCACAGACTAATATAGTAAACCCTATGGTTCAGCGTTCATCGCAAAAGGAGCGTTTCCGTAGTCGTCGTTCGCGCAATCTAGCAAAGCGGCAAGCGCTGAGGAGATGGCGTCCTCTCTCGGGCTGAAGCAAGTCGACCGTCACGACAGCAGCAGAAGACGACGACGGTGCACGCCGACACGCTGAGCACTGAAGTGCTCCACCCCTAAAAGAGGGTTGGTAGTCGAATGCTTGGACGGGCGTCGTACAGCATCGTTCAACTATTTCGACCATTAAACGATGCCTGAGAGTGGCGTGAGGCCCCAGCAAAACCAGCCCGCCTTGAGTTTTTGTACAGACGGCAAGACGTAGGGATCGCGAACGACTTTATCGTAACGTCACGTGCTTAGCGTTTTTTTATGCAAAAAGTGGCGCAATATTCGTGAGTTCTTCTAGATTAGCAACAGTGCAAGGTCTTTTAGAAAACTCTACAAGATGCCGAATTGTTGAGCATCCACCACATGTGGCGCGAGCGACCGACAATAATAGAAATGAAAATAGGAAAGGGTTGTTATCTGCAGGTTTTTATTCATCCGGCAGGCATCTAGTTTGGGAGGCATCGTTTGAAGAAGTCACACTTATTTCGATTCCTGTTGGATATGGCCACGCTCTGGGCTCAAGCCCACAGCATCTTCGACTACAGGGGCGCCGCCCACTGCCTACAACTGTTCTGTCAGCTCGATCTATTTCAATATAAACTTTGCTCCTTCTATTTTCTCTGTGGTACAAACATGTTACGGAGGGGCAAGAGGACAACCCGTGACCATGCACCCTATATGGCCCCCAGTAACGCATATCCATCCAACACTTCAAGAGGCGAGAGTCAACTCATTTCTTCCTGTTTGTAAGACACGCTTATATTTTTTTCAATGCTCCACGAAGAAAATTCGATTCATTTGCCTACTGTTGTGGTGCGACTCTAATTATTTCGACATGCTTCATATAGAGATAGAATAACACGTTCATTATGATTTGCTGCGCGAGTGGAGAGGTCAGAGGGATCCTTCGTCCAGGATCCCATTGGCGCTTTGCTTAATAGAGGATACTAAAAATGTACAGCATCAGCTGTCAAAAAACTCATGCGCAGGATCCGCCATGTTTTAATTGTTAGTCGCCAAAACAAAACCAGTCGCACATCGAAGACATTCAGGTGCTAGCTGCTTCTTCTTTATTTTCGCTCTGCGAATACTTTCCAACGGTTCGTGCGCTGCTTACGCAAGCATGTCCCGGACAATATAGGAAACAAGTAACAATAAATGTTCTAGTCCTGCTTGCGCTTTCAGGTATTTCTGTTTCGCGCTGTTTTCTGCAATCACTGCGTATCAACAAGCTCAAATTCACACGATCAAGGTAACACTAATGTTAATTGAATTCATCAGTGATCTGAAAGAAGAAAAAATTGCCGCCTGCATCTTGTCATGCGGGGAACTCGAGTAAATGCGTAATGAGTAAAAGGTACGCAATTCGGTATGGTTTGGGAATGCTTAATTGTTATTGCGTCTTTATTATCCTTGTTTGTCGTATAAAGGAGAAACGTAGTCTTCAACGTCAAACGAAAGCCAAGTAAAGAAGCCCTTGGCTGAATACCGAACGAGCGATCCAGTGCCCACATATACGGGGTGGCCAGTGAACAGTTCTGCAGCGCGAGCAGCCGTGTGTTTAGTATCAGACGCTGCCTGCTTCGGCCTTGCGAGGTGAGACAGGGGGAGGAGAGTGACAGTTTTGCGGGAGTCTTCCTGGGCTGACACGAGACGCGAGCACGCGCAGTGGCGGTGTGGGCGGTGCCACCACCGGCCGACGCCGAACCGCGACATGGTGCCACAAAGAATGCTTCACATTTAAAGAGAAAGTATCAACACGAAACTGTTTCATCGACAACATCGGCGCTGTGCCTTAGTTCGGAAATGTTCGGCGCACGCAAACGCACTCCTCAACATGAGTTCTTATTTCTTCGAGCAATTTAGTTGCTCGCCTCCAACATGAGCAAGACTTACCGAATGATATTACAATATGTACATTTCAAAACAGACGACCGAAGTCGCACATGTGCGAGAGAGCATGATCCATCAACATTCGATAGATAGATAGATAGATAGATAGATAGATAGAAAAGCCGGAATATCTCACGTACTTAGAAACTGACGTTTTGCGAAGCATTCGGAGGGAAGGGGACCACATTGCAATTTTTTGTATTGAACGACACGTCATGAAATGACGCTATATATATGTATAAATGTTGGACGCACAGACATATTTTGAAGAGTTCCAGATGTTTATATAACCAGTTGTTTGCATTTGCGCAACGATGCCAACTGGAACATGCGTATTAGCAACACCTGAATCTGATATGAAGCGCCGATGTTCGCCAGAACGCTGGCCCTGGACACTGCTACGTAAATAAACTTCAGCGCATGGCAATAACCACAGTTGTCGTTAACCCGACGTGACGGCTATACCAAAGGAGTTATATGTAATGTTTATAAAATTGGGTAGGCAGCACTGCAACCACTAGTGACGTTTCACGAAGATTATCGTGTATTTGAAAAGTAGTTCCGACACCAGGCGGAGCTCTGTGGCAAAATTCTTCATTGCCTCGCAGAATGCTTGGGTTGGATTCCTGCTGGGACCCTGACATTTATTGTTTGCATTCGTTGGGTCGACGCTACCGATGTCGGGTATTTCTTAACGTTCGCGCGTTCAAATTTCCCATGTGTGTTCTTATCGTTCCTTGGTAGATACTAAGGGTCAATCACCTGTGGCACAAATCCGCATAGCAGTGGCACATGCCCGCCTGTGGGTATGTGCCACCGTCTGGCGGGAAGTGTTTGACGACGTACGCGACGGGATTGTGACATCATTCGTGTCTTGACCAGCGTGTCATATTTGCCAAGCCCTCTTACCCTCCCATGCTAACTTTCGTTCACACCGAGTTAGGGGGGTGACCACGAGAGTACCCAAATGTAAGCGGCTAGATAGATAGATAGATAAATATATATACGCTCATAGTCACCGAAGTTCACTAGCAAATGCTTCGCATTTATTAGATAGATAGATAGATTGATAGACAACCAATAATAAGTAAGTTCTTCGCAGTTAAAGAACATCTTTTCTTGATAACGCCGGGACATCTAGCACGCTTGATAACCACAAACAAATATCACTTTCTGGTTATGTGATGATGATGATGATGATAACAAAATCTTTATTTGTTATAAATTTTTAGGGATATCCAACTAAGATGACTGAAATCCCCTGGGCACCAGCGGACTCTCTGTTTTATTGAGCCTAGCACACGGGCCTCACGAGCTCCACGCACGATAAGAGTGCACGTCGCATACGGCGTTGGTAATGAAAGAAAAAGACCAGTGTCCCTCATTATATTCTTTGGATTCTATCGAGCCACATTTACTAGAAGCATTTGTCTGATTTCAACAACTCTCACTTTCTGAGGCCGGAAGAATGTTATTGGGTGCGTATATTTAAGCAGTGCAAAAGTGCGTAACAAATACGCAACAGTTATTTATATATTTTTTCTCATCTTTGTTTGGTTGCTTTTCTTGGCTCTGGAAACCTGGTGCAGACGACAAAGAAGAAGATTCCACGCGCTCTCATTGAAACGACTTTCCACTTGCTACGAAGAAGACCCCTTATCGATCGTGAGGGTTTCAGCGAGATCTGCCTCGTGTTCGTCCAAGTCACTGGCCATTCTCTTGCCGCCTATAGCCCGAAAAGAGTGCCAGGCCACAGCAGCGTGGATATCCCGTGTGAACAAGTTAGGTTGGAGGTTCACTCGTCGGGTGTCATCGACAGAAAAACAACATCTCGCCTATCAACTAACTGCTGAGACCTCAAGTTTGTTCTTCGGCACCTAGGAAGGAACCATGGGTGATATCATGTCCTGCTTCTTGCCCCAGTGCATAGACGGCGTCTTTGAGGATCCTCTGGAGTCTGTCTCAGACTAGGTCCCTACGCACTACTGCACTGCGTGCAGAATTGAGGAGATCAACGTGGAACAACTCGTGGAGGAACTCGCGTGGTCACCTACGCATTCAATCCCGCCTCTGCAGCACTGGAACGCAACCGAGCCCAACCGGATGATCTTCAGGGATGAATAACAACCTGGAGTGGATGCCGACATGGCGGTTCTCTTGTGATGTAAAAATTTAGAGTGAATGATCGTGATTGCTCTCTTTTATGCTTAAACGACATTGTAGTAACTGCGAACTTTGCATACGCGGTAACTCATGAAGTAAAATGACATTGTGCTTTGAAAAACTCTTGTAATGGGTTTTAAAGCCGAAAGTATTGTTATCCTTGCTTCCGTACACGAACTTCAGTACTATAACGTATCTTTTTTTGTATTCTATTGGCATTCTCCAAATGACGTCTGAACTTTAAACCAGTCTTTCTGTTATTAGTAATCGTCATCATCATCCTCAGCCTGACTACGCCCACTGCAGGGCAAACGCCTCTCCCATGATCTGCCAATCAACCCGCTCTTGTGCTTTCCGTTGCTATGGTATACCGGCAAACTTGTTAATCTCATGGACCCACTTAACTTTCCGTCTACCCTTCGTGCATTTGTTTTCTCTGGGAATACAGTCAGTTACCCTTAATGACCACCGGTTATCCTGCCTACGTGCTACGTGTCCGACCCTTGTCTATTTATTTTTCTTGATTTCAGCTATGAATTCCCCAAGTCCACTTCATCACGCGGCCCTTATGCTCCCGCTTGGTGCTGAGGCCGACTCCTAAATGCTTCAAGATGGCCAGGCCAATTGACGAGTTGCGAATATGGCAATGGAACTGCAGGAGCTTCACCCACAAGAAAGCGTTCCTGCAGCAATGCCTTCGTAGTCACGAAGCCAAACCTCGCATCATGCTATTACAAGGGACTGTAGTACCAACCACCACGTTTTCCGGATACCAGTGGTTGCCTGGCCCCTCGGTAGGACGCGGTACCGCCATCCTGGTCGCTAACAAGATTAGCTGCACAGCGCACAATCTCAATGTGCCCGAAATTGAACACGTTATGGTCGCAATTTTCCCTGGCAACATATCACAACAAAGCGTGTACATACATGCTCAATGTATAGAGTAGTCCCAGCCACCATAGACAAAGATTCACACGTTTGTTCCAGAAAGTTGTCCGTCTCGTGGGGCCTAACCCACTAGTGATTGCGGGCGATTTTAACGCCGCGCATAGCGGTTGGGGCTACACGTACGACACACCCAAAAGTAACGAGCTTTGGAAAAATGCGAATGACATGGGCCTTATTCTCATTACGGACAACGCCTTCCCCACTCGCACTGGTACGTCCACGCAAAGAGATACTACGGTGGATCTATGCTTCGTCAAGAATATCGTCGACGTCCGCTGGTCCAACCTCGCGGTAGATCTCGGCAGCGACCACTTCATATTGGCCGTACACCTTCCCACAGTAAGCAGGAAGACCAAGTCGTACACGTGGGTTGACTAGGACCTCCTTCGGAAGACCCGCGCAGAACGACCTCCTCCCGATACCCCACCGAACCTCGAGACGTGGACGGCCCAGCTCAAAGCTGATGTAAACAAGGCAACCAAAACTATCAGCACAGACCTTCCAACCGAAAAGATGGACAGTCGTCTCGCCCACCTACTTGAGGCCAAACAGTCTCTATTGATCCGGTGGAAGGGCCAGCGCCTAAATGGGAGGTTACGCAAACGCATATCTCCGCTGAACAAGGCCATTATGGATCACTGCCGCAGCCTTTACAAACAGCAGTGGGACGAAATTTGTAACCCGATTGATGGTCAGGTTCGAAATAGCAAAACGTGGAACTTACTCAAACACCTCCTCAATGAAACCAACACCCGCACAATTCAGCATCATTCGATTGTTAAGATATTAATTAGGCTAAACGGACAGTGTCACCAGAAGATGTTGTCAAGAACCTCGTGGAAAAATGTCTCCCGCTTACCACGGGCCCTGTGACCCTACACCCTGATTACTCTGGCAGCAACAACACCAACTTAGACGCCGACTTTTCTATTGAAGATGTGCGCCGAGCTCTCCATGAGCTCAATGACCGCTCAGCCCCTGGCCCCGACGGCATCACGAACAAGCTCGATTGATATGTGGGGTTTAACGTCCCAAAACCACTATATGATTATGAGAGACGCCGTAGTGATCACGAACAAGCTCCTACGCAACCTGGACGATTTCTACGTCACTTACCTCACCGACACTATCAACTAAATATGAAAAAAAGGTGAGATACGCGATTCCTGGAAACTAGCTCACACGCTTCTCAAACCCAAGTCGGGAAAGGCGCCGAGCCTAGATAACCTACGCCCCATAACTCTCATGTCCTACGTGGGCAAAGTGGCTGAGCACGTCGTCCTCAACAGGGTTGGTCGATACCTCGAAGGTAACGACTGCATCCCGCACCACATGATTGGCTTCCGACCAGGGTTATCCACTCAAGACGCCATGTTACTGCTGGAGAATGAATTTCTAGATGGCAGAAACACTCGGGATACTCATGCAATACTCGGTCTAGATTTAGAAAAAGCCTTCGATACAATAACGCACTCGTCAATTTTGAAAGCGATCGCAGCCCTCGGCCTAGGTCATCGATTTTACTACTTTATCCGCTCTTTTCTCACTCGACGCAGAGCCGTCCTCTGTGGAGGAGACCTAGTGTCGGAAAAAAAGGAGCTTGGACAGCGGGGCACTCCTCAGGGATCCGTCCTCTCGCCCACGCTCTGCAACCTCGTGATGATTGGGCTTTCCGAACGACTTTCGAAAATCGACGGCCTAAATCTTACTATCTATGCGGATGATGTAACCATATGGTGCTCCACAGGGTCGGATGGCTTCATTGAGTCCGCCCTGCAAGAGGCTAACGACACCGCCGAGTTTTACCTCGAGCACACCGGTCTCAAGTGCTCACCCGCGAAGTCGGAGCTGTTGATATATTTGCCCAAACGCCGGGGTGCCAAGCCCGAAGGCTGGAAACCTCCGGCGGAACGCAATATGACCCTCCACACCAGAAATGGTCGCACTGTACCCCGGGTAGACACCATCAAGGTCATCGGCATGATCATCGAGTCCCGCGGAACCAACACGGAAACAGTACGCAAGCTCAGGACTAAGACAGAGAATGCCATACGACTCGTACGTAGAGCAGCCAACAGGCACCATGGCCTCAAAGAGGACAACCTGCTGCGTCTCGTACACGCGTTTGTTTTGTGCCATTTTACGTACGTTGCCGCTTTTCACAAAAGGCTACGTGCTGAGCGCGATCAACTCAATGCGCTTATTCGCAAGGTGGTCAAATGAGCCCTTAGCCTTCCTATCACCACTCCAACGTACAAACTCCTCAAGCTTGGCGTACATAACACGCTAGGAGAGATCGCCAAAGCTCAGGAACGCGTGCAATTGACCCGACTCACCACCACCAAAACAGGCCGCCATATTCTGCGCGAGCTCGGCTTCTTCTCCTCGAGGGCGAGGGAACCCCAGTGTTGACTCTAATTCCCCGTGAAATCCGCGACCTTATCACGATCGCTCCCATTCCACGAAATGTACATTCCGAATAGAACAGAGGCAGGTGCCTTGCGCGGGCGACCGCCATTCTCAAGCGCATAGTCATGGGAGCGGATAACGTCTCGTTCGTGGATGCCGCTACCTATCACAACAATGGAGCCTTCGCCGCGGTCACGGTATAATCCGCGCAGCAGACTCTTGACTTTGCCACAATCCTCACCCGAAACCCTGAAGTAGCGGAGCAAGTAGCTATAGCTATAGCTATGCTCGACAGCATACGGGAATTCATCTACAGCGACTCCAGGCCGGTCATCGAAGCCTTCGAACGTGTAGTTATCTCCGACCAGGCGTTACGTATCCTGCGCAAAGCGGACTCGAGTGCCCTGAAGCACCACACTGTCTACTGGCTCCCCGCCCATCTCGGCCAGGTGCTGGGTGCCCTATCCAACCTCATCGAGATCGCCCATGATGCAGCGCGTGCACTTACCTACTGCACTGCCACAGGGCGACCCCATCTTCCTTGGTTAGATACCAGTCGGGATGCACCAATTACGTACAATAAAATAACAAAGCACTTTTACCTGGAATGCCGCATTTTTCCACCCCCACATCCGAAACTTAACTGACCGCAGGCATTAACGCTACGCCTATTACAGACACACACGTACCCAAACCTTGCCACGCTTCACGTTTATTATCCCGATGCATACCCCAGCGACACATGCCCATCATGTGGACACACAGCGACACTCGCACATATGCTCTGCTAGTGAAGAACAACTCCTGCCGACTCTACCTCAAGCAAATGGGAGAGGTGTTGTCCTCTTTGCCTTCCGTACCTCGACTTTCGTCTGTTTCTTCTAGCACATTCGTGCTCGCGCTGCAACCCTTATTATCATGAATTCAAACCAACTAGCCCAAATCGCCATTCTTCTTCAAATGGGAGAGGTCCCTCAGGAGCTCACTTCTCACCGACCAGCAATGGGCCGTCCAGCCGGCCCACGAAGCGGCCGCCAGGTACTCCCTGTCGGTCCCTACGTGGGAGACGCCCGCTACGCGCTAAGCGCGTCCTGCAGAACTGAAATACAGTTTTTTCATTCCAATCAGCTATGAAATCCTAGCTTAACCCCAGTTTATTCCCTGATCCACTCTGCTCTCTTTCCTTTCTATCGCTCACAGTGTTGTCCTCTATTTAAGCTGAACCCTCTTTTTAAGCTTGCAGGTTTCTGCTCCGACTGGCAAGATGCAGCTGTTGTATACCTTCCTCTTGAGGGATAGTGGCAATCTACTACTCATAAATTCAGAGTGCTTGCCAAATGTGTTTTACTTCATTCTTAATCTTATAGTTACTTCAATCTCGTGATTGGGCTCCATGGCTATTACCTGTCCTAAGTACACATATCCCTTTACAACTTCCAGAGTCTCTCCAACACGTAGCACAAAGTGCTCTTTTCTGCCGAGATTGTTGCACATTACTTTAGATTTGTGCATATTATTTTCAGACCTACTTTTCTGCTTTCCGTGTCAAATTCAGTAATCACGAACTGTATGTGATTCGTCCCCTGAGTTATTCATTAGAGCAATGTCATCAGCGAATCACATGTTACTAAGGTACTCTCCATTAATTGTTATCTCTAACTCTTCCCAGTCCTGGGTCTTCAATACCTCCTGTAAACACGCGGTGAACAGCATTGGAGAGATCGTGTCTCCCTGCCTTACACCCTTCTTCATTGGGATTCTTTCACTGTCTTTATGGACAACTATAGTGGCTTTGGATTCTGCGTATATTTCTTCAAGTATGTTGAAGTAGGATTCTTCGATGCCGTGATTCCTTAGTGTCTGCATTACTGCAGATGTCTCGACTGAGCCTGACGCCTTCTCGTAATCTATGAAGGCTGTGTATATAGGTTGGTTGTACTCAGCGCATTTCTCTATTACCTGATTGATAGTATGAGTATGCTCTATTGTGGGGTAGCCGGTACGAAATCTTGATTGGTCCTTTGGCTGATTGAACTCTAATAACTTCTGAATTCTATTAGCTATTATTTTTGTAAATAGTCTGTAAAGAAAGGAGAGTAAGTTGATCGGCCAGTAATTTTTCAAGTCCTTGATGTCTTTTTTCTTATAGATTAAGATTATGCTGGTGAACTTCGAAGATTCTAGTACTCTCCCTGTCAAGAGACGCTTTGTATATACGGTGGATATTTTTTCTAACATGATTTCTCCGCCATTTTTCAGGAGGTCCGCTGTTACTTTATACTCACCAGCGGCTTGGCCTCTTTGCACTCTTTCTAGGGCTTCCATTACTTCCCCTGTCGCTATTTGTAGGATGTTGAGTTCTCTTGGAATAATATAGTTTCTCCCAATACCTTCCTATCTCTTTTGAATTGTGTACATCTCCCTGTAGAACTCCTCCACCATCTCGACAATCCTATCCGTATCGGTTATGACTTTTCCTTCCTTGTTTCTCAATGCATACATCCAATTTTCGCCTATGCACAAGTATGCCTTCGCAGCTTTTAGGCTTCTGTCGCTTTTTACAGCCTGTCCAATTCTTTCCATGTTATACCTCCTGAAGTCAGCTACTTTATCCCTATTGATCAACTTCGAAAGCTCGACTAGCTCTACTTTGTCGGTTGCATTTGAGGATTTCATGGTTTGTCGTCTTATAATAAGATTTTTTGTCTCCTGAGATAGTTTGCCAGTTTCCCGTGTAGTGACTGAACCGGGTTTAATTGCACACTTTTTGATAGGACTAGTAAGAATATAGTTCATTTAGCGCTAACGTTCGTTATCTAATTTTGTGCTTCAAATCAATTCTGAAGCAAAACTCTGAATTCCTGTACTTTTCCTCTCATCGTCAGTTCAATAATTGGCTTCTTGCGTATAAGTTTTTGTCTTTGCTTTTTTAAACCTAGGCGAATACGAGCTCTTACCATCATATGGTCACTGCATCTAATCTTGCCATCTACTTCTACATCCTGCACAATGTCTGAGTGTGTCCAAAGAATAAAGTCAATTTTATTTTTAGCTTTGCCATTAGGACTTCGCCATGTCCACTTACGCTTAGCCCGTTTTCTGAGAAAGGTATTCATAATCCATATATATTTACGTGCTGCGAACTCTACTGATAACTCCCCTCTGGCATTTCTAGAGCCGATGCCATATTCCCCCACTGCATGGTCTCCGGCCTGTTTCTTGCCTACTTTGGCATTAAAGTCTCCCATCAAAATACTATACTGTGTCTTTACTTTATGAATGGCTGACTCTACGGCTTTATAAAAGCGCTCACCCACATGATCATCATGGCTCGGTGTAGGCGCGTAGGCCTGCACCACCTTCGTCTTGCACCTTTTGTTAATTTTAATTATTATACTTGCAACCCTCTCACTGGTGCTATAGTAATATTCCATGTTGCCAGCGATATTCTTGTGTGTAAAAAACCCCACTCCTAGTTATTTTCTGTCAACTAATCTACGGTATTATAAAGAGTGTCCATTCTTCAGCCCTGTAAAAGCCTCACGCGTCCTCCTAACTTTGCTGAGCCCTATTATATCCCATTTAACACCAACTAATTCTTCGAATAGCAACACTAGACTAGCCTACCTAGATAGCGTACTACTGTTGAACGTAGCCATACTGATATTCCAATGGCGGCCTGTCTGTACTCAGAGATACTTAGCACTCTCCGCTGCGTCTCAGGTCTGACCGCCGTCTTGCACAGTTGCTTCGCAGTTGCTGTGAACTGAGGGCCAAGGATTAATTGCTGTGTTCATGGAAAGTTGTGGCTAGGTATTGCACCATGGTGGACAATCCTGCTCAAGGCAGTGCGTATGCGGCGTTCTGCATTTATTGAGACGACGTTAAGTTCCGATTTTCTTGATGGTGGTATGGCAACTTGTGTCATATAAAATTATCGAACTTTATATGCATTAGTGGTTAGCATTGTTTTTTATAGAAGCCAACGTTCTAATAATATCATTTTTGGGGTTTAACGTCCTAAAACCACCATATGATTATGAGAGGCCATAGTGGCGGCCTTTGCAAATTTTGACCACCTGGTATTTCGTAAATGTACCGGAATCAAAGCACACAGAGTTCAAGCATTTTCACTTCCATCAATGATAGGGCCGCCGTGGCCGGGTTTCAATCTCGTGACCTGCGGGTAGCAGCCGAGTGTCTTAGCCACTGGACTATCATGGGTGGTGTAGCCAGCGTTCTGAACCAGTGGTTGTATTTGTTTTATGGGAATAAATGACTTGTAAATTTGGCAGCCTATCAGCCTGCTCATTTCACACGGTTTCGTTGTAAGTGTATTTTCTACTCGTTATCAAATAAGCATGCGCACTAGTCCACTCACTCCGGTGGGGAGGACACTTCACACGCATTTCCCAATGTTGAAGTAGGTAATTTCTGATTGTAGATTGGTTGCAAGTGAATAAACACGGAGACTTGTTTTAGATGGTTTAACACAACTTTGCTCTTTTGTTCATTGGTTATTGCACCATGCCTCAATAATGTAAAAATATAACTGTTTGTCAAATAGCTGATTGGTACATTTTAAACTCGATCTGACTGAATGCAGTTTTACGGAGATCCCGAACTGACGAAAAACGTTACAGCTTTGCCGCGAAGGCAAAGGAATGAACACAATAGCAACAATTTGGAAGGTCACGCGCAGAATGACGAGGAGATCTGAGCGTGCCCCATGTTTTTCACGCACAAATGCAGCACGAAACGTACTCACAAATACAAATGAACGCCAATAAGCGTCTCTGTGGTTACATCGCCGTGTCTGAAAAGCACGGCTTTTTCGCAAATGGAGACTGTGCCACGAGTTCAGTCACCTTTCGGTGTTCGGTAACTACAACAGAATCGTTTCAGTGAAATCCCACGGCGTACGGTTGCTCCCACCGTGAGATAAACGAGCGCACTCGTGAGTGTCCACCCTGTCTTTTTTCCGCGGGGCAAAGTACGCGTGGGAGATGAGAGCGTGGGCCCCTGTGTCATCATGATCTGGCGATGCGCACTCATTGCGCAATCTCACTGGTAATGTTGAAAACACGATGGTTCCCTCCGAGATGCCCACTGGCAGCGATATGTGGTAGATATAAATAGCTTGCCGTTTGAACAGTGAACGAGGTTCTCTTTCTTGGTTAAGTTGCTTTGCCTCGCACTCACAAGTCAGCGGTCGGAGGTTCGATTCCGAGCGCCGGAGTCTTTTCCTGGTTTATTTTTCTTCCTTGCGTCTTGATATATATAGATACGGTGAAAGACGCCGACGCGGGCGGCAAAACACCAACCAATACTGTCCACATAACTGCTATCACAATAAAATTTCTTGTTTCTCTCACTCTAAATAAAGCGCATTCATTCATTGGGGTTTAACGTCCCAAAACCACCATTTGAAGATGAGAGACACGGAATGCTATGCACGAACAGCTATGCATGGAACCACGTGCTCAGCTGTTGGTAGTGCAAATACATCCCAGCTTACGCACCTGCCGTTCGTTCTTTAATGACTTCCCAATGGTTCGTGCGATGTTCAGGCAGAAATGTCACTGACAAGGCCAGTAACAAAGTAACGTTAACAGCGCAAGTTCTGCTTCCTTTTCACGTCTTTGTTAAGTCACGCTGTTTGTTACTATGACTATATATAACCAGCTCAAGATCACATATTTCGCAAGGTAACACTGATGCTAGTCTAATGAATTCGTTACCAGAATGAATTATAAGAAATTAATTACGCGAACTTGCTTCATCAACAAGATCGGTTATCGTTCGAAAATTCCACGCACACGAAAGCACTCGTCAACCGAATTTTTTATTTCTCCAAGCAATTCAGTTGCTCGCCTGCAACAAAAGAGGACTTGCAGATAAATATTACAATATGAGCCGCGGCGGCTACAGTTTTGATGGAAGCAAATATGCTTGAGGCCCGTTTGGTTCGGTTTAGGTTCGTGGTAAAGAACCCAAGATGGTAAAAACTTCCGAAGTCCTCCACTGCGGAAGGAAGGAAGGAAAGACAAGAACAACAAGACAGAAGGCAGGGAGGTTAACCAGCCACATGCCTGGTTTGCTACCCTATGCTGGGGGAGTGAAAAGGGGGAGTATAAAAACGAGACAGAGATGAAAGAGAAAAAAAAAACAGAAAAAATGTCAGTATATGGGCTGACGCGTATGTAGAGGTGGCACTACACAAAAGTTGAAGGTATTCACAAAGGCCTGTAGTCCTGAAAAAGTAGAAAAAAGTAGAAGACGGCCTTGACTGCCTTTTGAGCTGACAAATGACGAGGTCGGTGCTCTAGGAGCATCTGCACAGAGAGTGACCGATCGTTCAGTTGTCGCAATGCGTCAGAAAGATTTATTCTCTCAGAAGGCCCATGTACATGGACGCGACGGGGGCGGGCTGAGTTGAGTGGCGGGTTCAGCTTACCTCGACGCGCCCGAGTTTATATGAACTCGCACGAACGAGTTGAGGTGAGCAGTGATCGCAGCGACGCTTTGCGTCGAGGCGAGCCGAAAGCCCGTCTTCCGGTACCGGTTTCCGCTCCTCCAAACCTGTGCTCCCGCCTCACGCCGCTGTGGGCTGCGGTTGTTTACGCAGTTGTCGCTCCGCCACCGCGATGGCTGTCTTGGTATTTTTTCTCAGTTTGCACCAGCTGTACTTTATGGTTGTGTTGGTGTCTTGGCTAACACTGCACAACGCGATGGCAGCAGTGGTTCTGTTGCGGCACAGCGCTCACCGCAGGCGTATCCACAGCCTGACGCACCATCCCCTGTTCACCCCTGACTGGTCTCTCCAGGAATTCGCCATGATTCATGGTTTGTAACGTTTTTCATTTGTGTACCTGATGCTGTGGAAAATCCTTTGAAGCCCTACACGCGAGTCATTTTTTGCAATAGTTGTGGCTTGTCGCTAATACTAATTAGGCGGCGCCCTTAACCTCGTTGAAAATTTTAAATTGAAAACAATAAGCAGTTTTTAAGTGAAAATGACTAAAGACCCTCATCAATTGTTGGAACAAAGTGTACAGTTCCACCACAATTAAGTGCACCGTGTTCCTCTTGCCTCATACGCTCACCCTGTTTGGCTAATCTGATTTCTGTGGCTTTTGGACTGGACAGTGAGATCCTTACACAATAAATTTTTAATCTGAGGGCTTGTAATTTCAATTGGAATGCAATATACATTTTCGAGTAAAATTTCTAGCGGCTTACGCAAAAATTTATTCGGCCGCATACCATTTTGCCGTAATTTTACACATCTATTTCTATTGTGCCTCGTTTATGCCTAAAAATGATAGTAATTTGCTATTTTTTATATTTCTTTGCAGGATTGGAGCAAATCACTCAGTTTTTTCTCGTTGACTAAAGCTAGCAACGTCGTTATTTCATCATTTGTCCACATGGTGCGTGGAGCCCGCGAGGATGTCATCGTGCCTAGCGCGTGCGTACCGGCCGACAGAGAAAGAGCAACGTCGGAGTGATGGGGACAGGGGAAGCGGAGACCACGACGGACGGGAGAGGTCACGAGCCGTCAACTCAGCGCCACCGATTGTACATGCCCTTTCTGAGCGCGGCGAGTTCGGTGAACCTACCCCCTGTCTCCGGATCGACTGGTCTCGCCGCGACGACTCTCCGCCCCGACGCGTCCGCTTATACATGGGGAGGGCGAGTCCAGAAAACCTGTTTATTTCGACTCAACGCGCCCTCGTCGGGTCAATGTAAACGGGCCTAGAGTCAAATCGAGGGCGATGGCATAGCAGGTAGCTTGGTGGTCTGTTTCGTGGTAGCCCACAATGTAGCTTCGTGGTAGCCCACAATGACCAGGTAGCTTCATGGTCTGTTTTCGTGACGTGGTCAGAAAGCTTGACAACCTCGTACATCAAGTGTTCCTGGCAACCTCGTCGAAAGGCTGACTGCATGCTCTGTAAGGCGATTTCGAGTTAGAAACAGCCCATTTACTCGACCTCTGGGATGTGGTGCACTCTGGGGCGCCATGCGAAGCCGCAAGTTCTGCCGCCGTAAACGTAGTGACGTGTGACAGCTTGACTCACAGGGTGATTCCTCTAGCTCGTATGAGCACCGCACCGCTCGAACTAGACGCTGTGGTTGAACCACCGGTGTATATGTGCAAATCGTCATTGTATATTTCGTGCAAGAGGTGCAGGCTCGATTGTTTCAAAGCTGACGAAGCCAAATTGAATTTCTTCTGTATTTCTGGAATTGTAATAAGTACTTGTGGAAGGGTCCGGCACCACGGAGGATACACCAGTTTCTGCGCAGGCGTAAAACCTGACGCAAACGATGCACGATGCGCACAGACAATTGTACTAAATTTCGTGCAGGGCCTCTCAGTAGCGAGGCTCGCCAAGTGGTGGGAAGGGTTCCTAGCATGTTGCCTGAGATACATACGCGTCGTTTCAATGGTGATGTGCGCCTTGATCGGGTAGTACTGTCCAATGGGAATGGTTTCAGCCGTCTATGCACAGCTGGGTAAACCAAGGCATATCCTAAGAGCCTAGGCTTAAATGTTTTGGAGTAGCTGCTGGTTAGTTTTGCTCGTGTTAAATATTACAGGTACGCTGTACCGCAGGAATCCAGTAAAATTATACCTTGTACAGCTTTAACATGAACTCGACAGACACTCTCCAAGTTTTTTCTGGTAAGGAACCTGGACAAGTGACAAATAGCTGTCGGCCGCTTTTTCCAGTAGTTTACATGTGGGGCCCACAATAAGTTTTAGTCGACTTAAAAACGTGTTACTCCGGCTGCATGACACCAATTGCCCGTTGATTTATATGCTCTAAGCGGACATTAATTAGCTTTCGAGTGAACGCCACGACTGCACACTTTCCACTGGCGATCTCGTGCCCTTGTTTGCAAAGGTAGTGCGATGTCACTGATGCTGCCTTCTGAAGTTGAACGCGAAGTTGAATTTGAGTCACACCTGATGTCCACACATAGATTTCATCAGTATAAATAAAAAAAGTTGTATGCTGCTTGGCTGCTTGCCAACAAGTCCGATGAGTGTTAGGCTGAACAACGCAGGGCTTGCCACACCATCTTGCGGCACTCCTCAGCTACCGTAATACTCGGGTGTCAGACCATTCTTTGCCAGCACGTGAAATGACATTTTCTGTAAGTAGCTGTTAACCCACGTATAGACATTGCCACCGAGTCCTACTCCTTCTAATGCGCTGAGGATAGCTTTCGTAGGCGACATTGTCGTAAGCCCCTTTAAGGTCAACAAACAGAAAAGCAAATAATCATTTACAGGCCTTCCTATGATATACATATGGCACCAAGTCAACTACATTCTCAATTGACGAGCGCGGCCCCGTCTCAGCCTGGTCATGGCATCTGGATATATTTTGTAAATTTCTAAGTACCATTCCAGACATGTTAAAATTACTCACTTCATAAATTTTTTCACACAGCTCGCAAGGGCGATGGGGTGGTAGGAGGAAATGTTTAAAGAGGCCTTAGCGGCTCTGAGAAGTGGAATCAGGTGACGACTTCCATTCCTGCGGAACCATGCCAGTTTGCCAGGAGTCGTTGTATAGCAACAAGAGTGCCTTCCAAGCTTGATTTCATAGGGGGGACAGAGTGCAGTAGGTGATGCCATCAGGTCATGACGCTTAAGAACATATCCACAAAGCAAGCACAGCCTTTATTTCTTCCATGGAAAACGTACACTTTATTCGGGGATCACGTCAGGGTACAGAACAGTTGGGCGTCCTCGTCCTAGTTGAACTTACCTCGCATAAAATCCTTCGGCAGAAAGATTTTGCGACGTCAATCTCTTCGAAGCGTAAGTATAGTGCCCGAGATTTAAGTGGGTAACGCTGATCTATGTTTGTACGAAGACCCCAGACATTTCTTCATATTAGTGACACAAACTTTATTGGATCCAAGGGCTTGCAAAAAGATACCCATCGTCACTTATCCAGCTTGTCCATGTGACGCTGTATTTTCTTTTGTGTGCATCTGGCTACACAAGATCTTCAAAGGACCTAATGCGTATATAAAGTTGTTCTGCACGACGACGAATCCATCGAAGTTTATGCTTGATGATCCATCCGGAAGCGAACGCGAAGTGGACTGTAGGACACCCTTTATTGCATCCTCTAGGTTGAAGGGTGAGGCGCCAACACATTCTTCTATGATTAACTTGTATTTTTGCCAATCGGTGCGCTGGACGGCTCTGGAGGACTTTAAACTTGGAAATTGAGGTTTAGAAAATTACTATAGGCCGATCCACAAAGATAAGTAGGGCTGCCATCATTCACTACTTTGGAGGTCACAATGCACTGTTTGGCTGCGGGATCGAGCAGAGTCACCACCTGGCGGCAACTAGCCAAAATAGCGAAGGGTAGATTGCTCCATACGTCGTCTGCGCGCCACGTCGTGCACGTTCGCAATGGGTCGTTTTTTTCGGATATGATAGCGCGAGCTTAACTGCTTGTACGTATGCCTCGAACTACATCTGAAAGCATTTGGTCGTTTTCGGCTGGTCATGCACTGCAATAAAATCAGTGATGTGCAACTTTGCAGAGTGCTGGTATTGTCACCGTACCCTTCATTTACCAGAATCATTTCAGTGTGGGTGCCAGTTTCTGCTTCAAACACATCGTAAAATGGACTTGGCATCGTTTCAAACATGATGACTATTGAATAGTAAATGAATGCAACGTTCGACCGACTTGGTTGTAAAAAAACAACGCTCTAGACCACGCAATTGCACCTGGTTGTTAGGGGTAGAACTATGGCACTGTATCTAGTTGATCGACTATGCGATGAGCTTTAGTTATGTTTATCTGGGTATGGCGCTACTACAGAGGTAATTCTATCATGTAAAGCGTGACACTTCGGTATTTCCACTCTTACTAACCCTTTCGGACACGAATTATTAAGAACTGTCTGTAAAAATATCAGATTATTACAACGTTATTTCATGGCACTCAATAATATCTTTCATTAGGAATAATGAGATAATTGTTGCATTTATGTGTGTTATAGTAACTTGTTCTAAATAGGCTGCAATGAAATGTCTGTTTATCGTGTTGTCATTGATGGTTATTTTTGCATAAACAGAATCTCATGTCAGGCTAGTAATATAGTGCAAATTCAGTTTTCGGTTATGTCCATTGTGCACAAGGAAAATTACTGCTTTTCACATTGCTTGCAAAAAGTGGCATGTCGAAAGACTCGTCGAACGAGGTAGTGCCTTCAGAAAAGTTATCATATGTATCAGTACACTTCAAAATTAGAATAAAGAAGACAAATTTATTATACAGGAAGTTCAATTTATCTAGTGTACGATATATATTGCTTTTTCGTAGCCTCTTTGATCCAAATAACAAAAAGAAGTGGTGTACGTAATTGTGTACACAGTGTCTCAAAAGGTTACAATGGAGTTGTCGAGTGCCATAATTTAACTTGGGGCAAAACTTACGCACCGAAGTTTACACGAAACTACCCGTGTGCTTATATTTAGAAAAAACACACGTCCAAAACTAATTCAGACTGCGTGCCTTACATTACTGCTGTACGATTTCACAGGAAATGACATTTTTTACACTGTATTGAGCGTTTGGGGAGCCTTGTTATTGACTGACGGAAGGTGAAGGTAATTTTTCGATTAAAAATATGGAAAAGAAACCATTGTATTCTCAAAAATAAACAGACATCGATTTTAACACCATCATATGCACGTAATCCTTCGATGAGAGCTTTCTGCAGAACTCTTGTGAGCTTTTGATCGTTTTGGTGGTGCACGAACATTATCGACGTGGTAAACGTCAATGTAGCGCAAAGCGCTGTCAGCCAGGAAGATTTCCTGGCTAGGTTTATCGACTGTCCCCCATTTTCGGGGAACAGAGTGAGTCAAAAATGCGCATGCGTATTCGATGCGAACAGGCGCACCGAACGCGTGGCACCGACATTGAGGCCTTCTACAATCCTTCCTTCTTTTTTTTTTTTCGTGATACACGAGAAAGATGCTAATAAGTAGCTCAGTCGTGCTAGAAGAATGCATAGTAGGTGGAACATGAACGAAATGCAAAAAACAAAAGAGCACAAGATTATTTAGTGCGAAAGCGCGCAGTCAGCGAGCCGGGGCGAGCTTGACTTGCTAATAATAGTAAAATTGCATGGGCTTCGTGCGTCGATCCGGCAGAGAGGAGCGTAAACATGATTAGTACTTTGCAGTGAGCGCATTTCATTTGCCGAATATCAGTTCAAACAACACGCAGCGAAGCGCCGCTGCTTGTGTCATACGAACCACCGACCCCTTATCGGCACTCCTGCTGAAACGGTGCTGGCACCTATGGACGTCAGACTCTGCCCAGGTGGCACTGCAAAAAACCGAGCCACCCGTGCCCCCATCGCCGCCCTGACCATAAATTGGTAATCACAGAGAGGCGTCCACAAGCGAACATGCATAGGCCCTCTTCTTTTGTTGATCTTGAGGCGAGGTTTCCTGAAAATCAAGGACCTGTTAAGCTTTTTTGTTCCACCCAACCTCGCTTCTTAATTGTAGGAAGCCCATCAAAAGGAAATGCGGGCAATATGCAAAAGATGTTTGATTTATTTCGGCTGCTGGAACTGGCAATTTAAATGCAAGCGAGCATCGCATGACATTTCGTTTGAGGCAAGCAACCTAAGGTGCGTTAAGGTACGCCCAAATGCATTAAAATTGGGCATGCGCATTATGACAAAGCGATATGTGCATACACGAACAATCTATGCGATCAGAGGTACGAAGCTCGCCTTATCCGGCACGAATGGCCCTGGCAATTTCCCACTTCCTGTGCATTGAACTGTTTTAGTACACCTACTCGAATGCCGTACTGCTGGTCTTCTTTCGTTGTTATATACTGTAGATGGAGATATATAAGCGTTCGCTTTCTCAATGTATAACGGAAGGCAAAGCCGATGCCTGCGAGAAAGCTCCAGAAATCGCTGAGACCAACTGCGAGAAAAAAACACTGATTGTGGTTGCGATCATTTTGCGATTGACCTGTATGACGCACGTGTTCGCATTTCTTGGTAAAATCTGGGTATTAAAGCCTTCAAAGCTCTACGTGCGTAATGCTGTGTGGTCGCGGCAACTTGAGATTATTGGGGCTTGTGGCGTGTTTGATGTTTATCATGGCTGGGCTTTACCTGTCTGCTGTTTCACGTCCCGCACCGCAGTCAGAAGGTCTGATCAGCTTCATAAACAAAGTTACCACAGTTCTCCGTCAAGGCTACTCAAAACAATAATAGAACAATAACAGAATATCTACATTATCACACTTACTCAAGCGAACGGCTATGGAGAACGCGAGTAATTTGCTTGCCCAACACGTTTGCCAAGGCCTGTATTTAGAGCTGTCGCCATTCTGCTTTGCGAAAGCTGCGGAAATCACTAAAACTGAAGTCATTTACGTCCGTGGCAATTCACAATGCAACAGTAGCGCAGACTGGGGTCTTTTTTTGTAGAACGTAGAGCTGTTGCGTCTTGTCTTGTTTTCGCCTTCGTGCAGGTGAGTGAACCAGCAAGCACCCCACGGTGCTTTGGCGACGTGTCTGACTAGCGGAGAGAAATTCGTAGCTCTTTTTCTGACTGTTTATTGAGCAAAAACATATAACATTGAGCTCAATCGTTGCTTCGTACGCTGTAGTTGCGCCTGGTTGCGCAGCAAATTGTGAAAGGGAGTAGGGTTTTGCACTGCTTAAAGATGCGTCGACAGGTGGCGCTGCCTGTCCGCAAAACTCTAGAGTCTCACTTCTATAGCCCGATCTCGTCGCGAATACATGCAAGGTGACCAGTGAACGATTGTGCAGCGCGAGTAGTCACTTTTCAATCAAGAAACTCACAAGCAGACACTGCCTGTGTCGTCGTTGCGAAGAGAGAAGGGGAGGGGACGCCACACATGTACAATGGGGTCGTAAATGCCACTGGGAGGGGTGCCGGGAGGAGAGGGGGGGAGTGAGCGTAGACCAGTAGGCGCTGCCTGCGTCGGCGTTGCGAGGTGAGAGAGCATAGGGGAGGAGAGAGAGGGGGTGCACATGTGAAATGGGGTCAGGTGTAAACGCCGCTGGGAGGGATGACTAGAAGAAAGAGAGGGGCAGCGAGCGTAGGATAGCATAGGGGCTCTTTGATTTTCGGATTTTTGGGTTGGTTCTGGAGACCCGCGGGCTGCCCGCGGGCTCCCCGAAAGCTACCGCTGCATCCCGTTCTGATAGGGAATGACGTAGGCTTGCAAGGCGCACGCCCGGCGACAGCCCAAAGGTCGCAAAATCGAACGCAGGACAGCCAGCGTAAACGTAAACAAACTCTACCGTCGTGTCAGCAAACGAAACAATGCGCCGCGTGCATGTTGGTTTTTTTCTGCATTGTCCGCTTGGAAATACGTAGGTAAGCTCGCTAAAGAGCTGAAATAATATCCCCGAGCGTACGCATTTGGGGTACGACTTCGTACGCTTGCCCGATCACTCGCCGCGTCCGCGAACGAAACAGCCAGCTGGCGCACGACACCTTGAGAACAATGCATGGTGAGCTGCCGCGACGGTGACGGCTTGACAAGCTCACGTCTCTTTAGTACACGTATCAGTCACTGCACAATATGGCGCGAAGTCACACGGGAGTGATCGTGTCCCCAAAAGAGCTTGAAGATATATACCTGCTCACCTACCGTGTATCATGTCGCAAACACACGTTGACCAACTTACGTTTTTGTCTAAAGTTTATGATATGCGCAGGAATCGGTACCACGAGTTCACGTCGTATGTAAAATTAACATTTGCATGACACGTTCCCGATCCACTTTTACAACTTGCCTTGCCTGTTTTCCAGTCCTAAGTGGCACTTAACGAATGTCATGTATATCAGCTTTGATTCGACCTACTAGGTCATAGTACGCACTGCGCAGCATTATTACGAAGAGGTGAAAAAAACAAAGCAAACGATGAAATGGGCCACGAAAGGATGTATACATTTCTGAATTCATTCTCCGTTTTTTTTTCTCGCGCCGTATTGTATAATATCATACCGTGCACATATGTTGGCTCATAGATGGAAATGGGTTCGCGCGCTGTTCGCGTCCAGCGAGCATCACCAACAGTCGCGATCTAGGGCCTTCTATCACCAAGCGCAGATCAATCCAGTTGTTAGGACAGAGGTTCTAAGAGGTTCGCGTACGCAAACGTTTAAAAAAAATTTAACTACAAAGTTTTCTCTATGCATGTGTACAAACGTGTACTACGTACATAACTTTTAAGGCATGTGCATGACACAGTCAACAGGCAACAGTTCACCGCGTTGTTCAAAGAAGGAAGCTTCACGGGAAACATAACAAATGCGATGAACAGTAGCTTCAAACACTCGCCGCCATTCGCAATCGCCTCATCTCACAAGGCGGAACAGACTTTAGAAGATAACGCCACGCGTAATGACAAGCGAAGGCGCAGTCCTCAAGCGCCCACATTACAATCCATCGAGTCCTCACAAAGATGGAACCGAGAGCACATCGTACCTTTTCGGCGTCTGCTAGCCCGAAACCAGCCCAAAACCTTCCAGAAAGCTTCCATGACCAAATTGTCCCGGAAGCGTCTGGCGATCCTCGGGCTCCCCGTGGGTCGCCAGAACGTCTAACCCGAGAAAAACGAACGCCAACCGGAAGTGCGCCTCGGGGGTGGGAGGAGGGGGGACTGAGCAGCCCAAGAAAAACGAGCGCGCTCTACTCTAGCTGGCTCTGGCAGCCCGCGGGTAGCCAGAAGTGAAAAATCGAAGAGCCCCATAGATGCTGTGTCCATATAGATGCTACTAGATGCGGCGCCGACGCAAAAAGGCAACCAAACGATCTACTAATATAAAACCCCTGCGCTGGCCACCGAGCAAAGATGATCGAAAATTTAGAGCATTTTGTACTCTACTATGAAAGAGCAAAAGGCTGTCCTCGAGGTCACCACAAAGGACGACTGCGTTTAGAAAAGTGGTTCACCATTTCGAGTACTTCACACTCTACTATGGGAGAGCATAAAGCCAGGCCCCGGAAACTCTCAAGTTACCACGATGGCCATAGAGGGCGAAAAAATCGACCACGGCGAGTTTCGTGATTTTGGCGTATAGTGGAACTATTAGCGTCTCTCACAATCATATGGTGGTTTCGGGACGTTAAACCCCACATATCAATAAGTGGAACTACTAACTCCTCTTTTAGGAGTCGGATAAGTTAGTGTGCATTTTTCCTGTTAGGGGCAATCACCGCGGCTGAAATTTCTATTTCGGGATGTATCAAAACACCATTAAAATAATAGTCACTACCACGTTTTTCATAGAAAACTGCATGAAATATTTTTGTCCTACATTTATAAATAATACAAGAGCGGTGATTGTTTTAATTCAAATATTGAGAGTATCTTGACGCTCGAAAACAAGCAGCCCATCGGCATCGATTGCGTTTCTGTCGGTTAATTTGTTCAAAGCACGAAGGAAGGAAAGGTAGGAAAGGCCCTGACGTCACTCGTTGTGAAGCCGCAATGAAGCCTGAAGTCGGCCATAATGACTGCGTAATTTCTCCTCTCTTGTTTACATCCGAATGTAAAGCAGGAGGCGTGACTCTCTCTCTGGCTTGAAAAGCACGTGGGCTGCGCAGCGCGTGTGTCGTGACGATTCGATACTAATGGAACGGGGCTCATTCCTCTGAGACAGCAGGACACCTTCGGTGAAATCATTTCGTCCGAGTAATAACAGGAAGTAACGGCTCGCCGACAACGAAGCAACTACAAGAGAACACGCGCTAGATGCATTGACAACGGCGAGTGTTTTCACGTCATTAAATCAGCTACTAGGCAGACAACACGATCGGTCTTGCGCCTTCCACGGTTGCATTCCACCACGCGGCCGACGCAGCGTCCGACCCCTGTGTCTGCATGGTTTCCGCGTGAAACTCACCAGCATCAGCATTTTGCAACCGTGGTAACATTGAGCTCGGTGCAAGTGACACTTGAACGTGGTCGCTGTTACGTTGAGATTACATGTAATGCTGGTGGAGAGTGAACGAAGCGGAACAGAAAAGGTGTTTTAATACGCACATGCAAGTTGTTACTGAATACACACAACACGAAACTACGTATGTGCACATGGTCCTCATTGCGTCTTGATTGATATGTGGGGTTTAACGTCCCAAAACCACCATATGATTATGAGAGACGCCGTAGTGGAGGGCTCCGGAAATTTCGACCACCTGGGGTTCTTTAACGTGCACCCAAATCTGAGCACACGGGCCTACAACATTTCCGCCTCCATCGGAAATGCAGCCGCCGCAGCCGGGATACCTCATTGCGTCTTGCTGAGCTCAACAGCATCGTCCGTTGTCACAAGCAGGGCACTGCTCACCCGTCACTGACCTTCAAGGCATTCGTCGTCGTTCGGCTTCGTCATGTTGCCCAACGCAATTTCGCTGGACACTAACTGCTTCATCCGCGTCATCCTCGGCACAAAACATGGATATGCACTCGCTCTACGCACTTTTGAAACCCCGTGATGGACAAAGGGATTTGTAAACGTTGCTAAAAGTACAGCAACTGCCAGGAGAACACTGCGTAACCAATAACGCGGCGCAGAGCACGGATATTGTCCGCCACTGCTCAGCACGACACCTGGGGAGGCACACATGCTGGCGAAAGTCGCAGCCGCTCACTTTTTGACCAGCTCCACTGGACAACACATAACCATAGCAACGCCGCCATTGTGTCCAGTGAATATGGCCGCCATGATGTCATTTCCGCCACCCTTTTCACGCAGCGCGCCGGCTGGGCATGTCCTCTCCTACCTTTCCTTCCTTAGTGGTTAAAATTGTCCGCGGTTAGCCGCGGTATTTTTGTTGATCGGCATTGCGAAGCTCCGTTTTAATTCAGCTTTGATATATCAATGCAAGCTTGTCGGTCAGACTTTACGGGTTGCTACGACAAAGCGAACGTGTCTAGAGGCTGTGAACCATGTAAGCTGCTGTGCTTCACCGACGTCCGGCTGCGCTGCCCTCAGTGAAAAAATTAAACGCCGGCAAGTCGCTCGGAGACTGCCTACGAAGACAGAATAATGTTGCACAATGTGGGCGTGTTCGCCGGTGAGTGACACTTTGCTGCTTTGCATCTAAACATGGCCGTTTTATTGTGCATGCGCTACAGCTTTTGTCATTTCATTAGACTTTTCGACTTGTACAGCTAATCAGACGCACACCTTGTGAATAATTGAGAGTGTTATCTTCGTTGTCACATTCGCTGAAAATATGTTTACTGCTAAAATTTGTGGCACAGATCACAGCATAAATTCTACCTGTGTCTGCTGAAAATGAGTCTGCTGCAAAATATGCTCATAAATTCAATACATAGTAGAGCCGAATGAACCTTTAGTACATATATGCATTTGTACATTTGCGTAAGTTTGCGATGGAGCATATTACATTTGCATAAACCATATAGGCCATCCACTTGGGGAATCACCTAGCTTTGTTCTCTGAAGAACGTCAATTAAACAAATACATTTTAATGCCATCCACAAGACAAACTCACAAAAACAGCAATGTTATGTCCACCCTACCTTTCTTATATGCAGTGTTCCCATATACATTATTCTTAGTCATGCATCATGAATCCGTTCACGCTTCTACCAGAGTAACCAGCACTGTTTTTTTTTACAACCCAACCGCAGTCTCCAAGAAACTGCAAATATCAGTGTGCACTTGAATGCCTCATCACTCTGAGCCTACCTCAAGTCAGCGGAGATCGTTTCATCACTGAAAGCAAGCTCATGGGCCAAAATCCTCGCAAGGTATAGTTGAAGACACTTTATTTATTGAACATAATATGTTCAGCCATTTCCGTCTTACCCTGCTCATGAGTTTGTTTTTTTTCTTCTCAGAAAACTGGGCTAAAGAGAGACCATTGATTTCCAAGCTACAATCATCAAGTCATAAGAAGCTCTACAGTTGTCGTAGTGACAACTCCATGCACCACCAATATGCCAGGCGGACAAATGGAAGCCTTATACTAAAAACAGTGATAGCGTACGGTATGTTCAAGCTGTCCGAAATTCGGTGCACAGATTATTGTTTCTTGCTTTATGAATTACTCACTTTGCAGGAAATATGCAGGCTTCAAATTTCTTCGACAGTGTATGTTATGAGTGGCATATACCCTACTTCACTCAACGTGTCAAACGTTGCATAGAGTATCACATATAACTAGGTAACAAGTGTGCTTGTAGTAGTGCATATTTAGCAACACTTCTCTTCTACATTGTGTATAGATTTCTATGAATGTAAAGACTGTTGCAAGGCAGTGGTAGGTACAGCTATATTAGTGTTGAAACAGTTACTGATACCACGTGCATGTTGGGAGTCACACAATCAAAGTACTAAAAAAAACTGTGCAAGAACTCGTGCCTTTATTTAGCAAGACATGTCCTGCTGAGGTAGCAATCGCAGAGCCGAAACATGAGAGTAAAATACATAGAAGAACAAGAAATGATAAGAATGGGTGGATCATATTCGGCAAGCATTCTCAAATCATGAATGATTATCTGTCTCTAACCCTCAAGAAGAAGATATATAACAGCTGCGTCTTGCCCGTACTTACCTACGGAGCAGAAACTTGGAGGCTTACAAAGAAGGCTCAGCTTAAATTTAGGCTGACGCAGCGAGTGATGGAAAGGAAAATTATAGGTGTAACCTTAAGACACAAGAAGAGAGCAGAGTGGGTCAGGGAACAAATCGGTGTTAAAGATATCATAGTTGAAATCAAGAAGAAGAAATGGGCTCGGCAGATAGTACGCAGGCAAAATAACCGCTCGTCATTAAAGGTAACTGACTGGATTCACAGAGAATAAAAACGCATGAATCGGAGATAGAAGGTCAGTGGGCCAATGATATTAAAAAGTTTGTACGTATAACGTGGCAGCAGAAAGCACAAGACCAAGTTGTTTGGCCGATCATGGGAGAGGTGTTTGTCCTGCTGTGGGTGTAATCAGGCTGATGGTTCGCCAAAAACAAGCACCGACATGCACGCAAGCAGTGAGCCCTAATGTTGAAACGTATGCCAATACCCATGCTTCAAAAACATGTTTGTTTACATGACAGAGTTAACACAATGAAAATGAAAATTAATCAGTTTTGGCATTTGCTGGCATGTATTCCACTGTGACTTCATGATCATCATTCCTAGCTTGTCCAAGGGCTGCAGTTCAGCATCCGAAATCTCGTCTGCTCAGAAATGCTGCTGTTTAGTTGTTTTCTTTCTCTAGGTAATTTAGTTTGGTTCGTTTTTTTGTGGTCACTCTGGACAGACTTGTGCGAGCAGCAACGAAAACAAGGGGCTCCCAGTTTGATTTAGCTGTTGTGGAAACCATTGTGTTCAAATTGTCGAGAAATGTTCCCCAATAGAAATACACAAAGCTGTGCGCTTTTACTTAACCAAGTTCAAATAACGACCTTTTACTGTATTAATATTAGTTCTATGTAAAATACCTGATGCATGACAAGGCATTTTTCGGTATGTTAATTTTTAACATAACAATGACTGAGTGCACTCAGTAGGTATAATCAAAGATGGCCAGTGTTTCTATTTGTTGATAATTCAAATGGCTACTAACAGCTATTTTCTTGATATTGCTTTGAAATATGTAGCCAAAAGGACTAGCTTTGTATGATACCCATGTTAAGAGTGAGGCAGAAAGTTAGGAAGTAGTGAAGAATAATAATGTGAATTCAGCTTCTGCCGTTGTTCATCGTTTAAGCAGTGTATACATGCCTATGCACCATTGGCACAAAAAACGCATTTATTCATCTGTCAATGCAAAGCATAAAAACTTTGAAGGTTATTCAAAAAGTAAGGGCCATTTGGTTCCAAGCAAGTAAATTTTTATTAGCAAAAGTTTTTGTTCGTGGGCTTACTTTAGCGAAACCCTACTTCACTTTTCTATAGAATCACCGCTACTCTTTAGTGCTTCTCGTACCGTCGCAGTAATTTCATTGGTCAATCTGAATGAAACATTGCCGATTGGTAATTGAATGTTGCGAACGGTGATCTTTAGTTTCTTACTGTCTCTAAATTGTACCCCGCGCCACTGTTTCGAGGGAAAGAAGAGGAAATAATCACACGGTGCTGGCACAGGACGGCAGGGTGGGCAGTTAGTGATCCCTACCAGAATATTTATACTTTCCATTGGTTGCGATTGTAGTGCAAGGATGCATGTTTTTATGTAGGAGGCCAATTCTGGATGATAATTAGTGATGTCATCAAAGTTTGTCGTACTTATTATTGTGCAGTTTGTTTCACAGTATATGTCAGCTGTACGTGTGGCCTACATTTTATGAAATTAAACACTAAAAATTCCCTTTTTGACTTGGAAAATGGTAGCCGTCATTTTCTACCTAGAGTAAGATAACTGCTTGAATTTTTTCGGTTTTTGTGAAAAGGAGTGGTGGCAACACTGTGTTGTTTCTGCAATTGCGAGCACCATGAAGCGTAGTCACCAGTACAAGAGTGTGCGAAAAGAAATCATCCCTGTTTTATCGGTAGCATTCCGAAAACGCTCATTCACTTGATGTACTTTAGTGTTTGAGTTCGTATGTAAGCATTTTTGGAACCTATCTTTGCGATATCTGGGAATATTAGCTACAATTGTGCAAATTGTGGCGAGGCCAACAAGGGGACCTTTGTCTTACAGACCAGTAACTGTTAGTCCTCAGTCCATTGCAATATCCTGTCCACTTGAACCGTTTGGTTGGTCTGGATGCTTGGCGTGGTGCTCTACCTTTTTCGTACGCATTTGTGAAGCCATTTTTGAAGCCTAAACACTGTGTTACAACATTTGTTTCACTCCTCACAGTTGGTCCATGCACTGTGCACAACTCCTCGTAAATTAAAAATGATAGTATTTCTTTTGAATGCAAAAATGTAAATACAGTGTGCACCCCAAAACAGGCGGGAGCAATAATATTTGCGAACATTCGTGTCTGCGTTCCCCGTAGAGCAGATGACTACTGAGCCAGAACAATCACTTCAATACTTTTTTACTGACAAAGCAGATTGTACTGTGCACGTAACTCTTCAGTCTGACATGCAAATACCTAAATATTAGGAAATGGTTCTTACTTTGTGAATAAACATCGTCAAAAATTTCTTTATGCAGAATTGACTGCAATCATTATTCACTGCCTATTTTTCTAACATTGCTATTATGACTTCCAGCACTCCTCAGCAGTCTAGTGTTACTAGTGTTCCATATGTCGATATTGTATGCGCATATGTCATGTGCTGTGCATATCGAGTGCTGTCCACTGGTGCATGTTTTGTTTTTCTTACGAATGAGTGCTTTTGGGAGCACCAACAGGCATTCTGTATATCGGGAGTCAGCTGATCTACAGTAGGCGAGCAAGGGCAATGGTTTCTAATTCTGTTAACTCATAATCTGTGACAACTTTGACAAGAATGTTGACTTGCCGAAATTTTTATGACTTAGGCTTTCATTATTGGCCAACTGCTACTCAATAAGAGTGCCTGCCACTGCAACCCTTTTCACCTTTTTTGAAACGTAAACCATGTTTCATTTTCAACATGATCTTCTAAATTGCGTTTTCCCAGGATGCACTTGCCTACCACAACTGTAAGTTATCTAGTTAGTCGTAAAAATAAAAAAAATCGGACGCACAGGTAAAAAAAAGAAATTCTAAACGCAATATTGAGAACAATGTTATATGCAGGGATGCCTAGCACAACACCGTAGGGTCATTTCTTTTTATTCAACGCGATATGCTTCTCGCCAATACGTTGTCAAATATCATATTGTGGCTCATGCTAATCGTACTGACCCTGCACTTTCTGAGAGCATGTGTGGTGAGAAAGCCAATGGGCAGCACAGTACCAAGTACTCTGCAAGGGGTGTCCAGTGTAAATATCTTTGTCCCACTTAACAAGCCAAGAGACAAAATTGCACAATTTCAGCGGGCAATTTTATTGAACAAATGGCTATCACAGTTTGTCCCGCATGTATAGTTAAACTCTCTGAGAGACAGTGTTCCTTTCTACATGTATACTGCTACATTCACGGTTGTCAATAAACAATATGAGCTTACTTGCTTGGCGTGTTTTTTGCCAGTTGAGGCCTCTCGGTCAACTGGCGGCATAGCGGAAATATTTATAGTAACTTTAGGGTGCCGTGTGCCCCAATACCACCCCACAATAGCAGCGAATAAACGCCCATAAACCTGCGGGCGCGCACCGCGACCCCCCCCCCCCCCAAATGCTACCAAAGCAGCCATCATATTGCTTTAGAGCAATGATGATGACACGCTTACCAGTGCCGCCTCTAGGTCGGATAAGTTAGTTCACAACGCCACCGCTACCCTTACTTATGTTGCACTGTCAAAGGTGCAGTTTCCCTTTTCTAAATGGCAGTGTATAGGTGTTTTGTGATAAAGACGTCCCGTGAGTATTGACGAAACGAGCGCACACCCGTAGTTCTGTGTTTGGACAAAGTTTTAACGATTTAGAGTACGAGGTACTCTATTATGGGAGAGCATAAAGCCGTCCCGTGTGCGTTGGAGCGTCTGCTCAGGAAACACAAATACAGAAGATTGCATCATTCCAGCGCACAGCTATTGATACCTAAGCGCAATTTGACCTGCCATATTGTGCAAGTCAAAGAGTTCTTTTTTGCGTCAATGAGCAATAAAGGTTTCCAGCGCACGAGTAAACTCAAAGTGGATTTTGAATCACCGTAAGTCACAACGATCCTTAAGTAGGATTTCCCCGGAATCGCTTTTTTAGCATCCAATTATCAGCTGGTACTTCAGTCTATATGCCCCACCCGCGTTCGCACTATTGATTTAGAACTCCACAGAATGTATTGAACGACAAACTCACCGTGATAACTTAATAATTTTGATTTATTGACAGTCAAATACATAGCAGCAGCACATATTCAGGAACGCCGGCTTAGAAGAGCGGCACAGCGCCTTCACTGGGTTCCCTCCTAATCATGTCCTGGTTTTCGGTCGTAAAACCTGGGATGATAATTGGATGTATACAGCTGTAAAACACACCTCTTTGATTGAATGGCTAAGCGGTCTGCACACTGATTAACATGTAGAGTTTAACGTCCTAAAACCACCATTTGATAATGAGAGACGCTATAATTTTGATGCGGTCTGCACAGCGGCATCAGGTCTTGGTTGGAGACCCGGCTATTTCGGCCAATTTTATTTAGAACGAGGAACGCGCATATAAGCAAGTTTGAAGATATATCGCTTGTCAGGTTTTCATGCTGCTACTAGTGTAATTGTTTCTTGGCGCACCTTGCTCAAGAACAGCTTGGTAAGATTTTTACGCGGCAATGTTTCTTAAAAGGTACCTTGTAAGACCTATTGACGATGTAGTGTTAAAGAGCTCGTTTCGCAGATATTCTCATGTATTCTCATCTTGTGCGTGACCGAAAATTGGAGAAAGATGCAAATAAATTATGAAAAGATTCAAAGTCCGACGGAGGATCGAACCCAGATCGTTTGCGTAGTAAGCGGGTGTTCTAAAACACTCTCTCGCGCCCGCTTCTATACATGATGAAAGTAACTTCCTCTGCTTGGAAACACACGCGTCCCCTGCTTTGCAATACAATGATAAATATTGCAGTGATCATTCGTGGTACAAGCGCACATTGCTAACGGGCGTCAAACATGTGAATAAAACGCGGGCCTAGCTAATCTCACGATTTATTCATGCGTTTTGCTGAGCCCAATAAAAGTGTGTTCACTGGCTCACTTGCTCTGAACATGTGATTATGATAATGACTTCATGGTTTAAAGCCTGTCACCCGCTACAAAAGGCACACATGTTACTGCGTATATTCTTTTAAGGCCACGTAGTTGGTGCAATCATTGTTCGAAAAGACTTCATACACTGAATGTTTGAAGCACGCACAAGGGACAAGATGTCGCTATCACGTTTAACTTTTAAAGGGGAAGCTTAAGGATTCCCATTTTTTTTTGTGCATCCTTGACGCACTTATTGGCGAGTTTTTTAAGCTGCCACTAAATGTGGCATTCACTGTTTTACGCTGGTGCAATTCTACACTGCTGGAACGCAACATAACCCGCGTTAAGGGGCCTCCTCAAGGCGTATGACATAATCAGTTTTTTTTTGAAGCAGAATGTATTGTATTGTGTTTTATTTTATTCTTGCTTGCGCCTGCACAAAAGACGTTATGGTTATTCCTGGGCAAGTTTAATAATTGAATACATAAATCAATGAACACATTATAAATATATTATTATTATTATTATTATTATTATTATTATTGATATTATTATTATTATTATTATTATTATTATATTATTATTATTGTAAATTGAACTCAATGATTAAAGATGTTAATTGGTCTTCTCTTATTGCTGCTGGATATTCTGGGGAAGGATATGATAGGTTTCACACAAAAATACGTAGCCTGCTACACTCTTGTACTCGTATTAGAAGAACTACGCAGAGACGTAGTCACAGTGGGCTGTCCCCAGGTATTTTTGAAGGAATTTGCGACAGATCTTTGCTTTGGAAACAATTCAAATAAACACTCTCCCGGTAATGCACAACTCGGTATCAAAACTTCAGAATTCCAATAAATAAAGTGGTTGCCTTCACCACATCGGCTAAACGACGATATTTTCACTATCAGCTTCAGTTATCTGCCAGAAACCCCGGCTGGATGTAATAACTTATAAACTACCTTCGTGCTGAAAAAGTATCAGTGCTAAGCCTACTGTTGTGTTGACTGGTGATCCTGCACATACAACCAATACATTTATTCGCCCTTTTGCAAAAGTGTGTCTTGGGGTATCATCAGCGCTGGCAGGCCTCTCTTGTTTAAATAAGACAATACCTCTCTCTGCCTTCCTCCCAACTTTAAGAATACACGAACTCGTTAAAATAGTTTCTGGTTTAAAATGGCAGAAACCATCAGGTATTGATGGTAACTCTGTATCTTTGTTGCAGCGGAATTCGGACGCATTATCAGAGGTTTCGCTCTTCATGCTTATTGAATTCTTGGAGACAGCTTCTCTGCCATCACATTTAAAATCAGCAATAGTAACACACCTTTATAAAAGAGGACCTAAAGACAGTGTCGACAGTTGTCGACCTTAATAAATTTTGCCTATCTTATCCAAAATAGGTCAGAAATTCTTATTGCAATGCACTACTTCGCTTCCATAAGGAGAACACTATGTGGCGCCGACGAGCGAAGCACCGCTCGCATGTGCCCCACGAGTTTTGCTAATTTTATGTGATTTTGTGTTGACTTACCTGGACTGTGCTGTCACACTGCGCTTAGGAACACGAGGGCTACCCGTTGACGACACTTTTCTTGGTGATCAGCCTCTTCACATCTATTCTCGGTCGACGGCATGCCCGCTATGACCGTGCGAGCAACGCAGTGGTGGCGAGAAGCCTACGCCTTAGACGCGCCAAGCGTTGACGCCGCGGTAGCGTCCGATGGTGAAAACTTTCTTGGCTCTTACCAGAGCGCCTGCGGCGTCTCACGCCCGGTTGAAAGCGACGAAGACACCGTTTAAAAAGACAATACGTCCTCAAAAAGACAATACGTAACTCAAATTAGAAGTAGCAGCTTTCAGGATGCAATTACAAAACTCCATGGGCGCATTAGACAAAGCTAATAACGCAGATATACCCTCCACTCAGCACATCACGTTAGAAAGTATTGGAAAAACGATGAGCCAACTGGTGCAAAAGATGCCAGGTCTTCAAAACTTTCAGCAACAATTGTATGTGGAGCTTCAGAGCCACAAGGCTAATGTGTATGTGCAATTGGATAAACAGCAAAGCTCGAGTCAAAGGGCTTGCAGTAATCCGGATGCTCTCATGGCAAGTAAAATTAAAAATGGGGCAGCGTCTGTCTCTACTGATGTCGAGAGTGTGATTAGCCATGGCCAGTAATACAACTCGCACAACTGACTTCGTTGAGATATGGCATTGGAACTGCCACTCGTTCCAAAAGCAAGTGGCGGCACTGCAATTAGGTGACATGACGTGATATGTTTGCAGGAAATTGGCAAGGTCGTTATAAAATTAAGAGATTATTACACCATCCAGAATATAAAATACTCTAGGATCGCCACATTGGTGCACAAAAGTATTGCGAGCTCTGTATACTATTAATCTGAGTGCCCAACCAAGCACCAACTGATTGATCTCCATACCACCAAAAGTGGTAAAGTCAAAACGTTTATTCTTAATATTTACAACCCTCCAAGAAAGCATCATGTCAACTTTCTCGAGATGTCGAGTGTGCTTTTGGGCACATAGGACATAAAGACAGATTAGTCTTCGCAGGCGACTTCAGTGCTCCCCATACTTGTTGGGGATACCGTAAAAACACCAGGAAAGGCACAGATTGATTGCAGGCAGTAGAGAGATACGAGCTGCAACGAGAGACCATGCCCCAGGAGGCACTAGACTAGGCAATAGTGTTTGCATGAACACATTTCCAAATCTAACATTTTTGTAAAATATTAAAACGGATCGTGGAAAAATCTTGAGGAGAATATGGAGAGTGAGCACTTCATAATAAATTTTTCTACTTCCACTTCGAAGCTCAAAAGGACGTATGGGATTGCTAAAATAACCAATTGGGAGGCCTACAGGCAGTATCCGGTGACACAGCAGCCGCTAGAAACGCTAAACGACTGGGTGGACGATACGAGGAAGGCGTACAGCTTACATACCAAGCACATCAAAATAAATGAAAAAACTCCAGGGGTGGACCCCCACCTCAAGCACTTGCGGGAAGGCCAGCGCAGCATCATCGAAAGGTAAAAAAGGCAGAGATTGAATAGAAAGCTGAAAGCCAGAATCACACAATTGTCCGTAAAAGCTAATGAATATGTCCGAGAGCTTCACGCTAGTAATTGGGTCACCTTCTGTGATTCCCTGAGGAAAACGCTCTCTACAACCAAAACGTGGGCAATATTGAAAAGTATGCTAGACCCCATGAACATGAAAACTACTACAACTAGAACTTTGCGAACTTTAGCGGGAGACTTCAAAGGGGATGATGACGCTTTAGTGCAAATCCTTTGGGAGAAATACATTGGCAGCAGAGGGGAAAACTATACAGGATCTAGAACATAAGGGTTTAGAAAATCAGGACCAAGATTCTTCCATAAGCTAGAAAGATGTCTTCGCGGCTGCAATGTCGCGTAAAAGACATTCGGCTCCGGGAGAGGACGGAATAACTAATGCGATGTTAAGAAATATGAGCAATAAGCAACTTAGAAAAATTACCCAATACTTTAATGAAAAAGTCTGGGCAGGGGAAGAAGTCTCTAGCCAATGGAAGGAGGCCAACATATTTCTTATTCCAAAAGCTGGAAAGGACAAAACGCTCCACAACCTTCGGCCCATATCGTTGACATCATGCCTAGGCAAACGTTTTGAGACGGTTGTGCACACCAGGCTTTGTGAATATATAGAAAAGGAGAATTATCTGTCTCACAACATGTATGGATTCAGAGAGCATTTGTCAACGCATGATATATTCCTGTGAATAAAGGATGAAGTGATTCAGAATGTAACCACTGGAGGCGAGAACGTAGTCGCAGCGCTGGATTTGAGGCAGGCATTCAATACAATCTCTTATAGACTTGTACTGGAACAACTTCATTCATTGAATTGTGGTGTTCGAACATTGGGCTATATCAAATCATTTCTTTCCAACCACACAGCAACAATTGGCATGGAGAACATGTGCTCCAAAACCTACAATTGCCAAATAGAAGCAAACCGCAAGGTGCAGTCCTTTCTCCACTCCTCTCTATTATAGCGATGAATCGACTAGCAGAGCAGCTGGAGCGAATTCGCGACCTACAATTCGCACTCTACGCTGATGATATCACTCTGTGGGTCAAAAAATGCTCACTGAGAAAGAAGGAGCAAACTTTGCAAGAAGGAATCGAAACCGTCCAGGCGTTTGATGAAGATAATGGCATGACATGTGCCCCAGATAAATAAGAATTTATCCGCGTTCATGGCAGAAATTATAGAAACAAATCAGCCATACAACTAAACTTAGGAGATCGAACGCTGCCGGAGAGACAAACGATAAGAATATTAGGTTTATGGCTGCGATGCAACATAAGACCAAGATATACAATCAAAATGCTTAAATTTACACTGAAAAACGTCACTCGAATGATTCACAGCATAACAAGAAAGGGCAAAGGGCCAAACGAAGGAGAAACTCTACGCTTGGTACAAGCCTTCCTCCTTAGTAGAGTCACATATGGACTAACATATTAGGAGCTCTCACCAACGGAAATTAACCAGGTCGACTTGGTAATACGGGGAGCATACGAAGCTGCCTTAGGTATACTGCTTAAGGCACCCAATGACGAAGGGGAAGCGCTTGGTGTGTACAACACTTTCGAAGAGCTTGCGGCAGCAACACTTTTCTTGATGAAGGAACGACTATGCCTTACAAATGTAGGCAGAGAAACCCTCACTCGCTTGGGATACCCTACTATACCACAATACTGCCGGGAGAACACTACTACGATGGTTAGGGGAACACGCCAACACATAATCGTCTGCCCCATTCCGCGAAACATTAGTAAGTTGTACCATAGGGCGAGAAGACAAGCTAGACCTCGCGAGCTTCAAAGACAGTTTGGCGAAAGCCATGAAGTATATTATATACACAGATGCCGGTAAATCAAACGAGAGCTGCGATATATTAGCAGTTCAACCAACGCCGCATACTACTGAAATTGTCGCAGCGTCAATTAAAAAAACCTGTACAGCGACGGCGGAGGCAGCGGCGATTGCGCTAGCTATACGAACTAAAAGCGCAGAAGATGCCTCCGCATTTGTATTGTCTGATTCCCAGGAAGTCCGCAAAATGTTTCTCCGTGCTGCACTACCGAATGTCACACTGAAATTACCAGGTGACAGGCTCATACAGGACCATTCTATAATTTGGTGCCCAGGCCACGAGGGCATCTTGGGTAATGCGCTGGCGCACAGTTTCACTCGTAATTTGAGCAACCGAGTAAGCAACGACACCGATAATCAGTTCGAACCATGCACAGCACGCGATATACTCGAACATCAACGGAAGACAACACAGCGAGATTCCCCTCCGCACAAACCGCTTAAAGTTGACGAATCTCGCCAGCTAAGACAAATTGTGGTTAATACCTATGTACATTTGGAAAGGTGGTATTACATAAACCCCAATGCATATGTAAACCAATGTCCTTGGTGCGAGTCATGACCGATGTTGCAACACGTCACATGGGACTGCCGGCACAAGCCTACGGAAGTTCAGTCGCCTCTCATACTCACGTTACTGGGGGAGCCTTTGGAAGCCATCTTTGACCAACCTGACCTCAAGACCCAAAGGGGCCTCCTGGATCAAATCGGTCAAGCAGCAGCGGCCACTGGTGTCCTGGAATTGGTTAACCACCCATGGCATTCTCTCCTACTGTTTTTGTCCCTTTTTTTTTATAAATTAAAATGTTGTACCATCCTCATCATCATCAATGTTTCTCTAAAAAAATTCGCCGATTTCAAAGCCACAGTTTAGTTTTGTCGCAGGTCGAAGTACCATTGATTTACCTTCCAAATTTTCTGGTGAACTGTATGGTGCTTTGTAACATAATATGTTTGCCTGTGCTCTATTTTTGTATATCTCCAAAGCATTCGACACTGTTAACCATTCTCTCCTGCTTGAAGAAACACACTTTCTTGGCTTCAGAGGTTCGTTCTACGACTTTCTTGAAAACTATCTCAGCGCTACCTGGTAGTTCGAATAGACAATTGGTTGCCTTCCAGCAACAAGCTTTCCTTGAAAGCTGGTCTACTACAGGATTTCATTTTGTCTCCCTACTTGTTTAATATATTCATAAATCATTTTCCTACTGCTGTTGCCAAAAGCCTCGTATTTCTGTACGCTGACAAAACTGTTCCTTTAACCAAACATGTCTGTTACAACAAAGCGTTGTCACTAGTATAAGACAGTGTTCATGATGCTGCGTCATGGTTCAATAATAATTGCTTAGTGGTTAATTAAACAAACGAAACCAATTTACTTTAAATATTCTTTGAAAGCAATAGTGACAAAGGCTCCCCTATTTTTTCATGCCCGTGATTGCGCTTCCTGTAAGTGTACTCACATTGAATTGGTCAATTCTGTAAAGTATCTTGGTGTGTTTTTCAATAGTGACCTCTCTTGGACTTATCATTTGGCTTACAGATGTGGCAGACTACGAAAAATCACATGGTTACCTTTTATTATTAGATCAATTTCGGCCACCAATATTGAAGCGACCATTATGCTTGCTCTTGCGTACAGTGTCCTGCATTGTGGCATCAAAATATTTGCTTCATGTTTTTACCGATGGCAGTGTAGGATAGATACATTTAGAAAACATATTTAAATTCATTGTTTACCATCGTACTTATACTGACAATGTAATTTTCTTTTTTTAATTCGCCTGCCATCTTTCAAAGCGTCATTTATTCTAACCGCGGTAACAGCATTTATTGAACTATTAGTTAAAAAAGAATACATTGCCTTTCGTATATGAGGAAAACTTCCTGCTTTTTTTGTACCATTCGTCAAAAGACGATATGACAAAGCTATTAGAAAGGTCTACGTTCCTTCTGTTATTAATGACCTTCCCGAGAGTGTTTTGTCTGTAACGATGAAACGCGATTTACTCAATGTCCTAAAATTTTTTTAATGCTGCACAATGATCGCATGACTATTTTCCTACCTCCTTTCATGCCGGTTATAATCTGTTGAAAGATTGTTCAATCCTCATCTCAGCATTCTCCTGTTTAGGTAGAATCGCTTCCGTTATTTGATGCTTTATTATAGGATACTTGCATAAACGGCGGCGACGGAATGCACTCTGGGTAGGCAGCCATTTTTTTGTCAGAGGCGGCCGGTGAGTGCAGCGGCGCAGTGGTGTTTGCGAGGATTGTCGTAGCTTGCAAGCGTAATCGAGTGCCAGCGCGACACAAATTTAACTCCAAGAAGTGCCGTGCACAATGTCAGCTTCACCGGAAGACTACACCGCAGCGCTGTGCCAGAAAGACGTCGAGTGGTACAAAGAAGAGACGAAAATCAACTCCGAGTGGACCCATTCACGCTTCGTGTGGGCGACTGTGTAAGTGACGTGGAAATGTGACCGCGCGTCGACAGCTCCGATATTCATGAATTTCTCATTCTGAGGTGGAGTATGCTAACTCGG
The DNA here is from genome assembly GCF_043290135.1 of Rhipicephalus microplus. NCBI lineage: Eukaryota > Metazoa > Arthropoda > Arachnida > Ixodida > Ixodidae > Rhipicephalus > Rhipicephalus microplus. The sequence continues at coordinate 310,571,678 of NC_134710.1, read as the reverse complement.
GGGCTGTTCAAGTCCAGAAAGGCCCTCGAGGACCACAACATTGTGAAGAGTGACCGAGTGCGGGAGCCGTGGGTGAAGAAAGTCGCTGCAGACACCGTGGTCATCGTCACTCAAGTAAGACGTGTTAAAAAAATGTAGGAGTGCTCTTCTCGTGCACGTGCCTCGTACTCCACGTAGAATAACAACGCAGTGGGATGCGAGCAGTCTTCGATGTTCCCGGCCATGCATGTGCAGTGCGCGGTAAGGATCTCGCCATCACTCTTGCCCATGAACAAGACGTTGACGGGGGCCGTGTGAACACACTGGGAGTTTAACCTGAACAGAAGCAAACAATAGCATCTGTGGCAAAATTAAGTAATTTAACACCTCTTACTTGAGTGACGATAATCACGGTGTCAGCAAATAATTTCTTCACCCACTGCCCCACATTCTTAAAAAACCTAATAAAAAGGTAGCAACTGCAAGCAAATATGTAGTAACTGCAGTTCTACCTTACTACCTTTCTTCGACGGTTACTACCCGTTTGCTACCTGTTTGCTTCCTACGTTAGTAAACAGTTACTACCTGCAACCGTTATTAGCTTTTGCGACCTGTTTACTACCTGCGTTAGTGAATAGTTAGTAACTAGAGTGAAAGAGGTGGTAACTGCAGTTGTTACTACCTTTTTCGCCCCGTTACTGCATCTTTGCTACCCGGCTTTTGACTACCTAATTCGAAATAGTGTGTGTGAATGCAATTGTGATAGTTTATGAGAGGAATAGTCTCGACGTATTATATTTAACCTGAAAAATGACGCACAATGTATGCATACAGCAAGAAAATACTCTTTGTTTTAAATTACGTACCCGAGATATGTAAACGTCATTCTGATATTGTGGTAATAGAGAAGTAAAAGGTAACGAACCATAGGCAAGTGCCACACGCGTTGTAATAGACTATTACAACAAACTTGAAAAATTACAGCACATAATAACAAGACCGGCAGATCAAAATAACCAGATGGTCACAATTATCCCCGAGAACAGTCACAGTTATTGCGCAGCGGCGTGTCTCCAAATAATATCATTGTTTTGGCGTGTCCAAACCCAAAAACGATTCTTACCTTTTAAACATTATTATATTAGCTGTGTGAAGCATTCAAATGCACTGAGAATGGGTTCGGTACCTTGTTCCGGCAACTGTACCTAATGCCTTTTGTGGCCCTTTTCAATATATAAATATAACATATAATTTTTATAAGTAACGTTGGTTAAATGTCTTGTGTCACGTCACCAAACACTCGTGAACAGGTAGTAAAATATAGTGCTATATGTTTAAACTAGTTATAAATCATCCTGAAACACAAGTGCTCTACTGTGCCAGACACGCCCCTGCAAAGTAGGGGCTATATATATCCCCCGCTTACTTCTTACAGCATGTACACACACAAAAAAGCTGTGAACTTGTTTGGTCTATACATTCTTCGCATTCGTGGCACACCACACTTCCATACCTGAAGTTGTCTAGTAATGAGACATTGATTGACCAATATTAGCAGTAAAGCAACATGTCAAAATGTATTAACCTTGTAGTATCGGTTACTACTTTTTTTAAAACCTTTAAAAGTTACTACCTAGGGTGGTAAAGGCTAAAGTAGAAACAGCTACTACACGCTGCTAGTAACAGCAGAGGTAGTAACTGTTCCTACCATTGCCGTTACTTACTTTTTTTTTTTTATTCAAGTACCCTAAAGGCCTGGGTAGGCATTACATAGGGGAGTTGTAGCACAATAAAGCTGTTACATAACAAATACATAATAACAAATACAAACGATTGATATAAATATGCACATACATATGTAGAGATATGATTACTTAACAGTGCAGAGATGCTACGTGGAAAAATAAAGAAAGTATTGAAGTACAAAAAAAAAAAAAAAAAAAAAAACTCTAAGGAAAATTTTCGCAGTGTTCAAAACAACAAAAGGATGCAAAGAAAGGATAATTCACGTTCATTGAAATACCGCGTACAAGAACAACGACAACAATTACAACAAAACAGATATGCACAGGAACAATATTAACTTTCATTAAAATAACTTTTAAGTTTATTCATGAAATCTTCATGATTTTGGGAAGAAACGACGTCGGCAGGTAGCTTGTTCCAGTGATATATTGCGAGAAAGAGGGGGGATTTACTTAAGAAGTTTGTTCGAGCAAAAACGGGTTGTACTTTAAAGGGGTGATCCAGGCGCGGAAAGATACGATGGGCGGCCGTGATGTGGCGTACGCAGAACGATGATGATGAGTGATAAAGTTTGTGGAAATGAGATAGAAGTGCTATGATTCTTCTATTCTCTAGGGTGCTTAGATTCAGAGATTTTTTTAGGTTAGTTATGCTTGATGTTCGTGAATAATCTTTGGTAATGAAGCGGGTTGCTTTATTTTGAATTGCTTCGAGTTTGTTGATGAGATAAGACTGGTGCGGGTTCCAAATAAAAGATGCATATTCTAGTTTTGCGCGAACCAACGTCGCATAGGCCAATAATTTAGTAGACTTGTTTGCCAAATAAAGGTTACGCCTGATAAAACCAAGAGTTTTGCATGCACTGCTACAGATTGCTTCGATGTGGTCACTCCATGAAATGTTAGAAGATAAATGAACTCCCAAGTATTTTATTGTATGCGCACGCGCGATGACTGAGTCATTTATCAAATAATGAGTAAGCTTAGGATTAGACACTCTAGTGAAGGCTACAGCCTTAGTTTTCGAAGTATTTATCTCCATTTGCCACTGTTCACACCAATCTGCAATTTTCGCAAGGTCAGATTGCAAAGCGTCACTATCAGAGGTGGTAGTTATTCGTCTATAAATTACGCAGTCATCTGCGAATAATCGAACTGTAGATGAAATGCTATTGCTGATGTCATTTACATACAACAGGAATAAAATAGGCCCCAATACAGAGCCCTGAGGCACCCCTGACTTGACCAGTGATCGTGAGGAAGAAAATTTATTGGCAGTTACAAATTGGTACCTGTCGGTTAAGAAATTCCTTATCCAATTCACAACCTGACTATGTATATTAAAATAGCGAAGTTTTTGTAATAAACGGTTATGAGCAACCTTATCGAACGCCTTGGCGAAGTCGATAAATATGGCATCTATTTGCGATGAGTCATTAACAGCTTCGTAAATGTCAGAGACCAGCTCGAATAACTGCGTCTCGCAGGAGCGACCCTGTTGAAAGCCGTGCTGGTTGCTGAAAAGATGGTTGTGCTTTGTTAGGTACTTCATGATTGCCGATGATATGATATGCTCTAATAATTTACATGGTATACTGGTCAGCGAGATTGGTCTGTAGTTGGTGACAGATGACGGGTCTCCGGATTTAAAAATTGGCACTATTTTAGAAACTTTCCATCCGTCAGGAACGCATCCTGACTGAATCGATTGCTGGAAAAGGCATGCAAAAATGGGAGAAATAACAGGTTTAGTTAACTTTAGCAGTTTAGGACAAATACCATCTGGACCAGGAGCAGAGCTGCTAGAAAGACGATCAATAGCAGCTTCGATTCCCTTTTCAGTGATCACGATGTCCTCCATGATGGAGGTAACGGAGCCGAGGTGAATATTGTCGGTAATAGGAAGCTCACGAGAAAAAACAGAACAAAAGAAGGAATTGAACGCAGTAGCGACTTCAGAGGGCGGGAGGAACTCGTTGCCTTGCATTATCGATATGAAACATGAAGACGACGGCTTGGGGTTTATTACTTTCCAGAATTTTTTTGTGTTGACAGTTAACATGTTGGAGATGTCATGGTTGAAAAATTTGTCTTTTGCTGCCTCAATTTCGGTTTTGCATAACTGCGACTGTTCGCGATAAGCCTTCCAGGCATCGTCAGATTGCAAGGTTTTAGCTCTTGAATAAAAGCGCTTCTTCTTGTTAATGCATCGCTTCACGTGGGAGGTAAACCAAGCGCTCCCTGTAGACACAGATATGTGTATTTTTGGAATGTATTTTTCTTTGAGTTCGATTAGCTTGTGACAGACGATCATCCAGTTCTCATTGCTGTCGCGATGCTGCATGCCGTTGAAAAATTCTACGCAAAAGGACGAGAGTTCGCTATAGATCATTTCAACATCTGCACGTGCGTAATCATAAATTGTTTTCTTTTCATTCACGCTTTCTTTACGCGTTAACTCGAATTCACAATGGATGACATTATGGTCACTGATGCAGTCTAACACATTAACAGACATGTTTGACGGTTCGGTGGTAAGCACAAGATCCAAGATAGCATCCCCCCGTGTTGGCATAGAAACTATTTGGCTTAAACCGTAAGACGAAATCACGTCAAGAAAGTCCTTACATTCAGCTATCCTTGCGCCGCTATCGGCTGTGCCCGTCCGCCAGTTTATTCCAGGATAGTTAAAGTCGCCCGCGAGAATCACAGGAGAGCCAGGAAATCTGTCATATACGAGGCTCAATGATTCGTTTAGGCAATTAACGAAGGTTTCTTTTGAGTCAGGCGGACGGTAACAAACCCCAACGGCACAAGTTACACATGAAAGCTGGACCAATACCCACAAAATTTCAATACAGGAACCCGTATCAAGCAGACGCGCTTGAAGTTCTTTTTTTACTGCAATCATAACACCACCTCCTCGTGTTTCCGTTCTGTCCTTTCGAAACAGGATAAAGTTTTTAGTAAAAGACAATTCATGGTTACACACGTCACTTGTCAGCCATGTTTCAGTTCCCACTATGATGTCTGCCGAGCAGGATTCGACAAACGCACAAAGGTGATCTTGTTTTCGAAAAATACTTCTAAAATTAGCTATAATAATAGATAGCTTTTTAACTTCGGTTTCAATGGGGCGTCATTCATAAATCGCGGGAGCGTCTTGTCTCGGGATGGGGACCACTTTATTGCTCGAGGAATCGACGGTGAAAATTACGTTGCCCATTATAAGCTTGTCAAACTGCAACTTATACTTCTCATTTTTCTGTCGCTTCGCACGCGCGAAATCACGAAGCGTTTTTCTAATTAGCTGCACACGAGGTGAAAAATCCTCCTCGATCCACACTCGCGGGGTTGCCAGGTCTTTCAGCTTGAACGCATTTTTCAGAATATTGCTTTTGTCCTTGAAGTTTAGGAATTTGACAACAACAGGTCGAGTGCGATCGGGTTTGCGTTGCCCGACCCGATGGGCTCGCTCAATTTCACCTGGTTGAATTCCCAAGTTTTCCGTGACGAATTCATGAATGAGTTTTTCTGTATCGCTCCATTTTTCAGCGGCTTGCTCAGGAACACCCTTGAACACGAGATTATTGCGCCTCATTCGATTGTTCAGGTCATCTACAACAAGGTTGGCTTGATGGGTCTGTTTTTGCTCAATGGTTTTCAACTGTTCCTGAGACTCTTGCACAACAGAGCCGACAGCCTTGACTCTTTCACTTAAGTTTCTAGGTGAGTGTGTAGCTACTTGCTTACTGCGCTTACTACCAGGGTTGTAACATATGTAAGAAGCCATTACTACCCCAAAGTTAGCAAGTACCACCACCTTTTTTCCAAGAGTGCACAACTAGCATTTTGTCACAAGGTTGTGGCCCTAGATTGCCTTTCGACTTCAACAGCTCCCGGGTAATGAAACTCCTCCTCGGAACGAGAAATTCATGAATATCGGAGCTGTCGACGGGTGGCCACATCCACGTCACTTACACAGTCGCCCGTACGAAGCGTGAATGGGTCCACTCGGAGCTAATTTTCATATCTTCGTATCGCTCGAGGTCTTTCTGACACAGCGTTGCGGCGTAGTCTCTGGTGAAACTGACATCGTGAATGACACTTATTGGAGATTACGTTGCAAGCTACTGCAACGCTCGCAAATACGACTGTGCTGCTTCACTCCCCGGCCGCTTCTGACAAAAAAAATGGTTGCCTAGCCAGAGTGCATAGCGTCGTCGTCGTTCATGCAAGCTCACAATATTGTGTTTAAGTGTAATGTAAAGCTCTTTAATATACATGGCAGCACTCGCTTGCCGATATGCCGGGCCTCGTCATCCAAGCCACCGTCTGGCTTCAACAGGCCTATCATGTGTGTTGTACTAAAGATAATAATAATAATAATAATAATAATAATAATAATAATAATAATAATAATAATAATAATAATAATAATAATAATAATAATAATAATAATAATAATAATAATAATAATAATAATAATATTAATAATAATAATAACATGAAATGATAATTTATTCAATATAGAATTATTATTATTATCATTATTATTATTATTATTATTATTATTATTATTATTATTATTATTATTATTATTATTATTATTATTGTTGTTGTTGTTGTTGTTGTTGTTGTTGTTTTGCTGTTGTTGTTGTTGTATTTGTTGTTGTTGTTGAGCGGAAACACAATCTAAGGCTTCGCAATGAAAACATGTGTTCTACGCTATTTCTTTAAAAAGGAACTATACCAATGTTTTGTTGTGCGAGTGCCCCCCTCACAAATGTAAATTGGGTGGCAGAATATAAAATCGCAGCAGCATCGTACGTTCGAACTGCACGATGGGTAGTTTCTTTGAAGGCTGATCTATTCCCAAGTGCGCAAGAATAAGTAATCATCAGTATCAGCACCACAAAGTCTATTGCGACGCATTTACGCCTGTGACCATCAGGATCTCAGAAAAAAATTATTCCCAGCGAGTTTTTGCATGGTGTTCTTACAGAATGCATTGTCGGATAGTTTTAAACAGTATGTATTACACGCACAAGTGTACTTCCCTTTGCTGCAGGGTGAGTGTGTCCACCGAGAAATTAAGTGAATCTAGTGACTGAGAAGACGAAGTGAACGAAGCTCGATTGCGCTAATGCGTTCTCCTTTTCAAGTTGAAGGTCGGGCACGACTAAAGTTGTTTAATTGGTTTATGACGTGCTAAATAGAATCCCGTCGATCGGTGTACTCAAGTTGCAAGAAATTTCACGTTGAATAGGAAGCTTCTAAGAACATCAGGTGCTATAAGTGCTGTGCCCAATACACGTGTTTTCCTGTAAAGTTCCACAAATGAACAAGCTATATTTATACATGATTTATGTTTAACAAGGCACCATCTAAACTGTTTTTGTTCGCGATGGAAACAAGTGCCTCAAACATTTGAGGACTAACACACAATGATGTCAGAAAAAGTATGAGGAATGTTGGTATGGTAATTATAATGAAAATATGTAAAAACAATTGCACGAAGAGAGGATTTGCAACGGGCAGGGACTGAACCCGTGACCTTCGAATTACGCCTCCGACGCTCTACCAACAGCGCTACAGCGGGGGAGATCACCCCTTCTATTTTATGTAATATATGTATATATTATGACGTTTGTATATAATTTGACGTGTATATATTATGATGCCGTATATTGTCACATGACAGCACGTCGATCACAAGCGACATGATCCTCATCAACTTTACTGAGGATACGACCACGGTGAAGGAGCATCTAGATGGTCTGGTGGCAGACTACTAGGCGACAGACGAAAATGACGCCACTGATGATACCGGTATGTGGTTCTCTCCGAAAGGTGGCAGATGCCGACCACGGAGTTCCAGCAGCGGTGCTGTCAACGTGCTCGTGAAGCACCCGGGCTCGTCGCCAACTCGCTCAAGTGCACCGGTGCTTCTTCCGTTCGATGTGTCGACCCAGGATATGCTCAAAATGACGCGTGATAAGGCTCGCTTTGCTGGGGAGACTTCCGAAGTTCGCTGGCGGCAAAGGGGCCACTGCAGGTACGCAAAGAGTGCTTCGGGGACGCCTTGTCGCACAGAGGCGACTCGTCAGTCAAGGTAACCCGCAAGTCTGGTACTGAAACCACCGAAATCAGATGTCGGCGATCGGTGGCCTCCTGTGACAGCATTGGTGCGGTCTAGTGCAGCTCCATGAACAGCGAGAACTTCTCAAGGGTGTGCTCGTGCAAAACTCGGCATGGGGCTCGTGCCAAAGTTAGCAAGTCTCTGATCCCAGTCGAAATCGACGAAGCACTGAAACAAGAGTACAGGAACCGGGAGATCGTGCCCTGCTTCGTCGAAGAGAACGTAGAGTATTTGCTCGAGAGTGGGAATGAAGAGCACAGGCTGGTGGCGGAGCACCCCTCCGGTCGTCAAGCGAGCCACCACGAGAGGTCCGGTCCCGGCAGCGAGGAGCTCTCGGCAGCCACCTCCCACCAGTACCCCGAAAACAGCACAAGCTGGAACAAGATCAAGGATGCTTGCGACGCTTCGACCACAGTGGCCGCTGGCACGGAGCGCTGCGGCTGTGACACGACGGGTGCCGCTTCCCGGGTTTTTATCTACGGCTGTCCCTGGTGGGAATACGACCAGGGCGGTAATGAAAGTGCCAGTAAGGACACCTGCAGCGGCACGGCACTGCCCAGCTGTGATCAGGTGTCCATTGACACCTCAGTGGCTGCTGCCGTCGCGGAAATAGGCTCCAACGCGGCCGCCGCTATACTGCACCCGTTGTCCACCACACTGAGGGCGGCAGTGGCTGCAGCAGAGACCGGTGTACATAGGGTTACTGCCACCGGACCTGGGGCTGTCGCCGAGCTGCCAGGTTCAGAGTCTACTGCAGGCAGAAATTTCTGGGGACCTTTTCTGGCGACTGCCAGAAAAGGTCCCCTGAAATTTCTGCCTGCAGTAGGTCCCCCGACCGACAGAAAGGTCCCCCGACCGACAAGAGTCTGTTTATCCTGAACGTGTATGATTCCCCCAGGCAGCGCAAAATCAACTTTGGTGATCTTCTTACGAAAAAAAAGGTTATTTCAGCAAAGGGTCTACTATTGATTTTGGGCGACTCTAATGCGCATCATACGGCATGGGGTTATAAGTTCACCCAGGTTATGGGCAGAAATTTGTGGAACGAAATTCAACAACATGAGCTTATACTTATAACTGACCCAATGCATCCAACGGAAAAGGAAATAGCGTATCTCAAGAAACGACGCTAGAACTTAGCCTGGTCAGTAGTGCCACCGCCGCCACGTGGTGCAATACCGGGAAAGACCTGGGTAGTGATCGAAAAGTTTTAGAGATTATCGTTGCCAATGGCCCGCTGGTGATTAATAAGAAAAGAGTTAAAACTACAGATTGGGTGACCTTTAGAAATATCAGGTCAAAGCAGTACCCCATAAAAGATACTAACGATTTGAGTAGAGGGGTGATCCAGTCGGTTCAGGACACTACCGAAGAGATGGACGCTGGCGATGAGGAAGTTGTTGATAGACATCTTGTAAGCATGTGGAAGAAAAAGAAAAACTTCGAAAATCTCCGAAAGCAAGTTGCTGCACTGAATAGAGAGATCGAAGATTATGCATTGGAACTTTCCAAGCAAAAATGGGGTAGTATCTATAATCACATGGATAGAGAGATTGGCAGCGCTAAAACAGGGCAGCTACTATGGCATCTATTAGACCCAGAAAAAACCAAGTCGGAGGCCCGACAGCAAGTTCAAAAGCTTGTGTATAAATTTGAAGGTCAGACGACGGAATCAATAACGGAGGTTAGGGATCGCTACCTCCACTGCGCAGAATCTCAAAAGCTCCCTGAATACGCTGGTTTAGAAAACCCGAACCAAGACAGCCCCAACATGGTTGGAAAAGTCAGGGCTCAAATTAACCGACTTAAAACCAAAACGGCTGCCGGTCCGGACAAAATCAACAACAGAATCCTCAAGAATCTTGTCGACGGCTCCATTCGTCATTTTGCAGGTTATATGCGAGAATGCTGGGAAACACCACAAGCTTGGAAAACGGCCATTGTGGTCTTCATTCCTAAGCCAGGGGAAAAGCTCAGTCTTGAACATCTCAGAGCCATTTCCATCACATCTTTTACATCTTGTGTAGGAAAATTGATAGAGCACGTCATTCAAACAAGACTGACTAGGTTCATGGAAGATGAAAACCTGTACCCTGATACTATGATATGCTTCAGATGCCACCTATCGACGTGCAATGTTATGCTACAGCTGAAGAAGGAGATAATAGACAAAAAGACTGTTGACCCCAAAGTAATTGTGGGTCTGGACGTCTCCAAGGCGTTTAAAAATGTCAAACATGACGCCTTACTTATGAACCTAAGTGCGCTAAATGTAGGCGTCAAAACATACAACTACGTAAGGAGCTTTCTCTCAAATCGTACCGTCACTATCAGCATGGGAGGGCAGTCGCTCGAAAACATTAAATTGGGGAATAAAGGGACGCCACAAGGGTCTGTACTCTCTCCGTCTCTTTTTAATATAACGATGATTGGACTTCCTGCAAAGTTGGAAGGAATTGAAGATCTGCATCACACAAAATACGCAGACGATGTGACGCTGTGGATAAACAGGGGTCTGACGGACATATTGAAAGCATACTTCAGGCGGCTATAGATGCTATCGAACAATATCTCGAACCACTAGGGCTAAAATGCTCGGCAGAAAAATGAGAGGCTCTTTTTCTACCATCGCAAAAAAGGAAAACAAACAATCCCCTCAGAAGAGGTTGTGACATCGCTTTGCGAGTGATTGGTAATGCTATTCCAACCGTAGACAGTATTAAAATTCTAGGGATGCGCATACAAGCAAATGGAAAAAAAAACTGAAACTATCCGGAGACTCGAAGCTAGTGGGAACCAGACGGGCTGCCTGCTTAAGCACATTTCTAACCAGATTGCAGAAATGAAGGAAGCCAATCTTTTAGGAGTAGTTCAAGATTGCGTGATAAGCCATGTACTATACGTTGCCCCTCATCTTAAATTAGGTAGAGCAAAAAAGATAACATTGAAGCCATTATAAGGAAAGGCATCAAGACTGCGCTAGGGCTTCCCCCGAACATCTCTACGTGCAAACTTCTTGGGCTGGGTGTCTCCAACACTTCAGATGAGCTAATAGAAGCCGCCTTGATGTCACAGCACCAAGGACTTCTGAGAAGTAGAACCGGGAAGAAAATCATGGAGCGCTTGGGGTTCGAATCCACGGAGTGTTCCAGACAGACAGCTAGCATAGCAAAATTAACTAGGGCAAGAATAAAAATTATACCTCTGCCGAAAAACATGCATCCGGTGTTTCATGAAGGCAGAAGCAAAGCTAGAGCTGTAGCCCTGCATGCGAAACTTGAAGGTCGATCTGGCGTGCTTTACACGGACGCAGCAATATACAAAAGAAAGGAAGCATACACAGCGCTAGTGGTTCGCGAGAGGGACCTGGTCTCGTGCTGCAATTCTAAGAACACAACCACCACAGAGGCAGAAGAACTTGCGATTGCTTTGGCAATAGCTCAAAAAGGCACACGAGTGATTGTTAGCGACTCTAAGTCAGCCACTAAAAACTACGATATGGGCAGGATCTCCGCTACAGCCGCCAAAATTTTCAGACAAGGACCAGTACCCACTGAGCTAATCTCACTTGTATGGTCCCCGGCCCATCAAGGTCTGAAGGGGAATGAGAAGGCGCTTGGGGTCGCCCGAGGGCTCACTTTCCGGTCGATCGACGCTAACCCGCCGCCTTCGGGCGAGCAGCCCCTCTCCACAAGAGACCAACTACGAACGTTTCAGGAAATCACCGCACACTATATATTCCACCGTAAGATTTATCCAGAGGCAGCTAAACAGCTGCGCAAAAGGGGGAAATTATGTGGCGAAAATTGCAAACCAGGGTGTTTCCAAACCCTCACCTGTACAGTAAATGGCACCCGGAAGTGTTCAACCCCAGATGTACGCACTGCAACCGCATTGCAGTTTTAGTGCACATGGTATGAACCTGCCCATCCTACAATGATCCAAGTAGAAACGTAAAATCCTGGGAGGCCTTATTACACAGCTGTGACGCCGAAAAACAGCGTCAAGTCATCAGTCTCGCACTGACCGCCGCCGAGTCAGAAGGGATTCCGACCAATGGCAAGGGGGATGATTGGGGGCCGAGGCCGAAGCCTCCTCCCCCGTCATTCTAGAGGGGTGCAAATAAACGTTATTTCTTTCTCTCTCTCTCTCTCTCTATACATAAGTTATTTTTGCACTGTAGTGTGTCATAAGTATGCACCAAAAAACTATTTTGCCAATTTAAAAGGACAGCCGACCGTCAGCTAAAAATGAATGGGGACCAAAGCAAAGCGCTTAATAAATGTCGCAAGCAGGCGCCAGGGGGGGGGGGGGGGGGAGGGCTGACTATCATGAAGCCATCTGGATTAGGATCGTACAAAATTACACGCACATGCGCGAGAGAGCATGATTCATCACCATTTGAAAAATAGATAGTTAGATAGATAGATAGATAGATAGACAGACAGACAGATAGATGGATAGACAGACAGACAGGAAGATAGACAGGGAGATAGATAGATAGATAGATAGATAGATAGATAGAAAATCCGGCATATCTCACGTACTTAGAAGCTGACGTTATGCGAAGCATGCGGACAGAAGGGGACCGTATTGCAATGTATTTTATTGAATGACACGTCATGAAATGACGCTAAATATATGTAAAATGTTGGACGCGCTGACATATGTCGAAGAGTTCATGATGTTGATATAACCAGTTGTTTGCGCTTGCGCAACCATGGCGACTGGGACATGCTTATTAGTAACACCAGAAGCTGATATAAAGCGCTGATGCTCGCTAGAACGCTGACGCTTGCGCGTTTAAAATTTCCCATGCGTGTTCTCATCGTTCCTTGGTAGATACTAAGTGTCAATCACCTGTGGCACATGCCCGCATAGCAGTGGCACATGCCCGCCTGTGGGTATGTACCACCGTTTGGCGGGAAGTGTTTGACAACCTATGCGACGGGATTGTGACATTATTCAAGTCCATACCAGCGTGGCATACTCGCTGAACCCTCTTACCCTTCCATGCTAATTTCGGTTCACGCCAAGTTAAGGAAGTGACCATGAGAGCACCCATACGTAAGCGGCTAGATAGATAGATAGATAATTATATACGCTCAAAGGCGCCGAAGTTCACTATAAAATGCTTCGCAATTAATAGATAGATAGATAGATAGATAGATAGATAACAAATATTAGGTGAGCTCTTGGCATTTAAAAAACCATCTTTTCTTGATAACGCCAGGGCATCCAGCACGCTTGATAACCACAAACAAATATCACTTTCTGGTTAAGTGATGGTGATGATAACAAAATGATAATAATATTAGTATTATATTATTATTATTATTATTATTATTATTTTATTAATAATAATATTAATAATATTATTATTACTATATGCACTAAAAACAGTGAATAGTTGTCTTAGCAAAGGTGTAACTTATGTGAACGAGGTATGGTACATTGAATATTACACCAACCACACGTTTTGCAGCAGCGCATGATTTAATTGGTGGCTGAGTATCCTTAGCAAAAGTAGGTGTCTCCCAAAAGCCAGAATTGGAGATTGATACAAATAAATAAACAAAATGAGTATTCGGATTGAGCGGAAATCCAATCGAAGACTTTGCACTGAAAACATGTTTTACGCTGTTTCTTTAAAAAGAAATTATAAGAATGTTTTTTTGTGCGAGTAGCCCTTATCACAAATGTTATATTGTGTGGCAGAATGTAAAATCGCACAAGCATCGTACATTCGAAGTGCACGAAGAGTAGTTGCTTTGAAGGCCGATCTATTCTCAAGTGCGCAAGAATAAGTAATCATTATTATCAGCACCACAAAGTATTTCGCGACGCACTTACGCCTGTAACCATCAGAATCTAAGAAAAAAATTATGCCCTAGCGAGATTTTTGCATGGTCGGATAGTTTTAAATACTATATGTTACTCGCACAGGTGTACTTTCCCTTGCGGAAGGGTGGGTGTGTCCACGGAGAAATTAAGCGAATCTAGGGACTGAGAAGGCGAAGCCAGCGAAGCTCGATTGCGATAACGCGTTCACCTCTTCAAGTTTAAGGTCACGCACGGCTAAAGTTGTTTAATTGGTTTATGGCGTGCTAAATAGAAGCCCGTTGATTGGTGTACTCCATTGGCAAGAAATGTCACGTTGAATAGGAAGCTTTCATGAACATCACGTGCTTGATGTGCTGCGCCCAATACACGTGTTCTGTAGAAATTCCACAAATGAACAAGCTATAATTATATAAGATTTAGGTTTAACAATGCACCATCTCAACTGTCTTTCTTCGCGATGGAAACAAGTGCCTAAAATATTTTCAATATGACTGAGGACTAACACACACTGATGTCAGAAAAGGTATAAGAAATGTGAGTATGGTAATTGTAATGTAAATATGTAGAAAGAAAATTGCACGAAAAGATGATTTGCAACAGGAGGAACCAAACCCTTGACCTTCGAACTACGCCTCCGGTGCTCTACCGACGGAGCCACAGCGAGGGTGATCACCACTTCTATTTTATGTAATATATGCGTATATATTATGAGGTCTGTATATATTATGACGTGTATATAATATGACACCATATATTATCACATGACAGCATGTCGATCGCAAGCGACGTGATTTTCATCTACTTTGCCGAGGATACGGCAACGGATGAGTCACCAGAGCATGATTCATCTGCCTCGTGGTCCCCAGAGGACATAACCGCCTCCATCTTGGCTCTCACTATCGCCTGGGTGGTCACCAGGAAAGTTTCCTAGGAATTTCCACCTGCAGTAGCCTCTGAACCTGGCAACTCGGCGTCAGCCCCAGGTTCAGTGAAGTGACACCATGAAACGCCGGTCTCTGCTGCAGCCGCTGCCGCCCTCAGTGTGGTGGACCACCGGTGCAGTGTAGTGGCGTCCACGTTGAAGGCTAGCTCCGCGACGGACGCAGCCACTGGGGTGTGAGTGGACACCTGGACACAACCGGGCAGTGCCGTGCTGCTGCAAGTGTCTTTACTGGCACCTTCATTACCACCCTGGTCGTACGCCCACCAGGGAAGTCGTAGATGAAACCCCAGAAAGCGGCACCCGCTGTGTCGCTGCTGCAGCGCTCTGTGCCAGCGACCACTGCGGTCGAACCGTCACAAGCGTCCTTGAACTTGTTCCAGCTTGTGCTGTTTTAGGGGGACTGCTGAAAGGCGGCTGCCGAGAGATCCTGGCTGCGGGACCGGACCTCTCGTGGTGGCTCGTTTGACGACCGGATCGGTGCTTCGCCGCCTGCCTGTACTCTTTGTCGCCACTCTCGAGCAGTTACTCTACGTTCCCTTCGACGAAGCAGGGCACGATCTCGCGGTCCCTGTACTCTTCCTTAAGTGCTTCGTCGATTTCGACTGGGATCAGAGACGTGCTCCTTTTGGCACAAGCCCCAGCCGAGTTTTGCACGAGCACACCCGTGGGAAGTTGTCGCTGTTAATGGAGCCCCAGTAGACCGCACCACAGCTGTCACAGGAGGCCACCGATCGCTGACATCTGATTTCGGTGGTACCAGTACGAGACTTGCGGGTTACCTTGACTGACGAGTCGCCTCTGTCCGACAAGGCGTTCCCGACGCAGTCTTTGCGTACTTGCAGTGACTCCTTGGCCGCTAGCGAACTTCGGAAGTCTCCCCCAGCTGTGCGAGCTTCATCGGACGTCATTAGCAGCAAACATATCCTGGGTCGACACATCAGACGTAAGAAGCACCGGTGCACTTGAGCTTGTTGGCGACGAGCCCGGGTGCTTTTTGAGCACGTTGACAGCACCGCTGCTGGAACTCCGTGGTCGCCATCCGCCTCCTTTGGGTGAGAATGCCATAGTGGTATCATCAGGGCCGTCATTTTCATGCTTCGCCTTCTAGTCTGCCACCAGACCATCCACAAGCTACATCCAGAGCATGAGTCACTCGCCTCATGGTTCCAAGAGGATTCATGCTGTGCAGCCCGATCAGATCCAGACTTCACTAGGGTGTACATGGAGGGGCAGCCTCGCAAGCCGGTGCTCAAGCAGTACTGGACGGCCGAGACTAGAGCTGCCAGGGGACCTCCTGGTCAAGCGCAGCAGCGAATGCGCAGTCGGAGACCGAGCACGCACACACCCGATGATGATTGCTTGTTTGCTTGTCCTTTCTTTTGTGGCCCTTACCCAATAAGGGGGATGGGCCATGAAGCCGGTGGTTAATGCAAGTGAATACCTTTAGATTTTCTAGACTAGGGGAATATGATTACTGTGTTTTTACTGTGAAATTAATTTGGTGCAATGTGAAAAAAAGGGGGATAGAAATAATAGAATTTGTTGAATATCTGAGGTGGAATCGTTATATGAAACTCTCCTGAGAGTTGAATTATTGCAGTGTATCAGCTAAATAATAAGTGGTAGTGTGGCTAGTAAAATTCGAGAGCTGATCGCTGTGTCCCAATGAAGTGGCCCCAAAAGACAAAATATTGGGATTACTAATTGATATTCCTAGTTTTTTGAATAAAATTTCGAAGGAGTTTTTTTTATTTTTGAATCGGTGAGATGTGATAAACAAATGGTCGATATGTTCAGGTTCGTTACAGTTTAAGCACAGAGGGGATGTCACCAGACCAGATCTGTTTAGGTAGAAATTAATAGGTGTTACACGGCAATGTAATTTTGTTATCAAGACTTCCAGTTTACGCGTGGGATACCATTGATTATTCCATGTGAAGTGCAGGTGCGAGAAGTCTGGAATCGGTATCTAGATTTTTGATGAGTCTTCAAGAAGGGAAAGTTTTCTAAACCTCGCTGCTGTTACATAAGCTGTAGGAGGCATAATTGGCACAATCGAAAGATCAAGAGATGTTCGCGCAAGTGTGTCAGCCATCTCGTTTATAAATATGCTACGATGGCTCGGCACCCATATCATTCGCACTAGACGAATGTTTGCTGGGAATAATGATTTAAAAGTTTCTAGTAATTCTGATGTCGACGACGATAATAAAAAAGAACACACGGAATACGAGTCAGACACTATCACAGCTGTCGAATGAGTCGCAGGCAGTTTACGAATAGCTAGTATAACGGCCATTAATTTCGCTTCAAATATTAGTGTATAAACTGGGAGGCGTAATGAAAGTGACCAGAATAATGAGAGAGAAAAAATACCCACACCTGCCTTCTCGCCACTCATAGATGCATCCGTTGCAATTACTATATTGGTACCTAATTGAGACAGGTGTTGTTCTAATAAACCAATCAAATATTTAGAGGGCAAGTGTTTAGCGTTCATGGGGAAGATAATGTCAAATTTTATTTGCACTTGACCGATTGGTTTGACAGATGGTGTGATCTCGAATATATTAACATTTAAAGTATATAGAAGTGTTTGAACAAATAGCACTTGGGGTTTATATACACGGGAGCAATGCTCTTTGAAAAAGACACCAGGCTCGGCAATGAATACAAACTGTTGCCTTCTTAAAGTAGATTCAGAAACTTTTAAATAGGTTTTTACTGTTAAAATACGAAATCTGCAAGCAAGAGTGCGTATCCGAGCTTCTTGATACAAAACCTTGTTAGCTGTGAATTTTGGCACACCTAAACAACTTTGTAGAGCTTCCCGCTCTTAGAGAGTCAGGGTGTTTATTTTGTATGCTGGTCGACCAGAGAATAGTACACATCCGAATTCAAGAATCGGACGAACGTACATGCGATAAATCATGATCAGCGTATCTCTGCGAAGACCGGAACGGAGGCGGCCAAGCCTACCTAGCATTCCAACAGCGCGTGTAGCCTTAATTTTAATATATCCAATGTGGTCACGCCAGCTAAGTTTTTGATCGTACAGTACACCCAGATATTTAATACAGTTAACCTGAGGAATTATTTCTTGATGGTACTGATGAGAAATAGTAACTGGTGCGTCCAATGAAAAAACAATTATAGCACGTTTAGTTACGTTCAGGTTAATATGAACTTTCTGAAACCAGGTTTCCAATGCTGCGAAATAACACTGTAAAGTCGAATGTAGTAAATAAATATCGCTGTCAGATGCAAAGAACGCGATATCATCTGCATATACATATACTTGTGCCTTATCACTCAGTGGTATTGAACTTAACAAAATGTTAAATAGCACAGTCGATAGAACAGAACCTTGAGGAACATTTCTCGTTTGGCTATACTTCGGCGTGGAAACACCGCGTTGGAAGCAATAAAAGTTTCTGTCTTTTAAAAATTCGTATATCCAATTTGTTATGTACTGCGGGAACGTAAGCTCTTTTAGGACATTGATAAGAAGAGGGTGTTCAACACTGTCATATGCCTTGGCTAAATCAAGGGTTACTGGGCCGCATATTGTCGTCTGTGCGAAGCAAGCTTTATACGTGCCTCTAAATCAACATGCGCCCATAATATAGAGTAACCTGGTCTAAATCCAATCTGGCACGCACCAAGTATCGCATTATCCGTTATGAACTTCGTAACTCTAATGTAAAGTATTCTTTCTATTACCTTCACTACCTGTGATGGTAAAGCGATTGGCCTAATGTTATCTATCGGCATTCCTAGTCTCTGTTTTTTAAGAAGCGGTATTATTTTTGCAAGTCTCCAGTCAGGAGGTATCCAACTAGTTTCAAAAGAATAGTTGACAACGTTAAGGAGGTCTTCAGGAGAGATGTCGAATAATATTTTTAGCATTTCTGAAGTGACGCCATCTGGTCCAGGACCTGTGTTTGGCAGAATACGAATGACGTGCGCAAGTTTATCTCTACTTACTTCAATAAAATCATTTCCGAATGACGGTTTTGCACACTTTATTTCGATTTGTGATGTAAATCTCTTCTACAATCCTAATGCAATTTTAGTTAATGTATCTTCCAACTCAGTTGGAGAAAAAATAACTGAGTCAATATTTACGTGTGCTGTAATAGCTTTACAATTACGGCGAAATCTGAATAGAGCTTTCTTGTTGCCGCTCTTGGATAGATAGCTGTACCGTTTTTCTTCATAATCGTCCTTCGCTAATGAAACTGTTCTCTTAAAGGTAGCTTTAGCAAATAAATAATTTATCCAATCAGTCGGACATTGGTTGGTAAGGAGTTTTTTTCATGCAGCGTTGCGGCGTCTATAATCTCTGGCGCAATCCACATTCCACCATGCATATATGAATTTTCCCTTTGTTGAAGATATAGTGAACTGTGATTTTTTGATTGTACAATTTAGGGTGGAACAAAGGCTCATAGCTTTCATATTTGCTTTCATATTGGGCAAGGAAGACAGCGTTGACTGTAAGTTCTTTTTAAATTCAGAGTAGTTTACAAAACTTTGCACCTGGCGATCTACCATCACTAAAGGAATGCTGACTTCAAATACGAGGGGGCAGTGATCACTACTTGTAGCGGTATCAAGAACAGTCCAAGACGATATTGTCACACTTGACCTAGCAAATGTCAAATCTAAGACGGACCTCGAATTACATCGAACGAATGTCGTAACTCTGGAGTTCTAACAAATAAGGTTATTCCGATTAGTCCAGTCCCACAACCGTTTTCCTGATGAATCAGTGCGGAATCCCGATGAAACTTGATGGGAATTGAAGTCTCCCGCAAATAGTATACTGTTTCTGCAAAAACTCACAGTCACGTCAAGGGCTCTTTCATCTTGTATTCCCGCCGGAAAGTAGTTGTTGACTATAGATAGTGGCGCGCATCCGGGAAAGTGAATTTCCAGAACCAATACTTCATAATCGTGTGATAATTGTTGGTAAACTAAGCGTGCTTTATGACAAATTTTGGATGAAATGAAAAACATTAATCCTCCACCACTTGAGTCTCGGTCCACTCGAAAGCACTGATAGTTTTTTAAATAGAAGTTTTGATTAGCAGACAGCCAAGTTTCTTGTCAAATTATAACGTCTGGAGATTGTTGAGAAATTAAGTATAATAAGTCTGTAGCTGCAGAGAGAATTGAACGGAAGTTCCGCTGAAGTACTCTAAGGCACCCTATGATGATAAGCAAGCAGTAGCAACTGCTTGATCTAAGATACTATCTTTTAAGAAGTCCGCTTTCGTCCTAGGTTCCTTCACACTCTTTTTTATTTTTGGATGAGAAGAATTATTAAGTTTGCTAGTGGGTGATCTGGTGGGTGTCAAAAGGCGAGCATCCATATCTACATCCCGATTACTTATTGAATCTGAATCAGATATACCTTCCTGCTCCGTTGTGTTAGATCTGGAAGGCATTGCCTCATTATCGATAGAGACATCTGAATGATGTTCGGCAGGTTTATGAATTGAGGCACTAGGAGGTTGGATACGCTTAGTCATTCGATCAGATGCGCCCGCCATCTGTGAATCCATAATATTATTGAGTGAGTCGGACAGATTGAGTAAAAATTTT